>NC_140008.1:39016456-39521894 GCF_964263955.1 Coregonus lavaretus | reverse complement strand
ATCAGCCCAGAACTACACGGCAGGACCTGGTCTATGACCTGAAGAGAGCTGGGACCACAGTCTCAAAGAAAACCATTAGTAACACACTACGCCGTCATGGATTAAAATCCTGCAGCGCACGCAAGGTCCCCCTGCTCAAGCCAGCACATGTCCAGGCCCGTCTGAAGTTTGCCAATGACCATCTGGATGATCCAGAGGAGGAATGGGAGAAGGTCATGTGGTCTGATGAGACAAATATATAGCTTTTTGGTCTAAACTCCACTCGTCGTGTTTGGAGGAAGAAGAAGGATGAGTACAACCCCAAGAACACCATCCCAACCGTGAAGCATGAAGGTGGAAACATCATTCTTTGGGGATGCTTTTCTGCAAAGGGGACAGGACGACTGCACCATATTGAGGGGAGGATGGATGGGGCCATGTATCGCGAGATCTTGGCCAACAACCTCCTTCACTCAGTAAGAGCATTGAAGATGGGTCGTGGCTGGGTCTTCCAGCATGACAACGACCCGAAACACACAGCCAGGGAAACTAAGGAGTGGCTCCGTTAGAAGCATCTCAATGTCCTGGAGTGGCCTAGCCAGTCTCCAGACCTGAACCCAATAGAAAATCTTTGGAGGGAGCTGAAAGTCCATATTGCCCAGCGACAGCCCCGAAACCTGAAGGATCTGGAGGAGGTCTGTATGGAGGAGTGGGCCAAAATCCCTGCTGCAGTGTGTGCAAACGTGGTCAAGACCTACAGGAAACGTATGATCTCTGTAATTGCAAACAAAGGTTTCTGTACCAAATATTAAGTTCTGCTTTTTATGTATCAAATACTTATGTCATGCAATAAAATGCAAATTAATTACTTAAAAATCATACAATGTGATTTTCTGGATTTTGGATTCCGTCTCTCACAGTTGAAGTGTACCTATGATAAAAATTACAGACCTCTACATGCTTTGTAAGTAGGAAAACCTGCAAAATCGGCAGTGTATCAAATACTTCTTCTCCCCACTGTATATAGGCAGCAGCCTCTAATGTGCTAGTGGTGGCTATTTAATAGTCTGATGGCCTTGAGATAGAAGCTATTTTTCAGTTTCTCGGTCCCAGCTTAGATGCACCTGTACTGACCTCGCCTTCTGGATGATAGCGGGGTGAACAGGCAGTGGCTCGGGTGATTGTTGTCCTTGATGTTCTTTTTGGCCTTCCTGTGACATCGGTGCTGTAGGTGTCTGGAGGGCTGGTAGTTTGCCCCCGGTGATGCGTTGGGCAGACCGCACCATCTCTCTCTGTCTCTCTCTCTCTCTCGACCCCCCCCCCCCTCTCTCTCTCTCGCTCTCTCTCTCTCTCTCTCTCTGTCCGAGGCTTGGTGCCAGGCTAAGCTTAGATAAGGCTTTCGGAGGAATGGGAAAAAGCAACAGTCTCATAGCTGCAGGGCCAGTGGTAGCATAGCAGCAGAGCATACCGTATATTATCTGTGTGGCATTCCCTTCCCTGTGTGAGCTGCTTTCAACAACCATTTAGAACTATAACCAAAAAAAATAAAACAACAAAGCTGAAATGTCATTGCATTTCTGTTTATGCAATATGTACACTATGTGATAATCAGGGAGGGGCTTTTAATGACATTGATTAATATGCCCCCCACTACTTAGAAGAATTTGTAGATACAGGCCCTGGTTTACTGCTCTTCAATGTGACTAAACTGCATTTGTTGGTGTTGTATCTTCAGAGACTAATCGAGTCTAACTCTCCGTTCGAGTCCAACAGCGCCTTAAGGACAGAGGTAAAGCACTCAACCTATTGCACATTTTAAAATGAGATAACTGTAGTCAACATCCACTGTAAATATAGTCACTGTTAAGTGTTGATAAAAAAAAAAAGAATATTAACAAAAATCTTCCTGTTCTTTTTTTGCTCTTTTATACTCTGCTTTTTCACTTGTGTGGGAACATGCCTCCAAATAAACCTTATTTAACTGATTGGAACACATGTAAAACACTTTGCTTGGAACACATCATAAAAACATCAATGCAACTTTTCCAAACACCTTATGTCATGGGGTTTCTGTGGATGACTATGGGTTGTGTTTCTTTCTCATTTTTATTTCAACTTTATTTAACCAGGTAAGCCAGTTACAACTGCGACCTGGCCAAGATAAAGCAAAGCAGTGCGGTAAAAACAACAACAACACAGAGTTACATATGGAATAAACAAAATGTACAGTCAATAACACAATATAAAATATATATACAGTGTGTGCAAATGTAGTAAGTTATGGAGGTAAGGCAATAAATAGACCATAGTGCAAAATAATTACAATTATAATTTAGTATTAACACTGGAGTGATAGATGTGCAGAAGATGATGTGCAAATAGAGATACTGGGGTGCAAATGAGCAAAATAAATAAATAATGTAAAAAACAATATGGGGATGAGGTAGTTGGGTGGGCTAATTACAGATGGCCTGTGTACAGGTGCAGTGATCGGTAAGCTGCTCTGACAACTGATGCTTAAAGTTAGTGAGGGAGATAAGTGTCTAAAGCTTCAGAGATTTTTGCAGTTCGTTCCAGTCATTTGCAGCAGAGAACTGGAAGGAATGGCGACCAAAGGAGGTGTTGGCTTTGGGGATGACCAGTGAGATATACCTGCTGGAACGCATACTACGGGTGGGTGTTGCTATGGTGACCAATGAGCTAAGATAAGGCAGGGATTTGCCTAGAAGTGATTTATAGATGACCTGGAGCCAGTGGGTTTGGCGACGAATATGTAGTGAGGGCCAGCCAACGAGAGCGTACAGGTCACAATGCTGGTTATATATGGGGCTTTGGTGACAAAACGGATGACACTGTGATAGACTACATCCAACTTGCTGAGTAGAGTGTTGGAAGCCATTTTGTAAATGACATTGCCGAAGTCAAGGATCGGTAGGATAGTCCGTTTTACGAGGGCATGTTTAGCTGCATGAGTGAAGGAGGCTTTGTTGTGAAATAGGAAGCCGATTCTAGATGTACAGTGAGGGAAAAAAAGTATTTGATTTTGTATGTTTGCCCACTGACAAAGAAATTATTTTACATTCTAGTAATTTAGCAGACGCTCTTATCCAGAGCGACTTACAGTTAGTGAGTGCATACATTTTTCATACTGGCCCCCCATGGGAATCGAACACACAACCCTGGCATTGCAAGTGCCATGCTCTACCAACTGAGCTACAGGAGGCCCTGTCTATAATTTTAATGGTAGGTTTATTTGAACAGTGAGAGACAGAATAACAACAAAAAAAATCCAGAAAAACGCATGTCAAAAATGTTATAAATTGATTTGCATTTTAATGAGGGAAATAAGTATTTGACCCCTCTGCAAAACATGACTTAGTACTTGGTGGCAACACCCTTGTTGGCAATCACAGAGGTCAGACATTTCTTGTAGTTGGCCACCAGGTTTGCACACATCTCAGGAGGGATTTTGTCCCACTCCTCTTTGCAGATCTTCTCCAAGTCATTCAGGTTTCGAGGCTGATGTTTGGCAACTCAAACCTTCAGCTCCGCCACAGATTTTCTATGGGATTAAGGTCTGGAGACTGGCTAGGCCACTCCAGGACCTTAATGTGCTTCTTCTTGAGCCACTCCTTTCTTGCCTTGGCCGTGTGTTTTGGGTCATTGTCATGCTGGAATACCCATCCACGACCCATTTTCAATGCCCTGGCTGATGGAAGGAGGTTCTCACCCATGGCCCCGTCCATCATCCCTTTGATGCAGTGAAGTTGTCCTGTCCCCTTAGCAGAAAAACACCCCCAAAGCATAATGTATCCACCTCCATGTTTGACGGTGGGTATGGTGTTCTTGGGGTCATAGGCAGCATTCCTCCTCCTCCAAACACGGCGAGTTGAGTTGATGCCAAAGAGCTCCATTTTGGTCTCATCTGACCACAACACTTTCACCCAGTTATCCTCTGAATCATTCAGATGTTCATTGGCAAACTTCAGACGGGCATGTATATGTGCTTTCTTGAGCAGGGGGACCTTGCGGGCGCTGCAGGATTTCAGTCCTTCACGGCGTAGTGTGTTACCAATTGTTTGCTTGGTGACTTTGGTCCCAGCTGTCTTGAGATCATTGACAAGATCCTCCCGTGTAGTTCTGGGCTGATTCCTCACCGTTCTCATGATCATTGCAACTCCACGAGGTTGTAATAATAATAATAATAATATGCCATTTAGCAGACGCTTTTATCCAAAGCGACTTACAGTCATGTGTGCATCCATTTTTACATATGGGTGGTCACGGGGATCGAACCCACTACCTTGGCGTTACAAGCGCCATGCTCTACCAATTCAGCTACAGAGGTGAGATCTTGCATGGAGTTCCAGGCCGAGGGAGATTGACAGTTATTTTGTGTTTCTTCCATTTGTGAATAATCGCACCAACTGTTGTCACCTTCTCACCAAGCTGCTTGGCGATGGTCTTTTAGCCCATTCCAGCCTTGTGTAGGTCTACAATCTAGTCCCTGACATCCTTGGAGAGCTCTTTGGTCTTGGCCATGGTGGAGAGTTTGGAATCTGATTGATTGATTGATTCTGTGGACGGGTGTCTTTTATACAGGTAACAAGGTGAGATTAGGAGCACTCCCTTTAAGAGTGTGCTCCTAATCTCAGCTCGTTACCTGTATAAAAGACACCTGGGAGACAGAAATCTTTCTGATTGAGAGGGGGTCAAATACTTATTTCCCTCATTAAAATGCAAATCAATTTATAACATTTTTGACATGCGTTTTTCTGGATTTTTTTGTTGTTATTCTGTCTCTCACTGTTCAAATAAACCTACCATTAAAATTATAGACTGATCATTTCTTTGTTAGTGGGCAAACGTACAAAATCAGCAAGGGATCAAACACTTTTTTCCCTCACTGTGACTTTGGATTGGAGATGCTTAATGTGAGTCTGGAAGGAGAGTTTACGGTCTAACCAGATACCTAGGTATTTGTAGTTGTCAACATATTCTAAGTCAGACCCGCAGAGAGTAGTGATTCTAGTCAGGCAGGCGGGTGCAAGCAGCGTTCGATTGAAGAGCATGCCTTTAGTTTTACTAGCATTTAAGAGCAGTTGGAGGCCACGGAAGAAGTGTTGTATGGCATTGAAGCTCGTTTGGAGGTTTGTTAACACAGTGTCCAATGAAGGGCCAGATGTATACAAAATGGTGTCGTCTGCGTAGAGGTGGATCTGAGAGTCAGTAGCAGCAAGAGCGACATCATTGATATACACATAGAATAGAGTCTGCCCGGGGGGCATGGGCAAGTTGCAGCGGAGGGTGCAGCGCTGGTGGCCGGGGTAGGGGTAGCCAGGTGGAAAGCATGGCCAGCCGTAGCAAAATGCTTGTTGAAATGTTTGATTATCGTAGATTTATCGGTAGTGACAGTGTTTCCTAGCCTCAGTGCAGTGGGCAGCTGGGATGAGGTGCTCTTATTCTCCATGGACTTTACAGTGTAGTTAGTGCTACAGGATGTACATTTCTGTTTGAAAAGGTTAGCCTTTGCTTTCCTAACTGATTGTGTATATTGGTTCCTGACTTCCCTGAAAAGTTGCATATCGTGGGGGCTGTTCAATGCTAATGCAGTACGCCACAGGATGTTTTTGTGCTGGTCAAGGGCTGTCAAGTCTGGGGTGAACCAGGGGCTATATCTGTTCTTAGTTCTGAATTTTGCTTATTTAAGATGGAGAGGAAAGCACTTTTAAAGAACAACCAGGCATCCTCTACTGACGGAATTACATTGACATTTTAGTCATTTAGCAGATGCTCTTATCCAGAGCGACTTACAGTTAATGAGTACATACATTTTCATACTTTTTCATACTGAGGTCAATATCCATCCAGGATACCCGGGCCAGGTCAATTAGAAAGGCCTGCTCGCTGAAGTGTTTAGGGAGCGTTTGACAGTGATGAGGGGTGGTTGTTTGACCGCAGACCCATTACGGACGCAGGCAATGAGGCAGTGATCGCTGAGATCTTGGTTGAAGACAGCGGAGGTGTATTTAGAGCAGGGGTGTCAAACGTACGGCCCGCGGGCCGGAACAGGCCCGCAAACGGGTTTAATCCGGCCCGCGAGATGATAAAAAAAAAAAAAAGAAGATTTTTTTATTTTTTTTATTTTTTGTAAAGTATAAAAATGCGCTGCAATTTTTCTATAAAATAAACTGCTGTTCCAATTGCGTCCACTGGATGGCGCAATAGCAATTGTGTTAAGAAAGCAAACTGTTTATACCGGGGCAGAGCAAATAGGTCAAGCACGTGCAGCCAATGAGCTACTTTGTTTTGCCCGCGATATTTATTACGGCTTCTACTTTTAACATTATGTGCTTTGGCACCCTCATTGCCCCAATATGTCTCTGTCAAAAAAGAGAAAAGTGGACGCAGAGTGCAGAGTGTTCCAAGAAAAATGGTCATCCTATTTATTCACGGAATTGAATGGGAAAGCTGTATGTTTGGTGTGTTCAGAGCATGTTGCAGTGCTGAAAGATTATAACCTTCGTCGCCACTATGTGAGTCTTCATGCCGACAAATATGACAACTTTCAAGGACAGCGGAGATGAGAGAAGGTGAATGAACTGTTGGCGGGTCTGAAGAAACAGCAGTCTGTGTTTACTCACAGCCGAGACATCAGTGACGCTGCAGTGAAAGCTAGCTACCTCATTGCTAATGAAATCGCAGTGGCTTCAAAACCATTTAGTGAGGGTGAATTTGTAAAAACATGCATGATGAAGGCAGCGGAGATTGTGTGCCCTGAAAAGTGGCAGACTTTTGCAAATATCAGCCTGACAAGAAACACAGTTGCAGACAGGATTTCCGATCTTTCAGGGGATTTGGACAGCCAGTTGAAGCAAAAAGTAAAGTCATTTATTGCGTTTTCGGTTGCAATTTTTGAAAGCACGGACATTACAGATGTTGCACAACTGGCCATTTTCATCCGCGGAGTTGATGACACATTGACCGTCACCGAGGAGTTCGTGGAGTTGGTGCCGATGACAGATACAACGACAGCAGCTGATATTTTTACCGCACTCGTCGGCGCGCTGGACAGGGTCGGAGTGGACTGGTCCCGCGCTGTCAGCCTGGCTACAGATGGTGCGCCCTCAATGATCGGGAAAAAAGCAGGCGTTGTGACAAAGTTCAGAGAGAAAGTGCAATCTGCAAATGGAGGACGTGATTTTTTGACTTTTCACTGTATTTTGCACCAGGAGGCTTTGTGTTGCAAGTCATTAAAGATGGATAACGTCATGAAGGTGGTCATCCAAACTGTTAATTTCATCAGATCCAGAAGCCTGAATCACCGTCAGTTTGACAGCCTTCTCAGAGAGAAAGACCACATCTATGGCCTGCCATACCACACTGAGGTAAGATGGTTAAGCCGAGGTGCTGTGCTGAGGCGTTTCTTTGATTTACGAGAAGAAATTGAACAGTTCATGGAAGAAAAGGGCAAACCAGTGTTAGAATTTCATTCCGCAGAATGGATGCAGGACCTTGCATTTATGGTGGATGTTACAGAGCACCTGAATAACTTGAACAAACAGCTGCAAGGTCGCAACAAAGTTGTCACGCAGTATTATGACAGCATACGTTCTTTCAAGTTGAAGCTGTCATTGTGGGAGACGCAACTTGCCGGTGGTGATGCAGCTCACTTCCCCTGTCTGAAAAATGTGTGCGCGACCCAACATGTGGCAGACATGAAGCGGTTCAAAGATAAAATAACGGGACTGTTACGGGAGTTTGAGCAACGCTTTCAGATTTATGTTTATATGTTTTTATGTTTTTGTGCTATTGTTTTTAATTGATTTTATTTTATTTGTATATTTAACATATTCTTGACTCTGTGGTTCTTGCACTTGTTTGGGGAACAGGATTTCATTATTTTTATCTACATTTCTGCCTGAGAAATGACACCCTGATATAGTTCTGTGATCTGTGAAACAGTTCTGTTAATCACTGAGGCATTGTGTGTTTGTGTGTTCTTTTTCTTTAGAATTTTCAAATAAACTTGACGTGTTTTATGATTAATAGTGATGTTGTGCTTGTACTATTTTGGACACACTGTCCTCAGGCTCCAGCTTTATGTTGTATGTTGATCGTATTAAAACAAAGAAAACAATCTGAAGTTGTTGTTTTTAAGTTATATATACCATGATTTTTCCGGTCCGGCCCACTTGGGAATAGATTTCTCTCCATGTGGCCCCTGAGCTAAAATGAGTTTGACACCCCTGATTTAGAGGGTAAATTAGTCAGGATGATATCTATGAGGGTGCCCATGTTAACGGATTTAGGGTTGTACCTGGTAGGTTCCTTGATAATTTTTGTGAGATTGAGGATATCTAGTTTAGATTGTAGGACGGCCGGGGTGTTAAGCATATCCCAGTTTAGGTCATCAAGCAATTCGAACTCTGATGATAGATGGGGGGGGCAATCAATTCACATATGGTGTTCAGGGCACAGCTAGGGGCTGAGGGGGGTCTGTAGCAAGCGGCAACAGTGAGAGACTTATTTCTGGAAAGGTGGATTTTTAGAAGTAGAAGCTCAAACTGTTTGGGCACAGACCTGGATAGTATGATAGAGCTCTGCAGGCTATCTCTACAGTAGATTGCAACTCCGCCCCCTTTGGCAGTTCTATCTAGACGGAAAATGTTGTAGTTGGGAATGGAAATTTCAGAATCTTTAGTGGCCTTCATTAGCCAGGATTCAGACACTGCTAGAACATCAGGGTTGGCGGAGTGTGCTAAAGCAGTGAATAACTCAAACTTAGGGAGGAGGCTTCTGATGTTAACATGCAAGAAACCAAGGCTTTTGCGGTTACAGAAGTCAACAAATGATAGCGCCTGGGGAGCAAGAGTGATACTGGGGGCTACAGGGCCTGGGTTAACCTCTACATCACCAGAGGAACAGAGGAGAAGTAGAATAAGGATACGGCTAAAGGCTTTAAGAACTGGTCTTCTAATGCGTTGGGTACAGAGAAAAAATGGGCAGATTTCCGGGCATTGTAGAATATATTCAGGGCATTATGTACAGACAAGGATATGGAAGGATATGAGTACAGTGGAGGTAAACCTAAGCGTTGGGTAAAGATGAAAGAGATAGCATCACTGGAGGCACCGATTGAGCCGGTCTCCGCATGTGTGGGGGGTGGGACAAAGGAGCTATCTGAGATAGGTTGAGCAGGGCTGGGGGTTCTACATTGAAAAAGTACAGTTAGAACTAACCGAAACAGCAATAGGCAAGGCATATTGACATGGGAGAGAGGCATAAAGCAGTCACAGGTGTTATTCGAGAGAGCTAAGGCAACAGCTGGTAATGGCGACGAAAGTTTGAGCTGAGGCTAAACAGGATAGGGTACCGTAAAAAGGAACAGTCCAGCAGGCATCGGCTGTGAAGCTGAGTGATCATAAGGTCCAGTGAACAGCAACAAGTAAGTCCGGGAGCAGTTCAGTGGCTGCTACACTACAGGCGAGCTGGAGGCACGGCTGTTGATTGCGTGTGCTAGCGGGCCGAGGCTAGCAGATGGATCTTGTGGTCGTCACAACGGGAAGCCTGTTGAAACCACATCAGACGATTACGTCGACAGACCAGTCGTGATGGATCGGCGGGGCTCCGTGTCAACACTAGGAGGTCCCGTCCGGTTGACAGAGAGGTAGATAGCCGGGAGATGGGCCTGGCTCGAGGCTAGCTCAAGGCTAACTGGGGTTAGCTTCAGGACAGTGGTGATTAGCCAACAACGACAACAGCCATTCGGTTGCAGCTAGCTAGTTGCGATGATCTGGTGTTAAGGTCCAGTGATTCAGTGATTCCGGCAGAAATTCCGATATGCTCTGGCTCGATAATTGTCCAGGCTAGAGCTGGCTGGTAGGTAGTGCAGGCCACGGCCACGGACAATGGTGAAGACCGCTAACGGTGGCTAATAGCAAGTAGCTAGTTAGCTGGCTAGCTGGCTAGTTTCAGCCAGAGGTTCTGGATAAAAATGTATGAAGAAATAATAGAATCCATTCCACATTGGGTGAGGCGGGTTGCAGGAAAGTATATCTAGTTAAAGGAGCGAAAGTGAGATTGAGAAATATATTTTTAAAAAACGAAACAAAAAAACAAACAGGCTATTTACATGAGGACACTACAGAAAACATGACCGCACTGCTATGCCATCTTGGAATGCATGTGTCTGAATGTATTCATGTTTGATCCACTGCATGTTCCGTCCATGATTTGTTTGGCTGTCTCTATGTCTTTGTCCTCTAACCTCTTCCTTTGCTGCAATACTATGGACTGTGTGGACTATGCGAACCCTGCTAACCTAGACCTACCAGAACACGGAGATGTCCTTCCCAGACAACAATGCAGAGATCTTTAAGACCCTGCGCTACCTGAGCAGTGTGATCGAGAGCATGAAGAAACCATTGGGAACCCGGGAGAACCCAGCACGGTTCTGTAAGGACCTGTTGGACTGCCAACACAAGCTCTCTGACGGTGACAACTTCATAAAACTGCTTCACAGAACTTATCCAGATGCAATGGACATTTTGTCCCAATCTAAATTTAATCAATATTCTATTTATAATCTTCAGACTTACTTCTACTTAGTAGAATAGTATGTATATGTTATTTGTAGGGGAAATGAGCAAGGAATCATTGTGAAATATGACTGTGTTCTTTCTCTCTGGGGTTGGATGTTGCGGTGCCTTTAGGACTGTTCTGGATCGACCCTAACCTGGGATGCCAGTCAGACGCCATTGAGGTCTTTTGTAATTTCACTGCAGGCGGGCAGACATGTCTCCACCCAGTGGCCTCTAACAAGGTAACATAGCACTGAACTCCAGAACTGCAATCCATCATCACAGGTCCTCCAGCAGATCCATAGCAGTATTAATTCAATAAACAGATTTTATCTAGGTTTAAAGTTTAAAACATTTACATGTGCCTGGTTGCGATGGCACAACCACAGAGGCATGGTGGCAATTCGTAACTTCCACTTAACTTCAGAAGTATTGTACAAAGGTTTTTAGTAAATGGTTATTGCCACTTTCATGCGAAATGGCCATGAATTTCCAGCTGGAACCATCACCGTTTCCTTGATTCCTGTCACATCTGCACAGACACACATTGATGTTGACACTCTGTGGTGTGTGGGAGTATTTACAGTGAGGGAAAAAAGTATTTGATCCCCTGCTGATTTTGTACGTTTGCCCACTGACAAAGAAATGATCAGTCTATAATTTTAATGGTAGGTTTATTTGAACAGTGAGAGACAGAATAACAACAAAAAAATCCAGAAAAACGCATGTCAAAAATGTTATAAATTGATTTGCATTTTAATGAGGGAAATAAGTATTTGACCCCCTCTCAATCAGAAAGATTTCTGTCTCCCAGGTGTCTTTTATACAGGTAACGAGCTGAGATTAGGAGCACACTCTTAAAGGGAGTGCTCCTAATCTCAGCTTGTTACATGTATAAAAGACACCTGTCCACAGAAGCAATTTATCAATCAGATTCCAAACTCTCCACCATGGCCAAGACCAAAGAGCTCTCCAAGGATGTGAGGGACAAGATTGTAGACCTACACAAGGCTGGAATGACTACAAGACCATCGCCAAGCAGCTTGGTGAGAAGGTGACAATAGTTGGTGCGAATATGCAAACGGGAAAAGAACACAAAATAACTGTCAATCTCCCTCGGCCTGGGGCTCCATGCAAGATCTCACCTCGTGGAGTTGCAATAATCATGAAAACGGTGAGGAATCAGCCCAGAACTACACGGGAGGATCTTGTAAATGATCTCAAGGCAGCTGGGACCATAGTCACCAAGAACACAATTGGTAACACACTACGCCGTGAAGGACTGAAATCCTGCAGCGCCCGCAAGGTCCCCCTGCTCAAGAAAGCACATATACAGGCCCATCTGAAGTTTGCCAATGAACATCTGAATGATTCAGAGGAGAACTGGGTGAAAGTGTTGTGGTCAGATGAGACCAAAATCGAGCTCTTTGGCATCTACTCAACTCGCAATGTTTGGAGGAGGAGGAATGCTGCCTATGGCCCCAAGAACACCATCCCCACTGTCAAAAATGGAGGTGGAAACATTATGCTTTTGGGGTGTTTTTCTGCTAAGGGGACAGGACAACTTCACCGCATCAAAGGGACGATGGACGGGGCCATGTACCGTCAAATCTTGTTCCCTCAGCCAGGGCATTGAAAATGGGTCGTGGATGGGTGTTCCAGCATGACAATGACCCAAAACACACGGCCAAGGCAACAAAGGAGTGGCTCAAGAAGAAGCACATTACGGTCCTGGAGTGGCCTAGCCAGTCTCCAAACCTTAATTCCATAGAAAATCTGTGTAGGGAGCTGAAGGTTCGAGTTGCCAAACGTCAGGCACGAAACCTTAATGACTTGGAGAAGATCTGCAAAGAGTAGTGGGACAAAATCCCTCCTGAGATGTGTGCAAACCTGGTGGCCAACTACAAGAAACGTCTGACCTCTGTGATTGCCAACAAGGGTTTTGCCACCAAGTACTAAGTCATGTTTCGCAGAGGGGTCAAATACTTATTTCCCTCATTAAAAAGCAAATCAATTTATAACATTTTTTACATGCGTTTTTCTGGATTTTTTTGTTGCTATTTTGTCTCTCACTGTTCAAATAAACCTACCATTAAAATTATACATTGATCATGTCTTTGTCAGTGGGCAAACACAAAATCAGCAGGGGATCAAATTATTTTTTCCCTCACTGTATGTGTGTTTATATATTAAACCACACATGGAAACGGTTTATGGGTTTATGAAATGCACATTCCTTTACTGAACATAATATGTGTATGATGCCTTGTCCTTCGGTGCTGCTGATGTAGCCTGGAAAAGAGAGAAACGCAGGCTGATAGTTTGCCGGCAATTCATTTGGTTTTGGCGGCAATCATTTGTTGCACTGAATTTACTGTTTCTTATGCCTTTTCTTGTCAGTGTTACTATTCAAGTGAGGTTTCGGTAATCGCTATGTAAATGTAAAACCCTTGCTAAAACCAAGTATAGAGTTTATTTGTTGTAATTAATTGGTATTAGATTTAAAAGGTGATCGAATTGCTCCTGATTTGTAATGTTGTTAATGCATTTCTTTTGAAGCAATGTTTATTTAATGTACAAGTGAATAGGTTGGTTTACTTTTAAGTTTAAGTTTCCCACGTATCTTGTTAAAGTTCTGACCAATGAGGTTGCTTGTTAAGTTGTGGCCAATGGGAGAGTTGACTGTTTGCTGGGGGGAAAAAAGGAGGGAAAGGTTCAAAGAAAAGAGAGGAGAGACGTTATCTGTGTTGGTGAAGAAAAATGACTAAAGGGAATGATAAAGAGAGAACAAAAACATATCTACAGAGTTTTTAAAGGAAATTTTCTATAAGAGAGTGTTATTATGTTGTTAAGAAAAACCTAGTGGAGACTGAAGCTGCCTTCGCATTGTGGTGACATTCGACATCCTCGAGGTTAGCCTATCATCGTACAAGACTTGGAGAGAATTGCTTGTGACGATCGACGAGTTCGGGTTTCCACGGGATGTCTGTTGCTGCTACGGAGTACTGGCTGCATTGATAGCTGTGGATCTTGTGAGGACACCTGCACGGAACTGCTTTACTGTCACGTTCTCTGATGCGGATGTGGTGCGAATCAATTGCAGGACACAGGAGCTAAGTCAATCCAGACTTTACTAGAAATACCAAAACAACAACACGGGTCAAACAACCCGGAGGCGAAATATGCCACAGTGCGTGAAACACTCCAAAACCGAAACTGCGCACAAAACACTAGTGCGTCGGTAAACAAAGAGCGACTGGCAAACAGCACTGCATCAAAACGACAGGAAAACAATTACACACAACACATGACAGAAACCACGAGAACTTATAGGACACATAATCAACACTAAACATGAACAGGTGTACTAAACAGACCAAACCAATCAAACATAGAAAACAAAGAACGGTGGCAGCTAGTACTCCGGAGACGACGACCGCCGAAGCCTGCCCGAACAAGGAGGAGGAGCAGCCTCGGCCGAAACCGTGACAGTACCCCCCCCTTGACGCGCGGCTCCAGCCGTGCGCCGACCCCGGCCTCGAGGACGACCAGGAGGACGCGGATGGAACTCAGTCAGAAGAGACGGGTCTAGGATGTCCCTCCTCGGCACCCAGCACCGCTCCTCCGGGCCGTACCCCTCCCACTCCACGAGATATTGGAGACCCCCCATCCGACGTCTCGAATCCAAGATGGACCGCACAGTGTACGCCGGTGCCCCATCTATGTCCAATGGGGGTGGAGGAGTCTCTCTGATCTCATCTTCCTGGAGTGGACCAGCTACCACCGGCCTGAGAAGAGACACATGGAACGAGGGGTTAATATTCTTATACTCAATAGGCAGTTGTAATCTGTAACACACCACCTCAATCTTCTCAGGACTTTAAACGGCCCCACAAACCGCCGACCCAGCTTACGGCAGGGCAGGCGGAGGGGCAGGTTTCTGGTAGAGAGCCAGACTCGATCACCAGGTGCGTACACCATCCCCTCACTGTGGTGGAGATCGGCGCTCGCCTTTTGACGACGGATGGCCCGCTGCAGATGGACGTGTGCAGCGTTCCACGTCTCCTCCGAGCGCCGCACCCACTCATCTACCGCAGGAGCCTCGATCTGGCTCTGCTGCCATGGTGCCAGAACCGGCTGGTAACCTAACACACATTGGAAAGGGGTTAGGTTAGTTGAGGAGTGGCGTAGGGAATTCTGGGCCATTTCTGCCCAAGGAACATACCGTGCCCACTCCTCCGGCCGGCCCTGGCAGTATGATCTAAGAAACCTACCCACATCCTGGTTCACGCGTTCCACCTGCCCATTACTCTCAGGATGGTAACCCGAGGTAAGGCTCACCGAGACCCCCAAATGCTCCATAAATGCTCTCCAGACTCTGGAGGTGAACTGGGGACCTCGATCAGACACAATATCCACGGGTACCCCGTAGTGCCGGAAAACGTGTGTGAATAGCGCTTCGGCGGTCTGTAGGGCAGTAGGAAGGCCCAGCATAGGGAGCAAACGACAGGCCTTAGAGAACCGGTCCACAACGACCAGTATAGTGGTATTCCCCTGCGAGGGGGGAAGGTCAGTGATGAAGTCCACCGAGAGGTGAGACCATGGTCGTTGTGGAACGGGCAGGGGTTGTAACTTACCCCTAGGCAGATGTCTAGGCGCCTTACACTGGGCACACACCGAGCAGGAGGAGACATAAACCCTCACATCCCTGGCTAACGTGGGCCACCAGTACTTAGCACTAAGACAGTGCACTGTCCGGCCAATACCAGGATGTCCAGAGGAGGGTGACGTGTGAGCCCAATAAATGAGTCGATCCCGAACCTCGAGCGGAACATACGTCCGACCCACAGGACACTTTGGAGGGCTAGGGTCGGAACGCAACGCCCGCTCGATTTCAGCATCGACCTCCCATACAACCGGTGCCACTAGACAAGACTCCGGTAGTATGGAAGTGGGCTCAACGGACCTCTCCTCTGTATCATACCGCCGGGACAGGGCGTCTGCCTTACCGTTCTGGGACCCAGGGATGTACGTGATCTTAAATACGAACCTGGCTAGAAACATGTTCCACCGAGCCTGGCGAGGGTTCAGTCTCCTAGCTGCCCGGATGTACTCCAGGTTCCGATGGTCAGTCAAACTGAGGAAAGGGTGTTGAGCCTCCTCAAGCCAATGCCTCCACACCTTTAGGGCCTGTACCACGGCTAACAGCTCCCTGTCCCCTATGTCATAATTTCGCTCCGCCGGGCTGAGCTTTTTAGAGTAAAAAGCACAGGGGCGGAGTTTAGGTGGCGTGCCAGACCGTTGAGATAGAACAGCCCCTATACCGGCCTCCGACGCGTCCACCTCTACCTGAAATGGTAAGGCGGGATCCGGATGCGCCAGCACCAGAGCCGAAGTAAACAGGCCCTTCAGTTTCCCAAAAGCCCTGTCCGCCTCAGCTGACCACTGCAAGCGCACCGGACCCCCCTTCAGAAGAGACGTGATGGGAGCTGCCACCTGTCCAAAACCCCGGATAAACCTCCGGTAGTAATTCGCAAAGCCCAAAAACTGCTGCACCTCTTTAACAGTGGTTGGGGTTTGCCAATTACGCACGGCTGACACACGGTCCACCTCCATCTTCACCCCTGACGCGGACAACCGATAACTCAAAAAGGAGACGACTCCTGGAAAAACAGACATTTCTCTGCCTTGACATACTCAACACTCGACGCACCAGGGCTACATGCTCGGCTCGGGTAGGAGAGTACACCAGAATGTCATCAATGTACACGACCACACCTTGCCCCTGCATGTCCCGGAAGATCTCATCCACGAATGATTGGAAGACCGAAGGAGCGTTCATCAACCCGTATGGCATGACGACATACTCGTAATGACCCGAGGGGGTACTAAAGGCTGTTTTCCATTCATCGCCCTCCCTAATGCGCACCAAGTTATATGCGCTCCTGAGATCCAGTTTTGTGAAGAAACGCGCTCCGTGCAATGACTCCGTCATAGTCGCAATCAGAGGGAGTGGATAACTGTATTTCACAGTAATCTGATTGAGACCACGGTAATCAATGCACGGGTGCAACCCTCAATCCTTTTTCTTCACAAAAAAGAAGCTTGAGGACGCAGGGGAAGTGGAGGGCCGTATGTATCCCTGTCTCAAAGATTCGGCTATGTAAGTCTCCATAGCCTTTCTCTCCTCTTGAGACAAAGGATACACGTGCCTCCGTGGGAGCACTGCTCCTGCCTGGAGGTCTATCGCACAATCCCCCTGTCTGTGAGGAGGCAACTGCGTCGCCCTCGCCTTACTGAACACAAGTGCCAAATCCCCATATTCAGGTGGAATGTGCAATGCGGGCACTTGGTTTGGACTTTCCACCGAGGTCGCCCCCACGGAAACACCCAGACATCGCCCCTCACACTGAGCAGACCACTCCTTAAGAGCTATCTGTTGCCACGAAATGGCAGGGTTATGGGTACTTAACCAGGGAATTCCCAGCACCACCGGGTACGCAGGAGAGTCGATCAGATATAGCTGAATAGTCTCCTCATTACCCCCCTGCGTACACATCCTAAGTGGCGCTGTGACTTCCCTAATCAACCCCGACCCCAACGGGCGGCTATCTAAAGCATGAACGGGAAAAGGATCGTCGACAGGCAGGAGGGGAATCCCTAAATCTAAACAAAACTTTCGGTCAACAAAATTCCCAGCTGCGCCTGAATCTACTAGCGCCTTATGCTGGGAATGAGGTGCAACCTGTGGAAAACTAACAGGTATACAAAAGTGCACAACAGAGAGCTCTGGGTGAGTGGGGCGTCTACTCACCTGGGAATGCTCCCCAGTGCGTGGCCTGTTGTCCCCTCCTCCTGGAGACCCTCCCCAGCACCTGGCCGCAGTGTGCTCTCCACGGCCGCAGTTGGTGCAGGGGACAGCCTCCTTCGGGCTCCTTCTCCTCCTTTCTCTAGCGCCAGCACCCCTCGGAGGTGCCGGAGGATGGAATGGACGGACCCCACTCGGAACGTCCACGGGTGGCCAGCAGGGTGTCCAGACGGATGGACATGTCGACCAACTGGTCGAAGGTGAAATTGGTGTCCCTGCAGGCCAACTCACGTTGAACGTCCTCCCGTAGGCTACATCGAAAATGGTCGATGAGGGCCCGTTCATTCCACCCTGCATCTGCCACTAGATTCCGGAACTCCAGTGCGAACGCCTGTGCGCTCCTCCTCCCCTGTCGGAGGTAGAATAGACGCTCCCCCGCCGCTTTGCCCTCAGGTGGATGGTCGAACACGGCCTTGAAGCGACGGGAGAACTCCGCGTAGGAGATGGTGGTGGCGTCTATCCTCCTCCACTCGGCGTTGGCCCATTCCAACGCCTTGCCCGTGAGACAGGAGATGAGGGCGGAAACGCTCTCGTGTCCCGAGGGCACCGGGTGTACAGTGGCCAGGTAGAGCTCCACCTGCAGGAGGAACCCCTGACACCCGGCAGCTGGGTTCCGGGCCTGAGACATTTACTTTGCTGAGGCATTATCTACGAGTAGTGAGTAACTACAAATGTGGGGTGGACTTCGGGACTTTATGCATGTCGTCATTTTTTTTTTAGGTCCAACACGCGCCCATGGTTTAAGCAAGCTTGCAAATAATTTGGACATGGGTTGTGGAGAAATCATTGGAGTTTATTATTTGTATTTCTTTTGATGTGGTACATTGAAAATGTGATAATATAGATCTTGAACCTTATGTCTGTTGTATTGGTGGAGTCATTTACTGTTTCAGTTTCATTTAATGCATGGGAAAGCATATCCTTATAATAATAACCATGTCTATAATAATTTTATCTGAAGTTAATACCCTATTTGTCATTCACCCTAGTGAATTTACTATAGGGATTCTTATTGGAGATGTCCTTCTCACCTAATATCCCATGCTGTTCAGATATTCTAAGTAAGGTAATGTCGTGAGAGTCAAATTCGAGCCTGGTGGGAGGGTTACATAAAGTTTAAAACGGTTTGCAAACGTAGCCTACATGTAATCCTCATAGTGGAAGAGGTGAATTGTTTGTTCCTCTGTCATGCTCCTGCTGCGACGGGAGGTAGGTCAAACCACAGATTATCCATTATATCGACCAGATACTCAAGTGGCCGCTCTAACAATGAAAATAAATGTCTTCAAAAATGGAAGGTAGTCGGGGGAGGCAAGATCAGGTGGGACCATTCAAGTCAATGAGAGGGCAGATACGCGTGTGAACAACAAGCACAACTCCAATATAAAGTGTTTTTTATCTCAAAGTTGCCAGGATGTGTACAGTTTCCGTCGGCATCACCTCACCACTGTAAATAAACACCCTCATTCTGAGTTTGCGCTGTATCGAAGTGTCTGCCTCCTCACTGAAACCTCCACTGCTAGGGCAGCCTCCGTTACTGTGTGTCTGTGTGTGATGAAAGAATCATTGAGAGTTAATGAAATGTTGGACATTCTTTTTTCTGTACACTCGATATGATAATTGCTCCCCAGACGCAGTAGATTTTCGGAATAATTTTGGAAAGCTGAGCTGACACACTGCTTGATGTGCACCAATGGTCATCATAGGTCATACATACCAATGTCTTGCATCATATCAGAATGCTGTTTCCGTTAATAAAAGTCAGCCCCACACAGCAGTAGTTATCAAAACTTTTCTCTCTTGGAACCCATTACAGAGGCTTAGATGAATGGAAAGAAACAATTTAATCACTAAGTGTTCTTCTATTACAGCCAAATGTTTGACTCATTGTGCTTGCAGCAAGAACCCTGCACTTAATAACACTGACTGGAATATTCCTTTTTGTAAAATGGAATTGTAAACGAGGAACAGAGAGAGATACATTAACAGATACTTCCCGTCCATTCTCCCCCCTAACCTTCTTTTGCTTGCCCCACAGCTGTCGTTCGATGTACATAAGGTCCAAATGAAGTTCCTCCATCTCCTGAGCACAGAGGCCTCTCAGGATATCACCTTCCACTGTCTGAGTGAGCCGCCTTTCAGCCCCACAGACACCTACAGCGCTAACGGCCCAGGACAGGAGTACCAGGATAGACCACCGAGGTTCAGGGGATGGAACGGCCAGATGTTTGAGGCAGACACACTACTTGCACCTCTACTAGACGAGTGCAAGGTAAGGAGCCCGAGGGAGGAAGAGATATACGTTTATTTCGCTTCAGAACTGGATGTGTATTCATAAAGCATCTCAAAGTAGCATTGCTGATCTAAGATCAGGTCCTCCCTGACCATGTAATCTTATTCATTATAATCTAAAAGGCAAAACGGATCCTAGATCAGCATTAACCATTGTGTGTCAATTGCTTCATATTGTATATTTTCCCTTCTAGATCCAGGATGGCAGCTGGCACCAGTCACATTTCTTCTTCCATACTCAGGACAGCTACGAGCTCCCTATCGTAGACATAGAGGAACCACCATCGTCACAGCCCAATCACCTGCGCCACCTCGAGGTGGGACCTGTCTGCTTTCTGTGAGGTCATCTATCACCAGCCTGCCTGTCCAAAATATGAACTATGAAAAATCAAGCATGCCATAAGCAAGCCAAAATGTCTGCTCCCCAAACCAAAGAGAATGTAAGCCCAAGCGGAGTTGGTCAGGTCTACTCCCCCACATGGTGACAAACGCCCTGTTCAATCAATGGCAGTCTTCTGCGGAAGAACTCAATCCATAGGAAACTAGGTCAACTTAGAGTAAGATGGCCGCAGGAGAGCAGTATATACAAATATTTATCAAATAAATGTGTAAAGTGTGTCTGTTTTTTGTTTTGTTTTTCAAAAGGTGCTTGGGTTCATTGGAAAGTTGGTCCCTGAATTTAGGAAAGGGCTCATCCACACAACACCCTCCAAAACCAAACTCAAATCCTGTACCTCCCACCCTTTTCCTCCTACTCTCCCATATACACCCTTCCATCCATACTCAGAAGGGGCCTAGCTATCCGAAGGAAAGCTCCATGGCCTTTGTGACAGAAACACTGTCCGACCAAAACTTTGTAAGAGTGCAATAGCTTGTGGATTAAGCGTGAGAGATTTCATATTGCATTTTCAATCGAAGGTCAACCACCAGCTCGGGCAGCCATTTTGTTTTTTATTAATGTTTGAATCTGTTGTACAACAAGGCTGGACGTTTACACCTTGGGTGTGTCCAAAATGGCAACCTATTCTCTATGTAGTGCAATAGGTTTAACTTATGGCCCATAGAGCTCAAACAGTGCACTATATAGGGAATAGGGTTCTATTTCGGACACAACCCTTGACATATGGCGCTCTACCTCCTGCTTGTATGCCTTCTAAGTATAGGTGCTTGTGTCAAGTAATTTTTTGTCCTTACAAGTTGTATGTACCAGTTACATCAAGATCTGGATCGGTAATTTATATGAACCATCTGTTGACAAATTCCATATTTTTTTGCGTTTACTTTTTAATTTGGTAGGTGGTAACCTATCATTGGTGTTGCAACAGACACAAGAGCGTGAGACATCAGTGAGTTGCGAGACAATTTTCCTGTGTATATTTTGACATTATATGGTTGATTATTTAAATCCTTTTGTTTTTGTTCACATTACTGTACCCCAATAAATTATACTCTCAGAGATCTATTTTGTCAACTCCAACTTAGTCCAAATAACTATTTATGTAAAAATGTGTACTTGTATACTCTGTACACATTATGTCTATGTTCAATGTATACGTTCATGTTCACTACAGTGGTGAGTGATAGGTCATACTGGCAGCTAGCAAAGGCCAGAGCCAGAACGCATATGAAATAGCAATTATCTTGTTCTTAAGTTATGTTACATTAAACCTAGTGTAATTAAGTAAGTAAATGTTGAAAACATGTAAATATGAAATATGTTGACATTAAATAAATGAAAAGGCCCAGTGCAGTCAAAAACTTGATTTTGCTGTGTTTTATATCTATATTTCCACACTATGAGGTTAGAGGAATACTGTGCAATTTGAAAATGATTATTGATAATGCCCATTTAGTGTAAGAGCTGTTTGAAAAGACCGCCTGAAATTTTTGTCTGTTTTGGTGGGATGGAGTTTTGGCCTTCCATGGTGACATCATCATGTGGTAAATTAGTTAATAGACCAATCAGAATGAGAGTTCCAAACCTCTCTGCCAATAACAGCTTATTTTCAGTTTTCCCCTCCCCACTCAGACCTCTCCCAGACAGTGCTAGCAAAATTCTTGCTTGAGAAATTGCCCTTTGCTAAGAAGCTATTTTGTTTCTTTTAATTACAATTTTAATTTAAAACAATCACAGTAAGGTACTTAATTGTTACCCAGAAATTATTTGATATTGAGATAAAAACAGTTGCATTGGACCTTTAATCCATAAATACCTTCTTGATATTTGTTGTTGTTCATAACAGGGTTGTTCCACGAAAAGTGCCTTTTAAGTCCCTTTGATATTTTAAGTAGAAATTGTACAACACTATTGAATGGTAAAAGCATGTTATTTTAAATAAAGTGCCTTTAATTGAGACCACATGGAGAATTCAATAAATCTTAATTTTAATATGAATAAAGAAAGGCTTGCTAAAGTGCCAAAATTTCAACCCACTTAATCCAAAAATGCCACCATAATTCTAACGCCTTAGTTATTTTGTTGCTTTGACAAAGTCATTTCTGAAGATTATAATTTATTTAATGTGGTTGATTAGTGATTCATTTATGAGTGTCCCTCATTTTAAGGTCAACCCTGTTACTTGAACTGAACTCTCATTTTAAATATTTAAAAAAAATAAACACAACATCTACAGTGGCTTGCGAAAGTATTCACCCCCTTGGCATTTTTGATATTTTGTTGCCTTACAACCTGTAACTAAAATTGATTTTTGGGGGGGTTGTATCATTTGATTTACACAACATGCCTAGCACTTTGAAGATGCCAAAACATTTTGGGTGTGAAACAAACAAGAAATAAGACCAAAAAAACAGAAAACTTGAGCGTGCATAACTATTCACCCCCAAAGTCAATACTTTGTAGAGCCACCTTTTACAGCAATTACAGCTGCAAGTCTCTTGGGGTATGTCTCTATAAGCTTGGCACATCTAGCCACTGGGATTTTTGCCCATTCTTCAAGGCAAAATTGCTCCAGCTCCTTCAAGTTGGATGGGTTCTGCTGGTGTACAGCAATCTTTAAGTCATACCACAGATTCTCAATTGTATTGAGAGCTGGGCTTTGACTAAGCCATTCCAAGACATTTAAATGTTTCTCCTTAAACCACTCAAGTGTTGCTTTAGCAGTATGCTTACGGTCATTGTCCTGCTGGAAGGTGAACCTCCGTCCCAATCTCAAATCTCTGGAAGACTGAAACAGGTTTCACTCAAGAATTTCCCTGTATTTAGTGCCATCCATCATTCCTTCAATTCTGACCAGTTTCCCAGTCCCTGCCAATGGAAAAACAGCCCCACAGCATGATGCTGCTCCCACCATGCTTCACTGTGGGGATGGTGTTCTCGAGGGTGATGAGAGGTGTTGGGTTTGCGCCAGACATTGCGTTTTCCTTGATGGCCAAAAAGCTCAATTTTATTCTCATCTGACCAGAGTACCTTCTTCCATATGTTTGGGGAGACGTGTTTGCTTATTTTTCTCTTCAAGCAATGGCTTTTTTCTGGCCACTCTTCCGTAAAGCCCAGCTCTGTGGAGGGTACGGCTTAAAGCGGTCCTATGGACAGATACTCCAATCTCTACTGTGGAGCTTTGCAGCTCCTTCAGGGTTATCTTTGGTCTCTTTGTTGCCTCTCTGATTAATGCCCTCCTTGCCTGGTCCTTGAGTTTTGGTGGGCGGCCCTCTCTTGGCAGGTTTGTTGTGGTGGCATATTCTTTCCATTTTTTTATAATGGATTTAATGGTGCTCCGTGGGATGTTCAAAGATATTTTTTTATAACCCAACCCTGAGCTGTACTTCTCCACAACTTTGTCCCTGACCTGTTTGGAGAGCTCCTTGGTCTTCATGGTGCCGCTTGATTGGTGGTGCCCCTTGCTTAGAGGTGTTGCAGACTCTGGGGCCTTTCAGAACAGGTGTATATATACTGAGATCATGTGACAGATCATGTCACACTTAGATTGCACACAGGTGGAATTTATTTCACTAATTATGTGACTTCTGAAGGTAATTGGTTGCACCATATTTTATTTAGGGGCTTCATAGCAAAGCACCACTTTTCCGTAATTTATTTTTTTGAATTTTTTGAAACAAGTAATTTTTTTCATTTCACTTCACCAATTTGGACTATTTTGTGTATGTCCATTACATGAAATCCAAACAAAAGTCAATTTAAGTTACAGGTTGTAATGCAACAAAATAGGAAAAACGCCAAGGGGGATGAATACTTTTGCAAGGCACTGTAATAGTTAATTCCTAGTGTAAAACCAGGTGAGCTGGTTATACTATTTTTGGCCATTTTCTGTTTTGTGGTGGAAAACTGAGTGGTTTGAGCAGAACACGTCAACCCTGTTACCCACATTTTTACATTTTTAGTCATTTAGCAGACGCTCTTATCCAGAGCGACTTACAGTTAGTGCATACATTATTTTTTTATTTTATTTTTTTCATACCCCCTGTGGGAATCGAACCCACAACCCTGGCGTTGCAAACGCCATGCTCTATCAACTGAGCTACATCCCCGTAGATAGACAGGCTAGAAATGTTTTAGCAATGTAATTTTTTTGGTGAAGCTTGCATTCAATTGCCAATCCCTTTTGCACACAAGCTTCCATTCCCCTTGTCACAAGGGGATTTATGGCTGATTTAAGATTAAATCATCAACCCTGTTACTTCATTTTGCACTTAATAGGCACTTACTATAGTAATCTTTTTACTTAACCTATTGAGATGGAAAAAACTGTTTTTAATTAAGTGCTCTTTATGACAGAATGTTAAAATTAGGTGAAAATGTTTTTGGGACCAAGTTACACTTTTCAAAAGGCACCGAATTGCTGGAACGACTCAATGGTATTTATGTATTATGAAGTCCAACAGTGACCTGGTTAAAAACTAGCCTTGAATTAACCATCCTGATCTCGCGAGCTCACATTCTGTTTCGATACACGAATACCGTGTAGTGAAACACAGTGTGAGCTTTTGAGACCAGGATGGTTCATACGAGGCTAGTTAAAAACTGCAATTAGAGAAAACTACGTATCTATCATAAACAGTGCAACTTCAAACTTCCCATACTCATAAAGTTAGTATTATTTTTTCCAAGTCCAACACGCCCCACTGGTATGACATTAATACATTGGTTTACCATTGGAATAGTTTGAATTCTTGACACCATCTCTCCCAGTTCCAGTAACAGTGAAACCTTGCTGGAAGCTGTATACTGTAGATGCTGGTAACAAGGAGCGTTATTGTTCAAGGAAACCCTATTTTTCTGCCTCTTGGGGTTCTGCCCGGGAAACTGATGACTAACGTGTGAGTGTGTGTGTGTGTGTGTGTGTGTGTGTTTGTGTGTGTGTTCTCCTTTCAGCAGGGGACACTCAGCACCATGTTACCCACTATCCTTACAATGGCTGAATGGTCATCTGCAGCTTTACAATAGTTTGAAACTCTGAAACACCTCTTTGGAAATCTATCTTGGTTAGCCTGCTTTGTTCATATAATATTTTGTATTTATATAAAATATTATATTTTCCATTTAACCAATGATTAGTTCATTCAACAAAAGTAGGTTATGTAGAAGGAGAATGTGTGTATAATGTTTTAGTCAATGTCTTTCCCTGCTTTCGCAAAGCAACATGCACTCAGAGCACATTTTAGAACAGAAAAATGAACTGTACTAATCTCAAATCAGGTGCTCATTGAAGGTTCCCTTTTTTATTATAATGGGATATAATATATATATATATATATATATATATATATATATATATATATATAATATTAATATAATAATATAATATTCACTGATTTATCAGGTATCTGCTTACTGGGCTCATTCTATGTTGTTACATTTCCTATTCAAAACCATGCAAGTAATTTGTACATCACCAAGTCTAATCACGTGGGCTTTTCTTCCTTTACAAATGTGATGTTTTCTAAAACACAAAAGCTGATGTTTCTTTTTTAAATTATATTACACTAGCAGGGACAACACAATACTGTTGTGGACCTTATGACTTGAGAGAGATACTATGGCATGGCAAGCCCTGTGTTACCATGGATAGGTACAAAGCAAATAAACAACGAGAAACAAAATGCCAGACTTCTCTTGAGATAGATACTGAGATAGATACATTTTGGATTCAGATGTTTGACCCACCTTCATTGGAGACTGTTGCATTTGTCTCCTCCCAACTAAGATACAAGAAAAGGGCCCTGTGTAGCTCAGTTGGTAGAGCGTGGCGCTTGCAACGCCAGGGTTGTGGGTTCGATTCCCACGGGGGGCCAGTATGAAGAAAAATAAAATGTATGCACTCACAAACAGCTCTGGATAAGAGCATCTGCTAAAATGGAAATGGAAAAACAATGCATCTTTTGTTTCTGTATTTTCATTAGACATCAGTTCATCTCCCCTGGTACTGGTCAATGTTTCTTGGAAAGGCTTTAGTTTTATAATAGTCAGCCTTAGTCGTCAGAACAACATAGTTCTTACTGGAATCCATCGGTCCGCACGCAAACACGCTGGTTGACAGACTAATATGCAGCATATGCAGCATATTCAGGGAGAGAGAGAATCTTCCACAGAATGTCCTGTATTTCATGCATACCAACACCAAGCCAAACCGGACTACATACGTCATGTATTTTCTCCACGTGTAGAGAAAGATCGTACAGTTCAGATTGTTTTGATAGCGACAGAGCTGAGAGAGAGTAATTTATAGAAATGTGTGCACGTTTGTGTGCAAATACAGTGAGGGAAAAAAGTATTTGATCCCCTGCTGATTTTGTACGTTTGCCCACTGACAAAGAAATGATCAGTCTATATATATATAAATTGATTTGCATTTGAATGATGGAAATAAGTATTTGACCCCATCTCAATCAGAAAGATTTCTGGCTCCAAGGTGTCTTTTATACAGGTAACGAGCTGAGATTAGGAGCACACTCTTAAAGGGAGTGCTCCTAATCTAATTTTGTTACCTGTATAAAAGACACCTTTCCACAGAAGCAATCAATCAATCAGATTCCAAACTCTCCACCATGGCCAAGACCAAAGAGCTCCCCAAGGATGTCAGGGACAAGATTGTAGACCTACACAAGGCTGGAATGGGCTACAAGATCATCGCCAAGCAGCTTGGTGAGAAGGTGACAACAGTTGGTGCGATTATTCGCAAATGGAAGAAACACAAAAGACTGTCAATCTCCCTCGGCCTGGGGCTCCATGCAAGATCTCACCTCGTGGAGTTGCAATGATCATGAAAACGGTGAGGAATCAGCCCAGAACTACACGGGAGGATCTTGTCAATGATCTCAAGGCAGCTGGGACCATAGTCACCAAGAAAACAATTGGTAACACACTATGCCGTGAAGGACTGAAATCCTGCAGCGCCCGCAAGGTCCCCCTGCTCAAGAAAGCACATATACATGTCCGTCTGAAGTTTGCCAATGAACATCTGAATGATTCAGAGGAGAACTGGGTGAAAGTGTTGTGGTCAGATGAGACCAAAATCGAGCTCTTTGGCATCAACTCAACTCGCCGTGTTTGGAGGAGGAATGCTGCCTGTGACCCCAAGAACACCATCCCCACCGTCAAACATGGAGGTGGAAACATTATGCTTTGGGGGTGTTTTTCTGATAAGGGAACAGGACAACTTCATTGCATCAAAGGGACGATTGACGGGGCCATGTACCGTTAAATCTTGGGTGACAACCTACTTCCCTCAACCAGGGCATTGAAAATGGGTCGTGGATGGGTATTCCAGCATGACAATGACCCAAAACACACGGCCAAGGCAACAAAGGAGTGGCTCAAGAAGAAGCACATTAAGGTCCTGGAGTGGCATAGCCAGTCTCTAGACCTTAATCCCATAGAAAATCTGTGGAAGGAGCTGAAGGTTCGAGTTGCCAAACGTCAGCCTCGAAACCTTAATGACTTGGAGAAGATCTGCAAAGAGAGGTGGGACAAAATCCCTCCTGAGATGTGTGCAAACCTGGTGGCCAACTACAAGATACGTCTGACCTCTGTGATTGCCAACAAGGGTGTTGCCACCAAGTACTATGTCCTGTTTTTCAGAGGGGTCAAATACTTATTTCCCTCATTAAAATGCAAATCAATTTATAACATTTTTGACATGCACATTTCGGGATTTTTTTTTGTTATTCTGTCTCTCACTGTTCAAATAAACCTACCATTAAAATTATAGACTGATCATTTCTTTGTCAGTGGGCAAATGTACAAAATCAGCAGGGGATTAAATACTTTTTTCCCTCACTGTATGCTGCCTTTAGTGGATACAGTCGCAACAGCTGATAGTCAAGCCGAGAATGAAAAGTCTGGGAGACAAATTCAAAAGAAAGAGCAAATATATATATATCTGGCATAGGAAGTGGGAAGGCAGCTAGTTAAGCTAACGCTAGGTGGGCTAGATGCTGGCTAGCACAATGACACAGGAAGCTAGCGTACCTAGCCATAGTGATTGCTACTAGCGTACCTAGAGCTATGTGTCTCAGAATGGACAGTTGAAGTCAGAAGTTTAAATACACTTAGGTTGGAGTCATTAAAACTCATTTTTCAACCACTCCACAAATGTATTGTTAATATACTAAAGTTTTGGCAAGTCGGTTAGGACATCTACTGTGTGCATGACACAAGTAATTTTTCCAAAAATTGTTTACAGACAGATTATTACACTTATAATTCACTATATCACAATTCTAGTGGGTCAGAAATTTACATACACTAAGTTGACTGTGCCTTTAAACAGCTTGGAAAATTCCAGAAAATGATGTCATGGCTTTAGAAGCTTCTGATAGGCTAATTGACATCATTTGAGTCAATTGGAGGTGTACCTGTGGATGCAGAGCTGCCAACTCTCACGCTTTCGCCGTGTGACACACGTTTTTGCCTGTTTTCACACGCACTCACGCCACACATCCATTTTCTCACGCAAAAAAATCGGCCGAGACTCGTTCGTTCCTTTTTTACAGGTTAGTATTTGACTATTTTTATGATCAAACACAACAATTACATATTTATTTCATTTATTTCATAAACAAAGTTATGCAACACCCAATTCCCCTGTGTGAAAAAGTAATTGCCCCCTTACACTCAATAACTGGTTGTGCCACCTTTAGCTGCAATGACTCCAACCAAATGCTTCCTGTAGTTGTTGATCAGTCTCTCATGTCGCTGTGGAGGAATTTTTGCCCACTCTTCCATGCAGAACTGCTTTAACTCAGTGACGTGTGGGTTTTCAAGCATGAACTGCTCATTTCAAGTCCTGCCACAACATCTCAATTGGGATTAGGTCTGGACTTTGACTAGGCCATTCCAAAACTTCCAATTTGTTGCTTTTTAGCAATTTTCATGTAGACTTGATTGTGTGTTTTGGATCATTGTCTTGCTGCATGACCCAGCTGCGCTTCAGCTTCAGCTCACAGACGGATGGTCTGACATTCTCCTGTAGAATTCTCTGATACAGAGCATAATTCATGGTTCCTTCTATTAAGGCAAGTCGTCCAGGTCCTGAGGCAGCAAAGCATCCCCAAACCATCACACCACCACCACCATGCTTGACCTTTGGTATGATGTTCTTACTGTGGAATGCAGAGTTTGGTTTTCGCCAGGCATTACTGGAACCATGTCGTCCAAAATGTTATTCTTTTGAATCATCTGTCCATAGAACATTCTTCCAAGAGTCTTGATGATCATCCAGGTGCTTTTTGGCAAACTTGAGTCAACTTTATGTATTCACTAACTGGAAGTCGCTCTGGTTTTTGATCATTGCTAGAGTCTTGCCATAGATTTTCCAAGCTGATTTAAGTCAAAACTGTAACTAGGCCACTAAGGAATATTCAATGTTGTCTTGGTAAGTAACTCCTGTGCATATTTGGCGTTGTGTTCTAGGTTATATTCCTGCTGAGAGGTGGATTTGTCTCTCAGTGTCTGTTGGAAAGCAGACTGAACCAGGCTGTAACATAACAAAATGTGGAAAAAGTCCATACTTTCTGAAGGCACTGTATACTATTACAAAAATAATCATTTGGTTGGGTTTATGAAGTTCTTAGATAACATTAGAATACAGGAAGAAACTAAATCTATAGCATTTTCATTAGTTTGTTAATGTAGGTTAACCACTAAAACACCATAATTCAAGTGTTAGCTAAATCCATCACAGAGTAATTCATTATTATTTTGTTTTGGCAGGTCATGAACCAAATAATATCTATTTCAAAAGAACAGAATAGCATAATTTCAGTTGAATTAATTTGCTAGTCTGCGTTTACTAGCATAGGCTATATGTTGCCATGAGTGAATGCATGGAACTGCGGTTATTCTTGGAAAAAGTTATATTTTAAAATAGAGCCCAACTGCAACAGTTTCATCGTTTTTTTTAAACATTATATTACAATTGGCACTTTCCAATAGGTAATATAAATCAAAACGTCTGACCTGCATGAACCTCGGTCTGTAGGATAATTAGGAAAATGTTGTTTTTTGGTAAGCACCATTCCCTTATTTGTGATTGAACGCCTCCATTCGGTCTTATGTAGCAACATTTGAAATTGTGTTTTTTACATTGGATAAAAGTAGAGACTCAGAGCTAGAAAATTGTTTATCATACACTGCAGTTGAGGAACAATGGGAAAGTAATTCTGCTTTGAAAGTTGATAAACGTGTAACCCCACTTTTGAGAAAATGGCCCTTGAATGTTTTGGTACACCTACTGGAGAGCTCTTCTTTGTCTACACCCATTCAGCATCGTTCACACCATCTTAAAGCTTAGTTCCACCCATCTCTTAAAGGATTCACATGTGAGGCCATGTGGTAAACACACGCTATATCAAATAAAATCTAAGTTTATTTGTCACAAGCACAGGATACAGAAGGTGTAAACGGTACAGTGATAGTACTTGCATACTTGCATAGTAGCAATATCAAAAACAGAACGTGTCCAGATAAAAATATTTTATAAATTTTAATTTCGTTATTAGATTACGCTTACCCGATACACTTGTCTAAATTGATGGGTCATGTGAAGGAAATGCTATGACCAGCCCTCACCCACATCTAGCTACAGTGAGGGAAAAACATATTTGATCCCCTGCTGATTTTGTACGTTTGCCCACTGACAAAGAAATGATCAGTCTATAATTTTTAATGGTAGGTTTATTTGAACAGTGAGAGACAGAATAACAACAACAAAATCCAGAAAAACGCATGTAAATTTTTTTATAAATTGATTTGCATTTTAATGAGGGAAATGAGTATTTGACCCCCTCTCAATCAGAAAGATTTCTGGCTCCCAAGTGTCTTTTATACAGGTAACGAGCTGAGATTAGGAGCACACTCTTAAAGGGAGTGCTCCTAATCTCAGCTTGTTACCTGTATAAAAGACACCTTTCCACAGAAGCAATCAATCAATCAGATTCCAAACTCTCCACCATGGCCAAGATCAAAGAGCTCTCCAAGGATGTCAGGGTCAAGATTGTAGACCTACACAAGGCTGGAATGGGCTACAAGACCATCGCCAAGCATCTTGGTGAGAAGGTGACAACAGTTGGTGCGATTATTCGCAAATGGAAGAAACACAAAATAACTGTCAATCTCCCTCGGCCTGGGGCTCCATGCAAGATCTCCCCTCGTGGAGTTGCAATGATTATGAGAACGGTGAGGAATCAGCCCAGAACTACACGGGAGGATCTTGTCAATGATCTCAAGGCAGCTGGGACCATAGTCACCAAGAAAACAATTGGTAACACACTACGCCGTGAAGGACTGAAATCCTGTAGCGCCCACAAGGTCCCCCTGCTCAAGAAAGCACATATATAGGGCCGTCTGAAGTTTGCCAATGAACATCTGAATGATTCAGAGGAAAACTGGGTAAAAGTGTTGTGGTCAGATGATACCAAAATCGAGCTCTTTGGCATCAACTCAACTCGCCGTGTTTGGAGGAGGAGGAATGCTGCATATGACCCCAAGAACACCATACCCACCGTCAAACATATAGGTGGAAACATTATGCTTTGGGGGTGTTTTTCTGCTAAGGAGACAGGACAACTTCACCGCATCAAAGGGACGATGGACGGGGCCATGTACCGTCAAATCTTGGGTGAGAACCTCCTTCCCTCAGCCAGGGCATTGAAAATGGGTCGTGGATGGGTATTCCAGCATGACAATGACCCAAAACACACGGCCAAGGCAACAAAGGAGTGGCTCAAGAAGAAGCACATTAAGGTCCTGGAGTGGCCTAGACCTTAATCCCATAGAAAATCTGTGGAGGGAGCTGAAGGTTCGAGTTGCCAAACGTCAGCCTCGAAACCTTAATGACTTGGAGAAGATCTGCAAAGAGGAGTGGGACAAAATCCCTCCTGAGATGTGTGCAAACCTGGTGGCCAACTACAAGAAACGTCTGACCTCTGTGATTGCCAACAAGGGTTTTGCCACCGAGTACTAAGTCATGTTTTGCAGAGGGGTCAAATAATTATTTCCCTCATTAAAATTTAAATCAATATATAACATTTTTGACATGCGTTTTTCAGGATTTTTTTGTTGTTATTCTGTCTCTCACTGTTCAAATAAACCTACCATTAAAATTATAGACTGATCATTTCTTTGTCAGTGGGCAAACGTACAAAATCAGCAGGGGATCAAATACTTTTTTCCCTCACTGTAAGTGGATGGGTCACTGTTGTCTAGACATGTACACATGTTCATGAAATACAATCGATGGCCGTAATCACCCTCAGACACACCTGCTAATTTGGGTCATGTAATAATCTGGCCGAAGTGGAGTCTTTTGTACCAGCATAACCCCAACTCATACTACTACAAACTCGGTTCAATGTTAACTAGCTAACATTAGGCTATAACTAGCAATGCAAATGGATTTCTGATTCGAATAATATTACTACACAGATCATACATGTAACGTTAGCTAGTGAGCCAGCAAGCTAACGTTTCCTAGCTAACTAACAGAATGCTTTAACTTGCAATAAAAATTACTTTTGGACAAAATTAGAAACTTGTATCTGGAAAATGTAGCTAGACTCTTACCCGTATACATGGATGAGCACTTCACGGCAGACTGGAAGCATTGAAATCCGTTTTGTTTGTAGCTACAGCTTGTTTGGCCAGCTTTGTGTCAAGTCACTCTGGTTCACACTGGCCGTGGCGTGTGCAGAAAGTAGCTTTTTTTCACTTTTTCCTACTGATCTGTCGATAGCGCCTGCTAAATTCAGGGCATCAATGTTATTGAGAAAAGTAGCAAAACTTTTGTAGTTCTCGATGGCTAATGTTATATCTTTAAAAAACGGTGCGGTAGAAAGGACTGTCAACACATAATGAACAGCTCACATTATAGACAGAAGCATGCTACATGGCAGACCAATCTAAACTCATCTCCCGGCCTGTCCAGCCCATACTTTATCTCAGCCAATCATGGCTAGTCTTTTTCCATGGCTAAACCAACTGGGTTGGTAATTTAACAATTTTATTTGTATTTATGGATTGAATACAAGTTTGTTTTTAAGGCACATGAAAGTTCACATGTTCCAGAAGGCATTTCTGCCCAAAAATTCATTTTTATAAAAAATGTATGTTTACATTCAAATGCACTCTTGTGAAGTAGTGACGTGTGACATATGCCTAATTTCCTGAGACAAGTCATATTTGTCAATTACACATGCTGCGCTGTTCATCAATCTTTTCATTCACAATTTGACAATTGATAATATTGTCACCCATCACGCTATTGTCAATTTAATCTTGTCATTAGGCTACGTCTTTTATTATATGTGTGACATTAGTTTAGATATACAGTGGGGAGAACAAGTATTTGATACACTGCCAATTTTGCAGTTTTTCCTACTTACAAAGCATGTAGAGGTCTTTAATTTTTATCATAGGTACACTTCAACTATGAGAGACGGAATCTAAAACAAAAATCCAGAAAATCACATTGTATGATTTTTAAGTAATTCATTTGCATTTTATTTTTGCATGACATAAGTATTTGATCACCTACCAACCAGTAAGAATTCCGGCTCTCACAGACCTGTTAGTTTTTTGTTAGAAACATCATTCTTTGGGGATGCTTTTCTGCAAAGGGGACAGGACGACTGCACCGTATTGAGGGGAGGATGGATGGGGCCATGTATCGCGAGATCTTGGCCAACAACCTCCTTCCCTCAGTAAGACCATTGAAGATGGGTCGTGGCTGGGTCTTCCAGCATGACAACGACCCAAAACACACAGCCAGGGCAACTAAGGAGTGGCTCTGTAAGAAGCATCTCAAGGTCCTGGAGTGGCCTAGCCAGTCTCCAGACCTGAACCCAATAGATAATCTTTGGAGGGAGCTGAAAGTCTGTATTGCCCAGCGACAGCCCCGAAACCTGAAGGATCTGGAGAAGGTATGGAGGAGTGGGCCAAAATCCCTGCTGCAGTGTGTGCAAACCTGGTCAAGACCTACAGGAAACGTATGATCTCTATAATTGCAAACAAAGGTTTCTGTACCAAATATTAAGTTCTGCTTTTCTGATGTATCAAATACTTATGTCATGCAATAAAATGCAAATCAATTACTTAAAAATCATACAATGTGATTTTCTGGATTTTTATTTTAGATTCCGTCTCTCACAGTTAAAGTGTACATATTATAAAAATTACAGACCTCTACATGCTTTGTAAGTAGGAAAACCTGCAAAATCGGCAGTGTATCAAATACTTCTTCTCCCCACTGTATACTGTAGCTAAGAAAGTAATACTGAGTGTATGTTGTGTAGTAAGCTGTTAGTAGTCGATGTGCCTCACCCTAATAATTTGGTCTATTTTCCCCTCTTAATTTCACCTACTGTTCTGACTTGGTGGTGCACATCTAGCCTATAACCTGTTTTAGAGAAATGTAATCATCGAATATTGTAAGAGCTGTCATTGTCTGCTTATATGATCCCTTTATTTATCCTACTGTTCTGACTTGATGTACAGGGAGAACACTGTAAGAACGGCCCATGTTCTGAATTCTGTTGTTATACATTTCAAAAGGGCTGAACAAATAGTTATATTGACTAAGTCCGTCCTAACTCGCTCATTAATTTCTTAATCGAAATTACGGATTGCCTCTTATCGGCTTGTTGTCCCCTTATGCCATAGTTTGTACATCTCAATTGTCAGTAGAAACCAGATTTGTTTAAGCAAGTCAGCCATATCAGCTACACTTGTGGCGCAGCGGTCAAAGGCATTGCATCTCAGTGCTTGAGGTGTCACTACAGACCCCCTGGTTCGATTCCAGGCTGTATCACAACTGGCCAAGATTTGGAGTCCTATAGAGTAGCGCACAATTTGTCCGGGTTTGGCCGGTGTAGGCCATCATTGTAAATAAGAATTTGTTCTTAACTGACTTACCTGGTTAATTTTTAATTTTTTTTTAAACACTACCGTTCAAAAGTTTGGGGTAACTTTGTCCTTGTTTTCGAAAGAAAAGCAATTTTTTTGTCCATTAAAATAACATCAAATTGATCAGAAATACATTTTAGACATTGTCAATGTTTTAAATGGCCTCTCAGGTCCTCAACTGGCAGCTTCATTAAATAGTACCCGCAAAACACCAGTCTCAACATCAACAGTGAAGAGGCGACTCCGGGATGCTGACCTTCTAGGTCAGAGTTGCAAAGAAAAAGCCATATCTCAGACTGCCTTTTTAGTTTTATTGGCCAGTCTGAGATATGGCTTTTTCTTTGCAACTTGCAAAATTGGAGAGTTTGTATTCTATAAAGTGCCTTCATGGATGTTTTGTCCTTGGACAGCCAGAGGTGACTTTGATTATATCAATCTGATGTGTTCAAAGTTCATAGATAGACCAAAACATTTACACTGCTTTTTTTCTTGCTTTAGTTCTAGTGCTGACCAGAAGAGCATACTTTGATCAAATTGTATATCATTAGCTAGGTTTCCATCCAATTTGTGACATATTTTCATGCAAATATTAAAGAATCTGCATAAAACAATATGCACATTTTCCCACCAGACATGTGTTTCCCTCAAATTGACTTACAGATATAAGGCTGTGCGTGATGTAGTGCGGATAAAAATAACTTTTGCGGTTAAATTCCCATGTACTGAATTTAAATGGGTTTCCATCGCATTTCCAGCTCTACTGATGGTTTTGTCGCAAAAACGTTTGCGTTATATAGCGAATGTGCCCACTCTGGTCTTGGCACGTGCACTCTAGCCAACAGCTCACAGATACAGTGCGGGTAGGCTACCTACATTATGAGATTAATCTGGATAAGAGTGATATTATTCATATTTGTCAAACGGCAGCCAAGCATCTATCAGCATGTCACCAGAATAAAGATCTTAGATATTTATCGGACAGGAGCATCAAGCTCATCACTTTGCACATTCACCATCCTGTGAAGTTCATCATAATATATTTAATCTGTAGCCTAATAAACTGCATGCTTTCCTGAGTCTTAGTTGGAGGACCACATGACATATCATTGCGTGACTCCAAGTTTACTTCGATATGATGGTTATTATATTATTGTAAGGCGCATGAAATGGTTGGATGGAAACCTACTTACTTACAGTATGTCCTCTTTTCTGTTCCCTAGAAGAAGCGGAAAGAGGAGTCAGGATGCAGTGGATTTCGAGACAAGATGGCATTCGTGGCCCTCTCCAAGATTGATGAGATTAACCTACTCAGTGGTGAGACACTCCACCTGCTATCTTTAAAAATAGTGTGTGCCTGTGTAACAATCAAAGGTGTGTGAATCCCAGGAGTCCATGGAAAGCAGTGATGATTATCGCTGAGTGAATGGACTATCCTGGGTAAACAAACATTAATTGAATGATGTGTAACAGTGGTTTCCTGTGTGCCCCTGGTAGACAACAGGTTCCTGGAGGACATAGGGAGGATAGCAGACAGCACCAACAGAGATGCCCTGGTCTGCGGCCCTCCTATTAACTTAAGAGTAAGTCATTCATCCACCACCTCTCATTTAATTGATTGGATGTATGTGGCGCCCAGGCACATCCCATAGTGAGACATCGAAACAGAATTGAGGTGAGTAAATAGCCTATGGTCAAATAACTAGGCATAACTAGGCTAACAACACAAGCCCCTCTTTAGCCAACTAGCATCAGGGATAGCTCCCAGGGATTCAAAAATTGTGAGTTTAAATTGTTTTAGTATTCTCCCAAGTGAAGTTTGCTTGCACCAAACTTGGCACTTTAAGAGAGCTACTCAGTCTGCCAGCCCAGTCACTTACCATGCCTGGATGAATTTAAGACTATAACGTGTTGAGTTTTATATGATGGCGCGAGGTAATTTGTTTTGGTTCAGTGGTCACAAATCTATCAATAAAATGAGACTGATTCTTCTAAAAGGGAGAAGTCTGGCTGGCAGGTAATGTGAATTTATGTGGCTTTCTTCCAGAACATTCTAGATGTAATAGTATAATACAATAAAAAGAGACAGAGAGAGGGAGACTGGTGGTTAATGATGGGGTACCTGAATGGATAGCTACCTGTCAGTAAATGTGTTATTTAACTGTCTCTCTCCAGCTAGTCACAGTCTTCTTGGAAATATCACATTTACAGTTGAAGTCAGAAGTTTACATACACCTTAGCCAAATACATTTAAACACAGTTTTTCACAATTCCTGACATTTAATCCTAGTAAAAATTCCCTGTCTTAGGTCAGTTAAGATCACCACTTTATTTTAAGAATGTGAAATGTCAGAATAATAGTAGAGAGAATGATTTATTTCAGCTTTTATTTCTTTCATCACATTCCCAGTGGGTCAAAAGTTTACATACACTCAATTAGTATTTGGTAGCATTGCCTTTAAATTGTTTAACTTGGGTCAAACGTTTCAGGTAGCCTTCCACAAGTTTCCCACAATAAGTTGGGTGAATTTTGTCCCATTCCTCCTGACAGAGCTCGTGTAACTGAGTCAGGTTTGTAGGCTTCCTTGCTCGCACACGCTTTTTAAGTTCTGCCCACACATTTTCTATAGGATTGAGGTCAGGGCTTTGTGATAGCCACTCCAATACCTTGACTTTGTTGTCCTTAAGCCATTTTGGCACAACTTTGAAAGTATGCTTGGGGTTATTGTCCTTTTGGAAGACCCATTTGCGACCAAGCTTTAACTTCCTGACTGATGTCTTGAGATGTTGCTTCAATATATCCACATCATTTTCCTTCCTCATGATGCCATCTATGCTGTGAAGTGCACCAGTCCCTCCTGCAGCAAAGCACCCCCACAGCATGATGCTGCCACCCCCGTCCGTTACGGTTGGGATGGTGTTCTTCGGCTTGCAAGCCTTCCCCTTTTTCCTCCAAACATAACGATGGTCATTATGGCCAAACGGTTCTATTTTTGTTTCATCAGACCAGAGGACATTTCTCTAAAAAGTACGATCTTTGTCCGCATGTGCAGTTGCAAACCGTAGTCTGGGTTTTTTATGGCGGTTTCGGAGCAGTGGATTCTTCCTTGCTGAGTGGCTTTTCAGGTTATGTCGATATAGGACTTGTTTAACTGTGGATATAGATACATTTGTACCTATTTCCTCCAGCATCTTCACAAGGTCCTTTGCTGTTGTTCTGGGATTGATTTGCACTTTTCGCACCAGATATGTTCATCTCTAGGAGACAGAACGCGTCTCCTTCTTGAGCGGTATGATGGCTGCGTGGTCCCATGGTGTTTATACTTGCGTACTATTGTTTGTACAGATGAACGTGGTACCTTCAGGCGTTTGGAAATTGCTCCCAAGGATGAACCAGACTTGTGGAGGTCTACAATTATTTTCCTGAGGACTTGGCTGATTTCTTTTGATTTTCCCATGATGTCAAGCAAAGAGGCACTGTGTTTGAAGGTAGGCCTTGAAATACATCCACAGGTACACCTCCAATTGACTCAAATTATGTCAATTAGCCTATCAGAAGCTTCTAAAGCCATGACATCATTTTCTGGATTTTTCCAAGTTGTTTAAAGGCACAGTCAACTTAATGTATGTAAACTTCTGACCCACTGTGATACAGTGAATTATAAGTGAAATAATCTGTTGGAAAAATGACTTGTGTCATGCACAAAGTAGATGTCCTAACCGACTTGCCAAAACTATAGTTTGTTATCAAGAAATTTGTGGAGTGGTTGAAAAACGAGTTTTAATGACTAAAACCTAAGTGTATGTAAACTTCCGACTTCAACTGTACATAACTATTCAGACCCTTTACTCAATACTTTGTTGGAGCACTTTTGGCAGCGATTACAGCATTTTCAGGTCTCTCAAGAGATGTTCGATCGGGTTCAAGTCTGGGCTCTGGCTGGGCCACTCAAGGAAATTCAGAGACTTGTCCCGAAGCCATTCCTGCGTTGTCTTGGCTGTGTGCTTAGGGTCGTTGTCCTGTTGAAAGGTGAACCTTCACCCCAGTCTGAGGTCCTGAGCGCTCAGGAGCAGGTTTTCATCAAGGATCTCTCTGTACTTTGCTCCGTTCATCTTTCCCTCGATCCTGACTAGTCCCCCAGTCCCTGCCGCTGAAAAACTTCCCCACAGCATGATGCTGCCACCACCGTGCTTCACCATAGGGATGGTGCCAGGTTTTCTCCAGATGTGACGCTTGGCATTCAGGCCAAAGAGTTCAATCTTGGTTTCATCAGACCAGAGCATCTTGTTTCTCATGGTCTGAGAGTCCTTTATGTGCCTTTTGGCGGCCTGTCATGTGCCTTTTACTGAGGAGTGGATTCCATTTGGCCACTCTACCATAAAGGCCTGATTGGTGGAGTGCTGCAGAGATGGTTGTCCTTCTGGAAGGTTCTCCCATCTTCACAGAGGAACTCTGGAGCTCTGTCAGAGTGACCATCGAGTTATTGGTCACCTCCCTAACCAAGGGATGATGGAGGCCACTGTGTTCTTGGGGACCTTCAATGCTGCAGACATTTTTTGCTACCCTTCCCCAGATCTGTGTCTTCACACAATCCTGTCTCGGCACTCTCCGGACAATTCCTTCGACATCATGGCTTGGTTTTTGCTCTGATATGCACTGTCAACTGTGGGACCTTATATAGACAGGTGTGTGCCTTTCCAAATCATGTCCAATCAATTGAATTTACCACAGTTGGACTCCAATTAAGTTGTAGAAACATCTCGAGGATGATCATCTCAAGGATATACTTGAGCTCAATTTCGTGTCTCATAGCAAAGGGTCTGAGTACTTATGTAAATAAGGTATTTCTGTTTTTTCTTTTTAATACATTTGCAAACATTTCTAAAAACCTGTTTTCGCTTTGTCATTATTGGGTATTGTGTGTAGATTGATGAGGGGAAAAAAATAATTTAATCAATTTTAGAATAAGGCTGTAACGTAACAAAATGTGAAAAATGTAAGGGGTCTGAATACTTTCTGAATGCACTGTATGTTTGATGTACAGTCACAAGATAACATGGCGTCATACCCTGGGTTATTCTGAACAGAATGAGCCCATGTTTGTCTACTGTGAAGAAAATTTGCTGCGGCTCATGCACCTTAATGCACTCATGACTGTTTCCTATGCGCACCAGAATTACGATCTATTTCCCTGAATTGCTTTGTGAAAGCCTAACACTGTAATACTGTATTTTTTAACTTACCCAGTCATGTTGGCAATATAACACATTTTCACCTGATGCCCACCTGACATGAATGGACTGTTTTTGGATTGCGTAAACAACAGTAATTGTGTGATGGCGGGGATGCAGGGTTGTGTTCCAAACAAAACAACTACAAATGTGCCTGCTCTAGTCCCTCAATAGCACAGCTAGGAGAGCAAAAAAAATCTCCTTATAGTTGAAGACTCTTCTTTGTGCATTGAAATTACATAGGAAATGTGCACACTTTAGAGAAGTATGTGGCCACTTGGAGAAACCAGTTAGTCCTCTCACTTAAACCCTTATGTTGCACCTACCACACATTTTCCAGGAATATTCTTATCATGTTACTGAATGTATCCAGAGTATTTTCAGATTTCGTTATTAACAAATGCGGCGAAAAGTACAGTAAATGTAAAATGCACATAAAATCAACAGTGTAATGTTTGGATTCAGTCTTGTCAGGTGAACTGTTGCCCTCACCCTTGGTCTAATAATTTTCCCATAATCTCCAAACTGTTCCCTTTCAATTGCTACCATGGTTATGCATATTATTTTCATATTTGTTCTGTAAGAAACATTTCAATTTAGATCTATCCATTTACAGTAGGCCAAGTCCCAAGAATATAAAGAGTTAAGAACAGAGATTTGTTTCATGTTTGTTTATGCAATGTCCTCTCTCTCTCTCCCTCCCTCCTGTCTCTCTCGTTCTCTCTCTCTCCTTTCTTCTGTCTCTTCCTCTATCTCTCTCCCTCCCTCCTAATGTCTCTCCTTCTTCTGTCTTCCTCTATCTCTGTCTGTCTCCCTCCCTCCTTTCCTCTCTCTCTCCCCATCCCTCCATCTCTCTCTCTCTAGGCTAAGAGACTGACAGCCCAGGCGAGGAGGATGAACATCACATTGAGGTTCCTCCCAAACACATTCACCAAGAGCAGAGAGAACTCCACCATCTGTCTCAAGAAGTAGGTTCCGCCCAGACAACCGGGCCATTTATAGTAGGGCACATCATAGCAAAAGGATGTGGAAAACAAAAAATCTGTTTTCTTATGGGACAGGTTCAGGTAGTACAACAACCCTGTGGCTCAGCGAAAATAAGACGTTTGCTTTCCCCTCTGTAAGACGACCGCTAAATGTACAGGTGGCTCTTTCACCTAAATCCGTAACCCATACTAACACTCCGCTCTATTCATAGCAAAGTTTAAAAAACTACAATTTCTATGTTCAGTCAGGTGGATGAGGATCCTCATGTGTTTTAAGGAGATCAGAGAAGTGAGTGATTTTCTTTGCCACGGGATGGCGCTCTTGTTAAGACTTCACCACTCATGTCATGCAACAACACTGTTGTTTAAAGGTTATGTATTTTGTTGAAAGCACTTCTACTCTACTTTGTATACCTGGCATGTGCTGTTCAGTCTGTTGAAGGCCTGACAGATCAATAGCCATAGTATGTGTGTGTGTGTGTGTGTGTGTGTGTGTGTGTGTGCGCGCGCGCACGCACGCGCACGAGCAAGTAAGAGTGTGGAAGCCAAAGCATCTGTGGTATTAGCACGCACTCAGAGGGATTAAAATGGCTGCTCAGTGTTTTAGAGGTTACTTCTGGTCAGCTCAGGCAGACCGCAGGCTACTCAGGCAGATTTAAGCCATGTGAAAGGCTTGACAGGTAATATAACAAAGTGATCTCTAGGGAGGGAGACTTGCAGCAACATTTGAGAAGTTACTGGTGTGGGGTAATGTATTGCTGCCTGTAGCCGTCTGACCGGCTATGTAGGCTAAATCAACCCTGTCCATATGTCTAGGCCTCTCTGGGTGCATTATGTGAATCAAATCAAATCAAATGTTATTTGCCACATGCGTCGAATACAACAGGTGAAATGCTCACTTACAAGCCTCTAACCAACAATGCAGTTTTAAGAAGAAGAAAAAAGTGTTAAGTAAAAAATAGATAAGTAAAAAATAAAAATAGCAAACAATTAAAGAGCAGCAGTAAAATAAAATAACAGTAGGGAGGCTGTATAGAGGGGGTACCGGTACAGAGTTCATGTGCGGGGGCACCGGTTAGTCGAGGTAATTGAGGTAATATGTACATGTGGGTAGAGTTAAAGTGAATATGCATAGATACTAAACAGAGTAGCAGCAGCTTAAAAGAGGGGTTGTGGGTGGGGGGGGGGGGGGGGGGGGGGGGGGCAATGCAAATAGTCTGGGTAGCCATGATTAGCTGTTCAGGAGTCTTATGGCTTGGGGGTAGAATCTGTTAAGAAGCCTTTTGGACCTAGACTTGGAACTCCGATACCGCTTGCTGTGCGGTAGCACAGAGAACAGTCTATGACTAGGGTGGCTGGAGTCTTTGACCATGTTTAGGGCCTTCCTCTGACACCGCCTGGTATAGAGGTCCTGGATGGAAGGAAGCTTGGACCCAGTGATGTACTGGGCCGTACGCACTACCCTCTGTAGTGCCTTGCGGTCGGAGGCTGAGCAGTTGCTATACCAGGCGGTGATGCAACCAGTCAGGATGCTCTTGATGGTGCAGCTGTATAACTTTTGAGGATCTGAGGACCCATGCCAAATCTTTTCAGTCTCCTGAGGGGGAATAGGCTTTGTCGTGCCCTCTTCACGACTGTCTTGGTGTGTTTGGACCATGATAGTTTGTTGGTGATGTGGACACCAAGGAACTTGAAGCTCTCAACCTGTTCCACTACAGCCCCGTCGATGAGAATGGGGGCGTGCTCAGTCCTATTTTTTCCCTGTAGTCCACAATCATCTCCTTTGTCTTGATCACGTTGAGGGAGAGGTTGCTATCTTGGCACCACACGGCCAGGTCGGTGATCAGGCCTACCACTGTTGTGTCGTCGGCAAACTTAATGATGGTGTTGGAGTTGTGCCTGGCCATGCAGTCATGGGTGAACAAGGAGTACAGGAGGGGACTGAGCACGCACCCCTGAGGGGCCCCCGTGTTGAGGATCAGCGTGGCAGATGTGTTGTTACCTACCCTTACTTCCAACTTGTGATGTTTCGCTGGACTTGATGATGTGTTTCTATTGCAACCTATTACCCATCCTCGTTTATGAGTGTAAGAAGCCCTCCATAGGCCTAAGCCCAGTAGTTTTTTACTTTAAATTTGTTCCCTTTTTCTGCTATTCCCTCCATCATTTCCATTTCCTTTTCTATTTTCTTGGATTTCCTGCTCTGCTGCAGGTGGTCCCGTCTTTCCATGTTGGACACCCTTTCCTGAAGGGATATTGTTCTGCCACTCACTACTATTTCCACTGTAACCCTCTCCATCTCCCTGCTACCCGCATGGAAGGAAACATAAACAGTGACCCCACAAGCTTACTGGAAAAATGAAACAATTCTCAATGTTGTAAGATATCAATAAAAACTGTAATTGATTGAAACTTGTGTTAGCCAGTCCACTCTTTTCCATTCTTAATATAATGGCTCTAGCACTCAGTACAGTTTCCCTGGTGTTGTGCAGTTTTAATGTGAGCGGTATTGCCAGAAGGTGAGGCATCATTATGTAAGGAGAGTAGCAGAGTAGCAGACCTCCTCCTTCTCCTGGAAGGTAGCCACTTTCAGATTTTGTTGATTGTACCATTTATTATCTGGTTTTACATGAAAATTATATTTTTAATTTAGGGTTACATCCATCGAAAATAAAATTAATTATCAATTATATTGCTGACAGTGTGCATGCAGTCCTCCTGTTGCAGGCAGCAGCATTCTAGAACTGTTCCTGTTCCAGTGTAGAACTCTCAGCTCAGCCAGCTGTGTGGTTGACTGTGTGGAAGCAGCAGCCCTTTTCACAATGGGAATCTCAGTAAACAACAGTTTCACCATTGAGGTCTTCTTGCACTCTGACAACAGTGTGCTGTTCACACAACACAACCAAATGCACACAGGCAGGGACAAAAGGTACGCTTAACAGCAGCAGGAGGAGAACATGGGTTTGAGAATGTACTTAGTACATTATATAAAAAGCAGATGTTTGAGCAGTGTGACTGCAGATGGTTAGCGACATATTCATGCTACGCACTCACACTGCCAGTGAGGCAATCATTACACACACTGCCATTTAGAGGCAATCATTATTCACACACAGCCAGAGAGAGGGAATCATTATTGGCGACTTGCTTTAGAGGCTTTCGTGCTTGGCTGAGGTGTGTGTGCATCCCCATGCGCTGATGTGAGTGTGTGTGCCTGCATGTGTTTGTGTGCCCACCTCTCCCTGGTGACTGATGTCAAAAACAGGGCACACTATAAAGAGTTTAACTAGAAATCACAGGCCTGCGCTAGCTTTCAAACCAAACCAACCAGGGGTACAGATATGTAATAGTTGGCAGAGTGTGTGGAGTATTTGTTAGGATGGAAGAGGCACATAATGTAGCCCTGCGCGAACCCTGCATGACAGGATACTTTCCCTGTGCGGACGAAATATCTCCCTATTCCCTATATAGTGCACTACTTTTGACAAGGGCCCATAGGGGTTTGGTCAAAAGTAGTGCACTATGCAGGGAATAGAGCACCATTTTGATGCACACTCTGTCAACTCACCCTGTGTTCTAGGTCAAAGGTCAGGTGATTCTTTGTGGCTTCACTGGCTTGCAAACAGACCACTTACTTTCTCAATTACATGAAAGAATTTGAATTGAAGTGTGGTTTGGAAATGTTTCGTGGCCTGTTAGCAATGTTTTGTCCTCTTTTCTTCAAGAACAAGCTTGTCAACTGTTTTTCATTAAAACAATTATTCGCTTTTGTTCTACTTTATTGGATGGAAGACAGAACTGCTGTTACTTACTAGCAATCCATACCCTGGTACAGTACAAGTCACTGGGGATATGAAGGGCACAAACACGTGTGCATGTCTGATAATTCGTTTTATTATGTAAGTGAATCCCCAATGTACTGCTATTACTGCCAGGCCTTTAGGTAATCACCTCTCCACACATTTACAACGACATAAACCTGAAACATAATGGGACCCGGCCAGAGTATGATCTGCTTATCTTAGTGTACAGGCAACACCCGAATTACAACAATTGTAACAAGTATACTTTGTCCTCTCCTACTACTACTGACATCGACACGCACAGACACACACTACTGTCACCCACACACAACACACACACCGTACTTCACAATCACCCCATGACTTGTCCTTCTCAGTGTGCGGTTCTAGTCAAGCTGTGTGGCCTGTCCGTCCTCCACCATGTCTCAAACCCTTTCCGGTCGGTCTCCTGGAGGCCTGGTCCCTCTGGATGTGCAGTCCATTCCCCCCACAGTGTTGGCCATTTCTCGCAGAGCAGAGGAAGGATACAGTATGCACCAAGCCCATGGTGTAATTTAGGAATTAACTCAGCCACTGAGCCCTACGCCAGCTCCTACAGAGGAAGCTTAAGACAGATCTGCCTGTAATCTTCCTTCTCTCTCTCTTTCTATCTGCATCTCCCCCAATGCCTGTTTGAGTTATGCTGTCCCAGCCAGAGCATCTGGACTGGAACTTCCCAAGCTGTGGTGAAGGACGTTGGAGAAGTAGGGGGTCCAGGTCCTGTCATCTCTATCCCAAATATGCCCAGAAACACCCACATACCTCCAGCACCCCTACACCCTGGCATAGGCTCCTGTCCTCAGGCACAGATGTAGGTAGTGGTGTACCAGTTGGATCAGTTGGATCTCCCTTTAATCCACCCAGAATGATATGTGAACTGCCAGACTCCTTGTCAGGCCTGTTATGTTCTCTTGTCTTGATGCCCCCAGCAGCTTCCATAACTCATTTAATCAGTACAGCTAGTCCAGGCTAATTTATACAACTGTCACCATCGCAGTGACATTGACGGGGCTTTGTGTGAACAACAGCCATTGGCGCTATGCTTGCCTGCTGTTGCCTGCTGTCTAGTTTCACTTTTCTTTGTGGGAGCTAAGGTCACCTTCTGAAATGGCAATGCAATGATATGCACTGCAGCTGCCTCTGTCTGCGATGGCTGTGCTTATGCATTTAAAACATGTCATAATGCTATTGCTACCCCATGCCCCCAGAACCTTGAAAACTATTTCATGGGAGGGGGTAGGAGCCATATACATAATTGGTAGCAGCTCCCTGCCTGATAACCAGCTACCAAGCCAGCCATTAGGTAACTTGTTTAAATGCAACTCACATGTTTGATAACTACCATATTGTTGTTGGAGGTGTCCTTGTTGGCAGTTTGTTTGGCAAATACTGACACTGGGATTCTATCAGTTGTATAATATTTTTCTATCTGCATAAGAGCTTTATTTTTTAAATAATTACAGTGTGAGGTCACTGCGTTGGTGGATATATTATTTGTCATGCGTCAGTGCCTCAAGGCTTCAATAGGTTTTCATATTACATATTATCAAGGCCAGTTGTTACGCTCTTGTTTCTTATAGAGTACTAAAAAATAGAACCTTGATAATAAAGTTTGTCATGGCAACAGAACAGAGACAAAGAAACCTTGGAACTGTGGTTGCCATGGGTTTGTGGTTGATAAGGGATGTCATAGTGCTGCCCAGTGATACACTATATATTCAAAAGTACAGTTGAAGTTGGAAGTTTACATACACCTTAGCCAAATACAGTGGGGGAAAAAAGTTTTTAATCAGCCACCAATTGTGCAAGTTCTCCCACTAAAAAGATGAGAGAGGCCTGTAATTTTCATCATAGGTACACGTCAACTATGACAGACAAATTTAGAAACAAAAATCCAGAAAATCACATTGTAGGATTTTTTAGGAATTTATTTGCAAATTATGGTGGAAAATAAGTATTTGATCACCTACTAACAAGCAAGATTTCTGGCTCTCACAGACCTGTAACTTATTCTTTAAGAGGCTCCTCTGTCCTCCACTCGTTACCTGTATTAATGGCACCTGTTTGAACTTCTTATCAGTATAAAATACACCTGTCCACAACCTCAAACAGTCACACTCCAAACTCCACTATGGCCAAGACCAAAGAGCTGTCAAAGGACACCAGAAACAAAATTGTAGACCTGCACCAGGCTGGGAAGACTGAATCTGCAATAGGTAAGCAGCTTGGTTTGAAGAAATCAACTGTGGGAGCAATTATTAGGAAATGGAAGACATACAAGACCACTGATAATCTCCCTCGATCTGGGGCTCCACGCAAGATCTCACCCCGTGGGGTCAAAATGATCACAAGAACGGTGAGCAAAAATCCCAGAACCACACGGGGGGACCTAGTGAATGACCTGCAGAGAGCTGGGACCAAAGTAACAAAGCCTACCATCAGTAACACACTACGCCGCCAGGGACTCAAATCCTGCTGTGTCCCCCTGCTTAAGCCAGTACATGTCCAGGCCCGTCTGAAGTTTGCTAGAGTGCATTTGGATGATCCAGAAGAGGATTGGGAGAATGTCATATGGTCAGATGAAACCAAAATATAACTTTTTGGTAAAAACTCAACTCGTCGTGTTTGGAGTACAAAGAATGCTGAGTTGCATCAAAAGAACACCATATCTACTGTGAAGCATGGGGGTGGAAACATCATGCTTTGGGGCTGTTTTTCTGCAAAGGGACCAGGACGACTGATCTGTGTAAAGGAAAGAATGAATGGGGCCATGTATCGTGAGATTTTGAGTGAAAACCTCCTTCCATCAGCAAGGGCATTGAAGATGAAACGTGGCTGGGTCTTTCAGCATGACAATGATCCCAAACACACCGCCCGGGCAACGAAGGAGTGGCTTCGTAAGAAGCATTTCAAGGTCCTGGAGTGGCCTAGCCAGTCTCCAGATCTCAACCCCATAGAAAATCTTTGGAGGGAGTTGAAAATCCGTGTTGCCCAGCGACAGCCCCAAAACATCACTGCTCTAGAGGAGATCTGCATGGAGGAATGGGCCAAAATACCAGCAACAGTGTGTGAAAACCTTGTGAAGACTTACAGAAAACGTTTGACCTGTGTCATTGCCAACAAAGGGTATATAACAAAGTATTGAGAAACCTTTTTGTTATTGACCAAATACTTATTTTCCACCATAATTTGCAAATAAATTCATTAAAAATCCTACAATGTGATTTTCTGGAATTTCTTTTCTCATTTTGTCTGTCATAGTTGACGTGTACCTAAGATGAAAATTACAGGCCTCTCTCATCTTTTTAAGTGGTAGAACTTGCACAATTGGTGGCTGACTAAATACTTTTTTTCCCCACTGTAGACACTTTTGTACCTGTTTCCTCCAGCATCTTCACAAGGTCCTTTTCTGTTGTTCTGGGATTGATTTGCACTTTTCGCACCAAAGTACGTTCATCTCTAGGAGACAGAACGCGTCTCCTTCCTGAGCAGTATGACGACTGCGTGGTCCCATGGTGTTTATACTTGCGTACTATTGTTTGTACAGATGAACGTGGTACCTTCAGGCGTTTTGAAATTGCTCCCATGGATGAACCAGACTTGTGGAGGTCTACACATTTTTTTCTGAGGTCTTGGCTGATTTATTCTCATTTTCCCATGATGTCAAGCAAAGAGGCACTGTGTTTGAAGGTAGGCCTTGAAATACATCCACAGGTACACCTCCAATTGACTCAAATGATGTCAATTAGTCTATCAGAAGCTTCTAAAGCCATGATATCATTTTCTGGAATTTTCCAGGCTGTTTAAAGGCACAGTCAACTTAGTGTATGTAAACTTCTGACCCACTGGAATTGTGAGACAGTGAATTATAAGTGAAATAATCTGTCTGTAAACAATTGTTGGAAAAATTACTTGTGTCATGCACAAAGTAAATGTCCTAACCGACTTGCCAAAACTATAGTTTGTTAACAAGAAATGTGTGGAGTGGTTGAAAAACGAGTTGACCTTTACTCAGTACTTTGTTGAAGCACCTTTGGCAGCGATTACAGCCTTGAGCCTTCTTGGGTATGACGCTACAAACTTGGCACACCTGTATTTGGGGAGTTTCTCCCATTCTTCTCTGAAGATCCTCTCAAGCTCTGTCAGGTTGGATGATGAGCATTGCTGCAAAGCTATTTTCAGGTCTCTCCAGAGATTTTCGATCGGGTTCAAGTCCGGGCTCTGGCTGGGCCACTCAAGGAAATTCAGAGACTTGTCCCGAAGCCATTCCTGAATTATAAGTGAAATAGTCTGTCTGTAAACAATTGTTGGAAAAATTACATGCACAAAGTAGATGTCCTAACCAACTTGCCAAAACTATAGTTTGTTAACAAGAAATGTGTGGAGTGGTTGAAAAATGAGTTTTAATGACTCCAACCTAAGTGTATGTAAACTTCAGACTTCAACTGTATGTGGACACCCCTTCAAATTAGCGAATTCGGCTATTTCAGCCACAACCATTGCTGACAGGTGCATAAAATCGAGCACACAGCCATGCAATCAACATTGACAGTAGATTGGCATTACTGAAGATCTCAGTGACTTTCAATGTGGCATTGTCATAGGATGAAACCTTTCCCACAAGTCAGTTCGTCAAATCTCTGCCCAGCAACAAAGGCTGAGCTGCGAAGTGGTAGGCCACACCATATCACTACCGAGTTTTAAACTGCCTCTGGAAGCAACTTCAGCACAATAACTGTTAGTCGGGAGCTTCATGAAATGGGTTTCCATGGCCGAGCAGCCGCATACAAGCCTAAAATCACCATGTGCAATGCCAAGCGTCGTCTGGAGTGGTATAAAGCTCGCTGCCATTGGACTCTGGAGCAGTGGAAACGCGTTCTCTGCAGTGATGAATGACGCTTCACCATCTGGCAGTCCGACGGAGAAATCTGGGTTTGGCGGATGCCAGGAGAACTCTACCTGCCCCAATGCATAGTATCAACTGTAAAGTTTGGGGGAGGAGGAATAATGGTTTGGGGCTGTTTTTCATGGTTTGGGCTAGGCCCCTTAGTTCCAGTGAAGAGAAATCTTAATGCTACAGCATTCAATGTCATTCTAGACGATTCTGTGCTTCCAACTTTGAGGCAACAGTTTGGGGAAGGCCCTTTCCTGTTTCAGCATGACAATGCAAAGTCCATACAGAAATGCTTTGTCGAGATCGGTGTGGAAGAACTTGACTGACTTGCACAGAGCCTTGAGCTCAACCATCGAACCTTTGGGATGAATTGGAATGCCGACTGCGAGCCAGGCCTATTCGCCCAATATCAGTGTCCGACCTCACTAATACTCTTGTGGCTGAATGGAAGCAAGTCAAGTCCCCGCAGCAATGTTCCAACATCTAGTGGGAAGCCTTCCCAGAAGAGTGGAGGCTGTTATAGCAGCAAAGGGGGGACCAACTCCATATTAATGCCCATGATTTTGGAAACAGATGTTCAACAAGCATGTGTCCACATACTGTTGGTCATGTAGTATATGAGTGGTGAGAAGGCTGGTCACTTGAGGCGTGATGAGAGATGACCTCCTGCATCCTCCTGATAGGAGCCCACTGCTACACTTGGCTACACACACACTGTTTCAAGCACAATGTTATTTCCAGGGCTCAGAGATTTTAGGCTGTCGAGTTCGACATTTTGTCCTCTCCATACAAGCAAAATAAACAAAAAATGAATGTAGAGCACACAATATTACTTCCAGAGGCTTCAAAACCACACTGATCACAAGCTGTTCTGCTGCCTTGTGAGGAATTCAGAAATCTGGTGTGTGTTTGATTCCCCTCCTTCTAACCCCATTCCCTACTGGGTTGTTGAAAGCAACAATATATTTGTAAAAAAAAAACAATATATTTGTATGAACCAGGATTTGACCTTAGCAACAACGAGTCAAACTAGCATGTTTGTTTTTTGGTCATTCAGTAGCTGAGATAAAATTGCATGACGTGTTTTATTTCTTTGTGTTTACCGTGTGGGCCGTTTGCAGGTCAATTTTCATGTAGAGTAGACACCACGGCTGGAAAATAAGCAGGTAGAAGAGGAATGCCAGTTGAAGAAGTGTTGAACTTGACATTTCTTGATGAACTTTACATTTCCATGTAAGACGACAGTCACAGACCGCTTCTGGCATTTGAGTGTTTTAGGCTCCATCGACAGGGAGACAATCAGACAGACCGGCAGACAGACAGACAGACAGACAGGCAGGCAGGCAGACAGGCAGACAGACCTGCAGACAGACAGACAGACAGACAGACAGACAGACAGGCAGGCAGGCAGGCAGGCAGGCAGGCAGGCAGGCAGAAGACCTATGCCATGCTTTCACTGTACAGTCAGGCAGTATGTAAACACAAGCTAATCTTACTCAACTTGCCATGTCATCTTCTCACCATCCGCCCATTTTGTCTGCATGGAAAATACTTGTTGCATTCCTCTGTCATCTCTTCAAACTTATCCCTGACAGTGAGTGAATGATACCACATATTCCTGGTATGCAATCCTGACCCAGCCTGAGGTGCATGCACGCACCTACACAGCCCAGCTGAGCCCTTTTTCCATCAGATAAAATAGTTTCCATTTGCCATCAAGGCAGAACAGTGCCCAAACACCTGGCGTTTCTCCCTCATCCTCCTCTGTTTTAACCCCCACCCTGACTTCAATCCAAGTCTCTGCCAAGCCCAAGCAAACACTCATAAATTCCTCAGCAGCCTAGAGGGGCATGGAATACCTCTGCACCTGCATAGGGAATCCCCTCGCACCCTCCCCAACTAGCCCCCACTACTGCTTGCTTGGCTTGCCCCCTCCTCCTCCTTACACCCTCCCCAGCCCAGCCAACCACCACCGCTGCCTGCCTGCCCCCCAACCTCACACCCTCCCTAGTCTCCCCCCCTTTCTGCCACATCCAAGTGGAAACTCATAAGCTCATTTTCATTGGATGTTCTGCCAGTCTACATATTTCTCAAAAAATGTTCAACCCTCCCCCTGTTTTCCTGGAAATAAAATACATTTCTCCATTGCAGACTCCCTCTCTTGAATGTGTAACGCTGCCATCTGGATGAAAGCACAACCACCACCATCAGAACCTCAAAGCAGAACCAGAAGGGTTTGGGGGGAAGGAAAAGAACAAGTGATGGCGTGAGCTCAGCTGTGGATCCGGCTGTTAGGAGAAGGAGGAAGAAGAGGGTGGTGGTGATGAAAAAGAAGATGAAGACGAGGATGATAACTGCCACATACTGTCCACCCTATCTTGTTCTGGCCTGTCTTAAAGATGCCAAGCTGTAAGAGAAAGGCGACGATGAGGAGGAGTGATGATGAAGACCTGACGCTAAATACCACATGCAACCTGTTCTGTTCTGTCCCATCCCCAATGATACCCAGCTGTAAGAGGAGAAGAAGGATGGTGGTAATGATGAAGATGTTGATGAAGACTTGACACTGCCTGCCACATCTCATGCACCCTGTTCTGTTCCGTCCTAGCCCTGATGATCCCCAGGAGTAGCCCAGCATTCGTGTACCAGACCAGTCACCATGAACATAGGGTCACCCTCACCCTTTGAAAACGTTCTGCTCCAAAGCAGCTAATAATAAGGTCCATGGTATGCCTTGACAGTTACACCGGGTTCTTGGGACCTGTTTGAGCCGTAACCCACCATGTCCCTCAGGCCTCAGCTCCTCCTGTTAGGCCTTAGGTTGCGTCTCAAATGGCACTCTATTCCCTATATAGTGCACTGCTTTTGACCAGAGCCGTGGTCAAAAGTAATGCACTATATAGGGAATAGGGTGCCATTTGAGATGCAACCTTAGTAAAGGGGATTACACATCGAGATGGGACTCCACCCAATGGCATCATTTCTCCTGCCCTTGGACAACATGATAGGACTCAAAGGAGGACTGAGTCTTTGTAGTTTGGTTGAGCCCACAGTGTGCAAGACACCAGGGAAATGCATGATAGAACTCGGACACCACTGAATGACAGGAGCTAGACACCAAACGCAATGTGACCTCATGTTTTCAGACTTGATTGATCACTGATAATTACTGGTAGTGTGATTTGAAGTAGATTCTCTTCTTGTTCATTTAGGCTCTTGTGACATGCTGTTGCCATTAAATGGGAACGTCTGTCGGCAGAACCTTTATGTCCTCTGTCATGTCAGCTCAGTGAGCCTCCGTGGTCACTAAAGCCTTGTTCATACTGGCAGTTTGAAGTGACTCAAATAAAATTTTTTCCCATATCCGAAAATGTTTACATCCAAAAACTACATGAAATCTGATATTTTCAAGTCACATTTAAACCACATTCATAGGTGGTTTGAAATCAGATACAAATCTGATTCCTGGCCATGCGACATGTCTGAAAGATCAAATTGTATTTATTTGCCCTCAAGTGTTTTTTGTTGTGTTATTTGGCATAACCTGTTGCTTGCTGGCTACTCTATTGACAGATTGACAAGAGCATGTGGTAGCTAACTAAATTGATTTGAGCATTAAGGCCTGCAGAGTGACATGCTGGGTTGGGCTGCTGGGCTGGGTTGGTACGTGTGACAGCAGCCACAGAGACTGCTTTCTGTTAGTGGGGTTGCTAAATGTTTTGCATGTTTAGAGAGGACACCTAGCAACCCAGTTACATCCATATAGTGCTTAAGTCTAGGTCTGCCACTGCACCCCAGAGAGTCAGGACTCATTATGGGATATCCGCCAGCTGGAGTTGTAGTGTTGAGCATGAATGTCATGGTCGTCCCCATGACAACTCGGACTCAGTCCACACACAGAGATACACACACACACACACACACACAACAGCAGAGCTCAGAAAGCTCACATTGGGTTTAAAATCTTTGTTTCAGTCTATTGAATGTAGGAGAGATTATGTTTTCACCTTGTGCCAATCGACCAAATTGACTATATTTTCTTTGTTTTTCTCTCTGTTTTGTCCTTTAGAGAAAATCGGTTTCTGTGGCACCTGAAGCTCCTGTTCCCTCAGAGAAGCTCAGAGTTCACTGAGAGAATGTGTGTATGTGTATGTATGTACAATGCCTTTGGAAAGTATTCAGATCCCTTGACATTTTCCACATTTTGTTAGATTACAGCCTTATTTAAAAATGTATTAAATTGTTCTTTTCCCTCATCAATCTACACACAATTTACCACATAATGACAAAGCAAAAACAGGTTTTTAGAAATGTTTGCTAATTCATTAAAAATAAAACACTGAAATACCACATTTACATACGTATTCAGACCCTTTACTCAGTACTTTGTTGAAGCGCCTTTAGCAGTGATTACATCCTCAAGTCTTCTTGGATATGACGCTACAAGCTTGGCACACCTGTATTTGGGGAGTTTCTCCCATTCTTCTCTGCAGATCCTCAAGCTCTGTCAGGTTGGATGGGGAGCGTTGCTACACAGCTATTTTCAGGTCTCTCCAGAGATGTTTGATTGGGTTCAAGTCCAGGCTCTGGCTGGGCCACTCAAGGACATTCAGAGACTTGTCTCGAAGCCACTCCTGCATTGTCTTGGCTGTGTTCTTAGGGTCGTTGTCCTGTTGGAAGGTGAACCTTCGCCCCAGTCTGAGGTCCTGAGCGTTTTGGAGCAGGTTTTCATCAAGGATCTTTCTGCACTTTGCTCCGTTCATCTTTGCCTCGATCCTGACTAGTCTCCCAGTCCCTGCCGCTGAAAAACACCCCCACAGCATGATGGTGCCAACACCATGCTTCACCGTAGGGATGGTGCCAGGTTTCCTCCAGACGTGATGCTTGGCATCCAGGGCAGAGAATCTTGTTTCTCATGGTCTGATAGACTTTAGGTGCCTTTTGGCAAACTCATGTGCCTTGTACTGAGGTGTGGCTTCCGTCTGGCCAGTCTACCATAAAGATCTGATTGGTGGAGTGCTGCAGAGATGGTTGTCCTTCTGGAAGGTTCTCCCATCTCCACAGAGGAACTCTAGAGCTCTGTCAGAGTGACCATCGGGTTCTTGGTCACCTCCCTGACCAAGGCCTTTCTCCCCCGATTGCTCAGTTTGGCTGGGTGGCCAGCTCTAGGAAGAGTCTTGGTGGTTCCAAACTTTTTTCATTTAAGAATGATGGAGGCCACTGTGTTCTTGGGGACATTCAATTCTGCAGAAATGTTTTGGTACCCTTCCCCAGATCTGTGCCTCGACACAATCCTGTCTCGGAGCTCTACGGACAATTCCTTCAACTTCATGGCTTGGTTTTTGCTCTGACATGCACTGTCAACTATGGGACCTTATATAGACAGGTGTGTGCCTTTCCAAATCATGTCCAATCAATTGAATTTACCACAGGTGGACTCCAATCAAGTTGTAGACACATTTCAAGGATGATCAATGGAAACAGGATGCACCTGAGCTCAATTTCGAGTCTCATAGCAAAGGGTCTGAATACGCTGATGATTTATATTTTCTTTTAAATCCACAACTAGAATCACTCCACAGCCTCATAGAGGATCTAGATACATTTTCTAACCTCTCTGGATTACAACCAAATTATGACAAATGTACTATATTACGTATTGGATCAATAAAAAATAAAAAATTTACATTGCCATGTAGTTTACCAATAAAATGGTCTGATGGTGATACGGATATACTCGGAATACATATCCCAAAGGAAATACAGTGGGGGAAAAAAGTATTTAGTCAGCCAACAATTGTGCAAGTTCTCTCACTTAAATAGATGAGAGAGGCCTGTAATTCATCATAGGTACATGTCAACTATGACAGACAAATTGAGAATTATTTTTCCAGAAAATCACATTGTAGGATTTTTTATGAATTTATTTGCAAATCATGGTGGAAAGTAAGTATTTGGTCACCTAAAAACAAGCAAAATTACTGGCTCTCACAGACCTGTAACTTATTCTTTAAGAGGCTCCTCTGTCCTCCACTCGTTACCTGTATTAATGGCACCTATTTGAACTTGTTATCAGTATAAAAGACACCTGTCCACAACCTCAAACAGTCACACTCCAAACTCCACTATGGCCAAGACCAAAGAGCTGTCAAAGGACACCAGAAACAAAATTGTAGACCTGCACCGGGCTGGGAAGACTGAATCTGCAATAGGTAAGCAGCTTGGTTTGAAGAAATCAACTGTGGGAGCAATTATTAGGAAATGGAAGACATACAAGACCGCTGATAATCTCCCTCGATCTGGGGCTCCACGCAAGATCTCACCCCATGGGGTCAAAATGATCACAAGAATGGTGAGCAAAAATCCCAGAACCACACGGGGGGACCTAGTGAATGACCTGCAGAGAGCTGGGACCAAAGTAACAAAGCCTACCATCAGTAACACACTACGCCGCCAGGGAATCAAATCCTGCAGTGCCAGACGTGTCCCCCTGATTAAGCCAGTACATGTCCAGGCCCGTCTGAAGTTTGCTAGAGTGCATTTTGATGATCCAGAAGAGGATTGGGAGAATGTCATATGGTCAGATGAAACCAAAATAGAACTTTTTGGTAAAAACTCAACTCATCGTGTTTGGAGGACAAAGAATGCTGAGTTGCATCCAAAGAACACCATACCTACTGTGAAGCATGGGGGTGGAAACATCATGCTTTGGGGCTGTTTTTCTGCAAATGGACCAGGACGACTGATCCGTGTAAAGGAAAGAATGAATGGGGCCATGTATCGTGAGATTTTGAGTGAAAACCTCCTTCCATCAGCAAGGGCATTGAAGATGAAACGTGGCTGGGTCTTTCAGCATGACAATGATCCCAAACACACCGCCCGGGCAACGAAGGAGTGGCTTCGTAAGAAGCATTTCAAGGTCCTGGAGTGGCCTAGCCAGTCTCCAGATCTCAACCCCATAGAAAATCTTTGGAGGGAGTTGAAAGTCCGTGTTGCCCAGCGACAGCCCCAAAACATCACTGCTCTAGAGGAGATCTGCATGGAGGAATGGGCCAAAATACCAGCAACAGTGTGAGAAAACCTTGTGAAGACTTACAGAAAACGTTTGACCTGTGTCATTGCCAACAAAGGGTATATAACAAGAGTATTGAGAAACTTTTGTTATTGACCAAATACTTATTTTCCACCATAATTTGCAAATAAATTCATAAAAAATCCTACAATGTGATTTTCTGGAGAAAAAAAATCTCATTTTGTCTGTCATAGTTGACGTGTACCTATGATGAAAATTACAGGCCTCTCTCATCTTTTTAATTGGGAGAACTTGCACAATTGGTGGCTGACTAAATACTTTTTTTCCCCACTGTAAATGATCTCACTTCAATAAATTATAATAGAAAGTTAGCAAAAATAGATAAGATCTTGCTACCATGGAAAGGAAAATACCTGTCAATTTGTGGAAAAATCACCCTGATTAACTCTTTAGTATTATCCCAGTTTACCTATTTGCTTATGGTCTTGCCTACGCCTAGCGAACAGTTTTTTAAATTATATGAGAAAAAAATATTCCATTTTATTTGGAATGGCAAGACAGACAAAATTAAACGGGCCTATTTATATAATGAAAATGAATTCGGAGGACAGAAATTATTAAATATTAAAGCATTAGACCTATCACTAAAAGCATCAGTCATACAAAAGTTATACTTAAATCCGAACTGGTTCTCTAGCAAATTAGTAAGATTGTCTCACCCAATGTTCAAGAATGGCCTTTTTCCCTTTATTCAGATTACAACCACTCACTTTCAGTTATTGAAAAGGAAATCATCTCCCAGATATCACTATTTCTAAAACAATCCATAGAAAGTTGGTTGCAATTTCAATTTAATCTTCCAGAAACGACAGAACAAATAATGCAACAAATATTGTGGTTAAACTCAAATATACTAATTGACAAAAAAAAATTTTTTTTTGACAAAATCTTTAAAAAAAGTATAATCTTTGTAAATGATATCATCGGTAGGACTGGTGGAGTTATGTCGCACATGCAGCTAACAAAAACATATGGAAATGTCTGCTCTACCCAAAATTACAACCAAATAATTGCAGCCTTACTGCAAAAATGGAAGAGGAAAGTGGAAGGAGGAGAAAGTAAGGAACTTGTCTGTCAGCCTTGCATTAAAGAACATACTTGGTTAAGGAAAACTGTGATAAATAAAAAGGTATATCAGTTTCATTTAAGGACCAAAGGATTGACAGCCGTCCCATATAGATTGCAAAATAGTTGGGAAGAGATTTTTGACGTACAGATCCCATGGCATAGTGTTTATGAACTGATACGCAAAACGACACCGGATTCAAAACTTAGAATCTTTCAATTTAAATTATTACATAAAATTCTTGCTACCAATAGAATGTTATTTATATGGGGGATACAATCTTCCCAGCTCTGCAGATTTTGCTGCGAAGAGACAGAATCATTAAATCATTTGTTTTGGTACTGTCCATTTGTAGCTTGTTTTTGGACACAGGTCCAGAAATGGCTAAAGGATTACAATATTTACCTGGAGCTAACCCTGCAGATAGCACTACTGGGTGATCTGAAAAGTCATAGTCAATCGATCAATAACATAATAATACTATTAGCAAAAATGTTTATTTTCAATTCACAATCTGTAGAAACAATGAGAATAGAAAGGTTCAGAACTTTTGTAAGACATCACAGTACAGTTTAAATATATATGGCAAATAGAAATCCTATATGGATGGTGTTAAAAGATAGATGGGAGGTGTTGAATGGAATTGAAGGATAAGAACTAACAACAAACAATAACAAGATAACTAATAATGTAGGCACGCTGTGTCCATAATAAGTGTATGGGTTGTAGGTTGGGAGCTTTTGTGAAGGAGCACAGTTAGAAAGATATGGCATATAAAAGCAAACCGGATGGACATCATGAAAATGATTGGAGAGGTTGAGAGTAGAAGAAGTTCAGGAGAAAGAACAAACAAAATGTAATTACTGTAAAATGTAGATAGTGGGTATGGGCTGGAAGTAGAGGCCTAGGCGTTGTTGTTCACTAGTTTACTCCAAGTGGGGAAAGGGTGGCGGGGTTGGAAAGTAATAAAGGGGAATATATATTTTTTTTAAATGATATGTATGTGTATGTATGTATGTATGTATGTATGTATGTGTGTGTGTATGTGTGTATATGTGTATGTATGTGTATGTATATATATATATATAAACATGGGGGATTGGAAGTGATGCAGACAATTACATTGATGGAAGTTACAATCTATCTGCAATATTAAGCTTTTTTGCAAAATATTCTAAAAACCTGTTTTCACTTTGTCATTATGGGGTATTATGTGAAAAATGTTTAATTTAATTAATTTTAGAATAAGTCTGTAATGTAACAAAATGTGGAAAAAGTCAAGGGGTCTGAATACTTTCCGAAGGCGATGTGTGTGTACGTGCGCCTGCCTACGTGCGTGTGTATGTGTTTAGTTTTTGATGTGGGTGGCATTAATGCCAAAAACTCTTTAGGAACCCTGCTGATGCCAGTTGATGTTAGAATCCAGTGGTTTGTTACCTGCAGCAGAGATCATCCAGATCCCTAGAGAGTGACTGTAGTGCTGCCAGAGGATCGTATCAGCACCCATTTATCCTGTAATAGTGGAGACTATTGGTGAGGTAGACCCACGTGTAGATTGTTACCCCACGGTATTAAAACCACTTTAAGACCGTCATCGATCAAGATCACAATTTGACTTATGGTTGGTTCCTTGGAACTCTTTTAGTCTCTCTCCCTCTCCCTCTCTCTCTCTCCTCTTCAGGGTGTCAGATGACCAGACTTGAACAGATCCTCAACCCCTACATCCACCCTACAGAGACTGAACCAGTGAGATGTCAAAAGTAAGAAGAACACTCCAGTCTTATATAATACACTGATGCACTGATTGATTCCATTGTTGATCTACTGTTCTTGGAAAGTATTTGAATAGCTACAGTTGCTTGTTTGGCTCCATCTATCCTCCCAAACAGAGTCTGGCTAACGACAGCCTCACCTGGCCTCCAGGTGCTCTATTAGCTATGGATGAGGATACATCAAGTGGTCCTGCATTACACAAGCTAGAAACAGAGCAAACAAAGATGGAGACTGGTCCAGAGAGAGGCATTGGAATATCTCTGAGCTGAAGTCAGGGCCCAAATCTACACACAAAATATATTAAGGCTCAAACTATGTTTCATTAGACATTTAAGATATAGAAATCAAATTAGGCTGTGGTTTTGGGTCTCACTGTGAACAGCTGGAAGAGAAAGTTTACAATGTGATAATAGAATCCGAAATCAACACCAGTTAGATTGGTTGTTTGGATGACCTACTTAGTGTGATTTCCATTGTTGTCTCACCCGCTGTTTTCCCCTGAAACGGCTAAACAAATCTTATTACAACACAATGTAATTACTGCTGGATTGGAGCAACGTTGACTGACTGCTCAACTACACAGGCGGTGTGTTAAGTCACTGCATTCTCACGTTCAATGGGAGTGGTGCAAACAAAGCTAATTAAATTCCAGTGAATTACTGCTGTTGAAATGCACAAACTGCCAGGGACTGACAATGAAACATTGCCAGTATGATACATGAAAGCTGCAATGTCAGTGCTGCAAAGCCTCTGTATTACAGTATCTTCATTTTGTTCTTGAAGCAGGACCTCCAACAGAAGTAATCACATTCTTTAAAAGTATTGTTGTCATTATCAAGGGGGACAACCTTGGCTCTCTATATCAAGGTAAATATTGAATCAATTGCTATACCATGCAAAAGTTTTTGGATTATGTCTCCTACTGTAGTCAGACCAGCTTTAAATCAAGTATGTCTCCCATAAATGAATCTTCTATGACAGGGCCTGACTACAGTATAACATGGACAAATATAGAAATACCCTGAAAATAATTGATTAAACGCCCAAGTGCCAATTCATTCATTAAGCCTCCCTTACCCTCTTCAGACCTGACCAAACTATAATTTCACTTTTTGTCTTACAGGTTAAATAACATTGAATCTGTATGATTGCATTTATATTTGGGGGGTTTTCTTCGTGAGAAGTATGCTGTAGGAAAATATTTTATTTAATGTTGTTGCTGTACATTTCTTGTGGTTTTGTGCCCTGAAATTGGATTCGGTAGTACAAACCCCAATGACTTATTTTTAGCTGGAAACATGATGGTTAGTCTTAAGGCTCACTGCTCAATGAGTAGCTAAGTAGGACGTCAGTAGAGTGAGTGAGCAGCCTAAAGGGTCATGACACACATCAACACTATCATCCCAGAGATCCTGGACCTACTCCAATTCGCATACCGCCCCAACAGATCCACAGATGACGCAATCTCACTTGCACTTCACACTGCCCTCTCCCGCCTGGACAAGAGGGGAAATAACTATGTGAGAATGCTGTTCATAGACTACAGCTCAGCGTTCAACACCATAGTTCACGCCAAGCTCATCACCAAGCTCGGGACCCTGGGACTGAACACCTCCATCTGCAACTGGATCCTGGACTTACTGACAGGCCGACCGCAGGTGGTGAGGGTAGGTAACAACACCTCCGCCACGCTGACCCTCAACACGGGGGCCCCTCAGGGGTGCGTGCTTAGTTTTTTATGTACTACCTGTTCACCCACGACTGCGTGGCCAAGCACGACTCCAACACCATCATCAAGTTTGCTGATGACGGTGGTAGACCTGAACGCCGACGGCGATAAGACAGCCTACAGGGAGGAGGGCAGAGACTTGGCATTGTGGTGCCAGGACAACAACCTCTCCCTCAATGTCAGTAAAACCAAGGAGCTGATCGTGGACTACAGGAGAAAGAGGGAAGAGCACGCTCCCATCCACATCGACGGGGCTGCAGTGGATTGGGTCGAGATCTTCAAGTTCCTTGGATCCACATCACTAAGGACTTACAGTAACATGGTTCACACACACCCGCACAGTCATGAAAATGGCACGACAGCGCCTCTTCTCCTTCAGGAGGCTGAAAAGATTTGGCATGAGCCCTCGGATCCTCAAAAAGTTATACAGCTGCACCATCGAGAGCACGACTGCAAAGCGTTACAGTGGGTGGTGCAGACGGCCCAGTACATCACTGGGGCCGAGCTCCCTGCCATCCAGGACCTCTATATCAGGCGGTGTCAGAAGAAGGCCCGGAAAATTGCTAAAGACTTCAGCCACCTGATAGACTGATCCCTCTCCCACCGTCCGTCAAATGGTACCGGACCAGCAAGCTCCGAGACAGCTTCTATCCCCAATCCATAACAATGTTAAATAACCATAAGACTGCTAAATAGTTAATTAAACGGTTACACAGACTATCTGAATTGACCCTATCTTGCACCGACTCTATGCACACTCACAAGACTACACTCAGTGTACAAAACATTAGGAACAACTTCCAAATATTGAGTTGCACCCCCTTTTGCCCTCAGAGCAGTGTCAGTTCATCGGGCCATGGACTCTACAAGGTGTCGAAAGTGTTCCATAGGGATGCTGGCCCATGTTTACTCCAATGCTTCCCACAGTTTTGTCAAATTGGCTGGTAGTGGATCTCTACTCCGACTAGCTTGTTCCATCTTATCCCACATATGCTCAGTTGGATTGAGAGCTGGTGACTGGGCAGGCCACCGCAGTAAGCTGAATTCATGTTCGTGAAACCATTCCTGAACAATCCTAGCCTTGTGGCATTGGGCATTATCCTGCTGAAAAAATCAATTCGCAGATGGATATACTGCTGCTATTAAACGATGCGCCTGATTGGCAATGATGTTCAGATATCCTGTGGCATTCAAACGTTGCTCCACTTTTATCAAGAGGCCCAATGTGTGCCATGAAAACCCACCCCACACTCAAAAAACCCAGCAGCTTTGCAGTTCTTTACACACTCAAACCAGTGCGTCAGGCACCTACTACCATACCCTGTTCAAAGGCCTTAAATGTTTTGTCTTGCCCATTCACCCTCTGAACGGCACACATACACAATCGATGTCTCAATTGTCTCAAGGCTTCAATAAGGGACCATAGCTTTCACCTGGTCAGTCTGTCATGGAAAGACCAGGTGTTCCTAATGTTTTGTACACTCTGTGTATATATGCACTATATACAATGCCTTAAGAAAGTATTCACACCCCTTGACTTTTTCCACATTTCGTTGTGTTACAGCCTGAATTTAAAATGGATTACATTGAGATGTTGTGTCACTAGCCTACACACAATACCCCATAATGTCAAAGTGGAACTATATATATTTTTTTACAAATTCATTAAAAAGGAAAAGCTCAAAATGTCTTCAGTCAGTAAGTATTCAACCCCTTTGTTATGGCAAGTCTAAATAAAGTCAGGAGTAAAGATGTGCTTAACAAGTCAAATAATAAGTTGCATGGACTCTGTGTGCAATAATAGTGTTTAATGGTTACCTCATCTCTGTACCCCACACATACAATTATCTGTAAGGTCCCTCAGTCGAGCAGTGAATTTCAAACACAGATTCAACCACAAAAGACCAGGGAGGGTTTCCAATGCCTCGCAAAGAAGGGCACCTATTGGTAAAAAGCAGACATTGAATATCCCTTTGAGCATGGTAAAGTTATTAATAATACTGTGGATGGTGTATCAATACACCCAGTCACTACAAAGATACAGGCGTCCATCCTAACTCAGTTGCCGGAGAGGAAGGAAACTGCTCAGGGATTTCACCAAGAGGTCAATGGTAACTTTAAAACAGTTACAGAGTTTAATGTCTGTGATAGGAGAAAACTGAGGTTTGATCAACAACATTGTAGTTACTCCACAATACTAACCTAGTTGACAAAGTGAAAAGAAGGAACAGAATAAAACAATTCCATAACATGCATCCTGTAGGCACTAAATTAAAACTGCCTAAAATGTGGCAAAGAAATTAACTTTATGTCCTGAATACAAAGCGTTATGTTTGGGGCAAATCCAACACAACACATCACTGAGTACCACTCTTCATATTTTTAAGCATGGTGTTGGCTGCATCATTTACTGGGTATGCTTGTCATCGGCAAGGACTAAGGAGTTTTTTTTAGAATAAAAATAAACGGAATAGAGTTAAACACAGGCAAAATAATGTGCAAATATTGTACAGTCCAGGTGTGCAAAGCTCTTAGAGACTTACCCAGAAAGACAGATTTAATCACTGCCAAATATGATTCTAACATGTATTGACTCAGCGGTGGTGTGAATACTTATGTAAATTAGATATTTCTGTATTTCATTAAAAACATATATTTATGAAAATTCAAAAAACATGTATTCATTTTGTAATTATGGGGTATTTTGTGTAGATGGGTGTGAAAAAATATATATTTAATCCATTTTGAATTCAGGCTGTAACAAAACAAAATGTGGAATAAGTCGAGGGGTATTAATACTTACTGAAGGTACTGTAAATCCATTTCAATCCCACTTTATAATAATAAAATGTGAAGAACTCCAAGGGGGGTGAATACACAAAAAATGTATGCACGCATGGCTGTAAGTCGCTTTGGATAAAAGCGTCTGCTAAATGGCATATTATTATTATTATTACTTATGATAGGCACTGTATTATTCAATTATATTGCGCCTATCAGCAGGGGGAGAAGGCAAACATTATTATAATGGAGAGTGACATTTTATATTTAAGCAATAAGGCCTGAGGGGGTGTGGTATATGGCCAATATACCAAGGCTAAGGGATGTTCTTACAAACGAGTGCCTTGATACAGCCCTTAGCCATGGTATATTGGCAATATACCACAAACCCTGAGGTGCCTTATTGCTCTTATAAACTGGTTGCCAACGTAATTAGAGCAGTAAAAATGTATGTTTTGTCATACCTGTGGTATACTGTACAGTCTGATATACCAAGGCTTTCAGCCAGTCAGCATTCAGGGCTCGAACCACCCAATTTATAATATAAATTATAAAATTATCTATATGCCATTAAAATGGAGTTGCTCAGGTTGGAGTCATAATGCTCTTCATCCATACACTGACTGTGAACAATGACATGGCATCCTTTTCCATGCAATAGTTGATCTCAAGTCATCCTCACGTTGGTTGGAAAGAAGACTACAAAGTCTGGCATCGCAAGGAATCCCTATGTGTAAATTATGTGGCGTCGCTCTTTCTGTTAACTGGCATCATGCACATCGATTCCAAGTGTCTGGATTCTCGATTCTATTGAAACACTTTCGTTTATTCAAAGAAGCTGCTTTCCATCAATCTCCTCTTTGGTGGTTGGATCATTGCTGGTAAATAGAATACAGACAGAGACACTACGTCACATTTGGCCCCCCGACACCTCCCAGCTGTGTACTGCCTGCCTGCCTGCCTTCCCTGGCATGGCCTGGCCGGTACAATGACACACACTGCTTGGACTAGGCTCACATCACTGTGACTTAACAAGAGATGAAGTGAGAGCTTTAACACTCGTCCCCACAGTAGGAATGTTTTGAATATGGGACGGCTGAACAACGTAATAAACACAATGTTCCATTTTCATTTGATTTCATTTTCGATTGCCGACTTGCCAGAAAAAGGCAAACAAAAGAAAGTGAGAATGACATTTCGGCTGTCGTTATTCTCCACAGTGTCGTTTTTTTTGTTTTGGACGTGATTGACTAGGGAAGAAAACAATTGAATTGCAGTAATACAAAATACAATTGCCTACTCCCTAGCTCCAGGGACATTCTGCCACTTCTACTCTCACCTCTTTTTCTGTCCCTAATCTTTCCCTCTAAAAACGTTCACCCACTCATCCCTTACTCTCGCTCTCTCACCTCCCCTCACCCTATCTTTCATCCTATTTGATCTACAGTCTGCCCTCTAACCTTCCAGCCCAGCTCCAGTCATGTAAAGCAGGCTAGGGGTCTTTGTGGGGGGATTGGGGGGGGGTTACCTGGCCAAGCCTCATTGGTTCCCAGTGTAGACTCTTTACAGCAGGCTCAGGCAGCATGGCCTTCACCTGTAACTAAGAGAGGTCCCTCAGACTCTCTTCAAATGGGAAACGGAGTCATCAGCAGTCTGTATCTCTGTCAACCTGCCAGCCAGACCGCAATACAGGCAGCAAAATAAAGAAAATGGGTCTATATGGATAGGGCCAAATTGAAATGTTTAATATAAAAAGCATATGTATGACCATGGCAGCAATTGAAAGAGAACACTTTGGATATTATGGGGAAATGTTCTGACCAAAGGTGAAGACACAACAGTTCACCTGACACAAGACTGAATCCAAACATTACACTGTTGATTTATGTGCATTTTACATTTACTGTACTTTTCACAGCATTTGTCAGAAAATACTCTGGATACATTCAGTAACATAATAAGAATATTTATGAACAGTTTGGAGTAGGTGTAACATAAGAAAAAACGATTACAAGGGTTTGAGTGAGAGGTATAACTGGTGTTTCCAAGTGGCCACACACTTATCCAAACTGCATAGTTCCTAAGTAATTTCAATGCAATTTTATGACTCAAGGAAAGAGCCTTAAAATATAAGGTGCTTTTTTGAGCTCTTAGCTTTGCCGTGAAGAACTGAAGCAAGCACACTTGTAGTTGTTTACGCAATGCAAAAACGTTCCATTATAAATCTGGGTCAGGGGTCATCATTTGAAAGCTTATTATATTGCCAACATGACTAACTAAGTTATAAAATACAATCTTACAGTGTTAGGCTTTCACAAGGCTCTTCAAACAAACAGATTGTAATTTTGGTGAGCATAGAATGGAGTCATGAGTCCATTCAAGTACGTGTTCCGCGGCTAATTTTCTTCACAATTCGACAAACAGGCTCAACCCAGGGTATGACTCATGTCATCCTTGTAACTGTACATCATATAGTGATCATAAACGTTGATACTGTACATTTCATGAGTTTTCAAATATGGAAATGTGAAGTGCACATTTGTTCTCGTTCTCACGGGTGTGTGGTTTGCTTGTATGACATCAAAGCGGTATTTATTATAATCCACAACGTCTCCTCTTTCAGAACACATCGACACCTCGATTTACAGAATTCCCCTCACTCAGACAACAACAAAAGTGAAGAAATAGCCCAATTAGTGGGAGGGATGGGGGCATCTTTTTGTTGCGCTTGGTACACACGAATGACGGTCAGTTGAAACCCATACAGCTCTGACATCATATATAGTATGTTACTATACAGCAACTGTGTTCCAATTGAGTCACTGCTCAATGACCAAATCTGCCATTTTCAATCTGTATGACGGGGGGGGGGGGGGGGGGGGGGGGTGAGTGTAAAGGGTTAATAGGCCACCAGAACATCTTCAAGTGCACAACTGTACACTCTTTTTCTAAATCCTAACCCTACGCTGCACAGGCTTGTACTATTTGTATCTTATATTCAAGCTTCTTTTTGATCCATTCTCAAACCCTAACCCATTTGATTGATATCTTTCAGGTTGAAGATTTACGTCCACTCCCCGTTTAATCACATCAGGTTCTTCATGAAGGCTGAGGGCAGGAAGGCCAACTCTGTGAGGTAAGATGGACTGTAAAGGCCAGGAGAATTTCAATTGAAAGCTCTTTTTTGTTCAGGAGGGGGCTGGGAAACTGGCGTTAAAGGGATACTTTGGGATTTTGGCAATGAGGCACATTATCTACTTCCCCAGAGTCAGATGAACTCGTGGATACCATTTTTTTATGTCTCTGCGTGCAGTTTGAAGGAAGTTGCTAACTACCATTAGCACAATTGCTAACTAGCGTTCCTAACTATGACATCCAGTCAGCAGATACCCATAGACTTTCAGCCATTGAGCTAGCAGTCTGCCAGTTTGGCTCTATACATAGCTTGGGCTTTGTCGAGTAAGGCTTAAACTATGTATTTAGATTGTAGTTAGGTATTATAGGTAGGCATCGTGGGCTGTATATTATTAAGTAGTATAGGTAGGCATCGTGGGCTGTTGTGGGTAGTTGTTGTGTAGTTATTGTAGGTTACTTTTGTATTCGGCGGTGCCGGGTGTAGCACGAAGCTAGCTAGCTAACTCACCTCCTGGATTAGCTGGCGAGTAGCTATTAGCAACGGTAGCAACTAAAAACAATATCCTTTTAGCCAGCTACATTCGTTCGCAGCGACGCCGTTTTTCAAACAAAGTCAACACAGCAGCCATTGCTAGCTAGCCAACACTACCAGCTGGCTGTAATGTAGTAGCTAAAAACAATATCTTTGTGCTAGCTACCCAACGTTTAATCATTGCTGCGTTATGAAAGGTAAGCTTGGCTTCTTATATGGTGTTGAGTAAAGCTTAAACCATGTATTTAGATTGTAGGTACAGTGGGGAAAAAAAGTATTTAGTCAGCCACCAATTGTGCAAGTTCTCCCACTTAAAAAGATGAGAGAGGCCTGTAATTTTCATCATAGGGACACGTCAACTATGACAGACAAATTGAGAAAAAAAAATCCAGAAAATCACATTGTAGGATTTTTTATGAATTTATTTGCAAATTATGGTGGAAAATAAGTATTTGGTCACCTACAAACAAGCAAGATTTCTGGCTCTCACAGACCTGTAACTTCTTCTTTAAGAGGCTCCTCTGTCCTCCACTCGTTACCTGTATTAATGGCACCTGTTTGAACTTGTTATCAGTATAAAAGACACCTGTCCACAACCTCAAACAGTCACACTCCAAACTCCACTATGGCCAAGACCAAAGAGCTGTCAAAGGACACCAGAAACAAAATTGTAGACCTGCACCAGGCTGGGAAGACTTAATCTGCAATAGGTAAGCAGCTTGGTTTGAAGAAATCAACTGTGGGAGCAATTATTAGGAAATGGAAGACATACAAGACCACTGATAATCTCCCTCGATCTGGGGCTCCACGCAAGATCTCACCCCGTAGGGTCAAAATGATCACAAGAACGGTGAGCAAAAATCCCAGAACCACACGGGGGGACCTAGTGAATGACCTGCAGAGAGCTGGGACCAAAGTAACAAAGCCTACCATCAGTAACACACTACGCCGCCAGGGACTCAAATCCTGCAGTGCGAGACGTGTCCCCCTGCTTAAGCCAGTACATGTCCAGGCCCATCTGAAGTTTGCTAGAGTGCATTTGAATGATCCAGAAGAGGATTGGGAGAATGTCATATGGTCAGATGAAACCAAAATATAACTTTTTGGTAAAAACTCAACTCGTCGTGTTTGGAGGACAAAGAATGCTGAGTTGCATCCAAAGAACACCATACCTACTGTGAAGCATGGGGGTGGAAACATCATGCTTTGGGTCTGTTTTTCTGCAAAGGGACCAGGACGACTGATCCGTGTAAAGGAAAGATGAATGGGGCCATGTATCGTGAGATTTTGAGTGAAAACCTCCTTCCATCAGCAAGGGCATTGAAGATGAAACGTGGCTGGGTCTTTCAGCATGACAATGATCCCAAACACACCGCCCGGGCAACGAAGGAGTGGGTTCGTAAGAAGCATTTCAAGGTCCTGGAGTGGCCTAGCCAGTCTCCAGATCTCAACCTTATAGAAAATCTTTGGAGGGAGTTGAAAGTCTGTGTTGCCCATCGACAGCCCCAAAACATCACTGCTCTAGAGGAGATCTGCATGGAGGAATGGGCCAAAATACCAGCAACAGTGTGTGAAAACCTTGTGAAGACTTACAGAAAAAGTTTGACCTGTGTCATTGCCAACAAAGGGTATATAACAAAGTATTGAGAAACTTTTGTTATTGACCAAATACTTATTTTCCACCATAATTTGCAAATAAATTCATTAAAAATCCTACAATGTGATTTTCTGGAAAAAAAATTCTCATTTTGTCTGTCATAGTTGACGTGTACCTATGATGAAAATTACAGGCCTCTCTCATCTTTTTAAGTGGGAGAACTTGCACAATTGGTGGCTGACTAAATACTTTTTTTCCCCACTGTAGGTATTGTAGTTTGGTATTATAGGTAGCTTACTCAGGTAGTTATTGTAGGTTATTGTAGGTAATTATTGTAGGTAAGTATTGTATTTGGCGGACCCCGGCGAAGCACGAGGCTAGCTTACCCGCTACTTGGACCAACAAAGCTAGCTAGCTAGCTAGTGGGTAGCTACTGGTAACTTTTAGCAACTGTGGTTAGTTGTTTCCAATGTTATCTCATGCTTAAGAGTACCTGTGATTGAGCCAGCTAGCTGCCACCATTCAGCTGTTTTTATAACCTCATTATCCGAGTCATTAACGTTAGGTGGTTGGTAGCTGCTGTACTTAATTACAGCTACTGATAACAGTCTGCTGTAGTTTACAACAATTCTAATTTCTAAAGTGGAAGTTGGGAGAGTTTTATTCGGATGGTTCAGTGAAACAATTATAGTTTCTGAGGTGGAAGTTGGGAGAGTTATATTTTTTTGGGTGAGGGAGGCCTGCTCTCTCCTTTCCCAGATGTTTAGTTCATTTCATTCCGATCTCCTCTGCATTATTGTAGCCATCTGCTGCAGCCTGTCAACTATGCCTCTGCCTATCCCTGTTCTCTCCTCTCCGCACAGGCTACACAAACGCCTCACACCGCGTGGCTGCTGCCTCTCTAACCTGGTGGTCCCTGCACGCACCACACACCTGGAGTTCCAGGTCTCAGGCAGCCTCTGGAACTGCCGTTCTGCCACCAACAAGGCTGACTTCATCCCAGCCTATGCTACCCTCCAGTCCCTCGACTTCCTGGCGCTGACGGAAACATGGATTACCACTGAAAACACTGCTACTCCTACTGCTCTCTCCTCGTCTGACCATGTGTTCTCGCATACCCCGAGAGCATCTGGTCAGAGGGGTGGTGGCACAGGAATCCTCATCTCTCCCAAGTGGTCATTCTCAATTTTTCCCCTAACCCATCTGTCTATCTCCTCATTTGAATTCCACGCTGTCACAGTCACTAGCCCATTTAAGCTTAATATCCTTGTCATCTATCGCCCTCCAGGTTCCCTTGGAGAGTTCATCAATGAGCTTGACGCCTTGATAAGTTCCTTTCCTGAGGATGGCTCACCCTTCACAGTTTTGGGGGATTTCAACCTCCCTACGTCTACATTTGACTAATTTCTCTCTGCCTCCTTCTTTCCACTCCTCTCCTCTTTTGACCTCACCCTCTCACCATCCCCCCCCCACTCACAAGGCAGGCAATACGCTTGACTTCATCTTTACTAGATGTTGCTCTTCTACTAATCTCACTGCAACTCCCCTCCATGTCTCCGACCACTACTTTGTATCCTTTTCTCTCTCGCTCTCCTCCAACACTACTCACTCTGCCCCTACACAGATGGTAACGCGCCGCCGCAACCTTCGCTCTCTCTCTCCCACTACTCTCTCCTCTTCCATCCTATCATCTCTTCCCTCTGCTCAATCCTTCTCCCTCCAATCTCCTGATTCTGCCTCCTCTCCTCCCTTTCTGCATCCTTTGACTCCCTGTGTCCCCTATCCTCCCGGCCGGCTCGGTCCTCCCCTCCAGCTCCGTGGCTTGATGACTCATTGCGAGCTCACAGAACAGAGCTCCGGGCAGCTGAGCGGAAATGGAAGAAAACTAAACTCCCTGCCGACCTGGCATCTTTTCACTCCCTCCTCTCTACATTTTCTTCATCTGTTTCTGCTGCTAAGGCCACTTTCTACCACTCTAAATTCCAAGCATCTGCCTCTAACCCTAGGAAGCTCTTTGCCACATTCTCCTCACTGCTGAATCCCCCCCCCCCCTCCTCCCTCTCTGTGGATGACTTCGTCAACCACTTTGAAAAGAAGGTTGACGACATCCGATCCTCGTTTGTTAAGTCTAATGACACTGCTGGTCCTGCTCACACTGCCCTACCCTATGCTTTGACTTCTTTCTCCCCTCTCTCTCCAGATAAAATCTTGCGACTAGTGACTGCAGGCCGCCCAACAACCTGCCCGCTTGACCCCATCCCCTCCTCTCTTCTCCAGACCATCTCCGGTGACCTTCTCCCCTACCTCACCTCGCTGATCAACTCATCCTTGACCGCTGGCCATGTCCCTTCCGTCTTCAAGAGAGCGAGAGTTGCACCCCTCCTCAAAAAACCAACACTCGATCCCACTGATGTCAACAACTACAGACCAGTATCCCTTCTTTCTTTTATTTCCAAAACTATTGAGCGTGCCGTCTTTAGCCAACTCTCCTGCTATCTCTCTCAGAATGACCTTCTTGATCCAAACCAGTCAGGTTTCAGGACTGGTCATTCAACTGAGACTGCTCTTCTCTGTGTCACGGAGGCTCTCCGCACTGCTAAAGCTAACTCTCTCTCCTCTGCTCTTGTCCTTCTAGACCTGTCTGCTGCCTTTGATACTGTGAACCATCAGATCCTCCTCTCCACCCTCTCCGAGCTGGGCATCTCCGGCGCGGCTCACTCCTGGATTGCGTCCTACCTGACCGGTCGCTCCTACCAAGTGGCGTGGCAAGAAGCTGTCTCCGCACCACGTGCTCTCACCACTGGTGTCCCCCAGGGCTCAGTTCTAGGCCCTCTCCTTTTCCCCCTATACACCAAGTCACTTGGCTCTGTCATATCCTCACATGGCCTCTCCTATCATTGCTACGCTGACGATACACAACTAATCTTCTCCTTTCCCCCTTCTGATAACCAGGTGGCGAATCGCATCTCTGCATGTCTGGCCGACATATCAGTATGGATGACGGATCACCACCTCAAGCTGAACCCTGGCAAGACGGAGCTGCTCTTCCTCCCGGGGAAGGACTGCCCGTTCCATGATCTCGCCATCACGGTTGACAACTCCGTTGTGTCCTCCTCCCAGAGTGCGAAGAGCCTTGGCGTGACCCTGGACAACACCCTGTCGTTCTCCGCTAACATCAAGGCGGTGACCCGATCCTGCAGGTTCATGCTCTACAACATTCGGAGAGTACGACCCTGCCTTACACAGGAAGCGGCACAGGTCCTAATCCAGGCACTTGTCATCTCCCGTCTGGATTACTGCAACTCGCTGTTGGCTGGGCTCCCTGCCTGTGCCATTAAACCCCTACAACTCATCCAGAATGCCGCAGCCCGTCTGGTGTTCAACCTTCCCAAGTTCTCTCACGTCACCCCCCTCCTCCGCACACTCCACTGGCTTCCAGTTGAAGCTCGCATCCGTTACAAGACCATGGTGCTTGCCTATGGAGCAGTGAGGGGAACGGCACCTCCGTACCTTCAGGCTCTGATCAGTCCCTACACCCAAACGAGGGCATTGCGTTCATCCACCTCTGGCCTGCTGGCTCCCCTTCCTCTGCGGAAGCATAGTTCCCGCTCAGCCCAGTCAAAACTGTTCGCTGCTCTGGCACCCCAATGGTGGAACAAGCTCCCTCACGACGCCAGGACAGCGGAGTCACTCACCACCTTCCGGAGACATTTGAAACCCCACCTCTTTAAGGAACACCTGGGATAGGATAAAGTAATCCTTCTACCCCCCCCCCCAAAAAAAATAAAATACAAAATAATAATTGTAAAGTGGTTATCCCACTGGCTATAGGGTGAATGCACCAATTTGTAGTCGCTCTGGATAAGAGCGTCTGCTAAATGACGTAAATGTGCCCTTGAGCAAGGCACTTAACCCTAATTGCTCCTGTAAGTCGCTCTGGATAAGAGCGTCTGCTAAATGACTAAAATGTAAATGTAAATGTTAACGTTGGCTTGCGAAACTACCTTGGTTTGACTTCATCTGACTCTGGGGAAGTAGATAAAAGGGCCTCATTGCCAAAATCCCAAAGTATCCCTTTAAATGTTCCCAAATTAGATCACAGTTCTCCTATAAACAGTATTGTCCATTCCATTGATATCCATTAATTGTGTCTCATCTGGTTGTTCCAGGATCCAAAGTACCAATAAAGTTAAGAACAAAGATTTGTAATCTCTTCAAAATGGTTGTCAGGATCGTGTCAGCACTCATGCATTCTGTCTGTCCATGTGACCATTCTGATTCCCTCTGTTACGCCGGGCTCGCCGCTCGTGACAGATTTTTCCGGCATGTATGAAATTGACTGAATTGGTTTATGAACATGACATCACTTGCCTTGTAAATTCCTGCAAAACTACGTAGTGCGAAAGCAGAGAGGAGAGGGGCCGAGCAGGGAATATTTTCACTCCCCCCAGTTTTGATAGCACCCATTTTCCTCGCTCAGTGCTTGGCTTTCCTCCATTTCCACTTAGTCATGGAGAGAGAGAAAGTTGATTCTCTACACTCATAACCCGCCGTGCCCTCCTAATGTTGAGGTACATGATCTTCTTTGCAAATAGCATCAGCATGACAGTGAGTCTCCGTCATCCCACTCCTGAGATGGTCCATAGCTAGTGATGCTTATCCAAGGAGACCCTCTTATCTTGCCACAGTCAGACCACTGACTGTTCTTTTTGATACAAAGTAAATAACACACACACTCAGACAGTCACCCTGCCCAGTACCATGCCCTGAACTTTAGTTACTGTCACTAGCCGGCTACCACTCGGTTACTCTACCATGCACCTTTTACTGAGTTACAGTTCATATAAGGAAATCAGTCAATTGAAATAAATAAATTAGGCCTTAATCTATGGATTTCACATGACTGGGCAGGGGTGCAGCCAATCAGAATGAGTGTTTCCCCACAAAAGGGCTTGATTGGAGTCCCCCACACAGGTGTGTTCCTTTCCAAATCATGTCCAATCAATTGAATTTACCACAGGTGGACTCCAATCAAGTTGTAGAAACGTCTCAAGGATGATAAATGGAAACAGGATGCACCAGAGCTCAATTTCGAGTCTCATAGCAAAGGGTCTGAATACTTATGTATATAAGGTATTTCTGTTTTAAATTTGAATACATTTGCAAACATGCGTTGGCATTATGGGGTATTGTGTGTAGATTGTTGAGAGAAAATGTATATTTAATACATTTTAGAATAAAGCTGTAACGTAACAAAGTGTGGAAAAAGTCAAGGGGTCTAAATACTTTCCGAATGCACTGTATTATTTTATATATACAGTCCCAGTAAAAGGTTTGGACACACCTACTCATTCAATAGTTTCTTAATTTTTACTATTTTCTACATTGTAGAAAAATTGTGAAGACATCAAAACTATGAAATAACACATATGGAATCACGTAGTAGCCAAGAAAGTGTTAAACAAATCAAAACATATTTTATATTTGAGATTCTTCAAATAGCCACCCTTTGCCTTGATGACAGCTTTGAACACTCTTGGCATTCTCTCAACCAGCTTCATGAGGTGGTCACCTGGAATGCATTTCATTTAACAGGTGTGCCAATCAGTTGTGTTGTGAAAAGTTAGGGGTGGTATACAGAATATAGCCCTATTTGGTAAAATACCAAGTCCATGTTATGGCAAGAACAGCTCAAATAAGCAAAGAGAAACGACAGTCCATCATTACTTTAAGACATGAAGGTCAGTCATTCCGTAAAATTTAAACAACTTTGAAAATGTCTTCAAGTGCAGTCGCAAAAACCATCAAGCACTATGATGAAACTGGCTCTCATGAGGACTGCCACAGGAAAGGAAGACCCAGAGTTACCTCTGCTGCAGAGGATAAGTTCATTAGAGTTAACTGCACCTCAGATTGCAGCCAAAATAAATGCTTCACAGAGTTCAAGTAACAGACACATCTCAACATCAACTGTTCAGAGGTGTGATGAGGTGGTGTTGAAGGAGTCAGGCGCAGGAGGGTAAATCACAGAATAACAGACTTTAATCCGCAAAATACAGGTTTACGCAGAAATGCGTCAAACACACTCCAGGGCACAAAACAGGCGAGGTCCACCGAGCTTCACTAACCTCCACAATAAACAATCACCCACACAGACAAGGAAGCAGTGGGAACACTTATACAATGACTAATGAGGGAATAAGGACCAGGTGTGTGTGATTGAAGACAAGACAAATGGAGTGATGATAAATGGATCGGCAGTAGCTAGTAAGCCGGTGACGCCTAACGCCGAAACCTGCCCGAACAAGGAGGGGAGGCAGCCTCGGCGGAAGTCATGACAAGAGGAGACTGCGTGAATCAGGCCTTCATGAGGACACCAATAAGAAGAAGAGACTTGCCTGGGCCAAGAAACACAAGCAATTTTTGTGAGACGCAGAGTAGGTGAATGGATGATCTCTGCATGTGTGGTTCCCACCGTGAAGCATGGAGGAGGTGTTGTGGGGGTGCTTTGCTGGTGACACTGTCAGTGATTTATTTAGAATTCAAGTCACACTTAACCTAATCAAATCAAATTTTATTTGCCACATGCGCCAAATACAACAGGTGTAGACATTACAGTGAAATGCTTACTTACAAGCCCTTAACCAACAATGCATTTTTTAAAGAAAAAAACATCAACAAAGTGTAAAATATAAAAAAATAACTAAAGAGCAGCAGTAAAATAAAATAACAGTAGGGAGGTTATATACAGGGGGGGTACCGGAGCAGAGTCAATGTGCGGGGGCACCGGCTAGTCGGGGTAATTGAGGTAATATGTACATGTGGGTAGGGTTAAAGTGACTATGCATAAATAATAAACAGAGTAGCAGCAGTGTAAAAGAGGGGGTGGGGGGGGGGGGGGGGGGCAGTGCAAATAGTCTGGGTAGCCATGATTAGCTGTTCAGGAATCTTATGGCTTGGGGGTAGAAGCTGTTGAGAAGCCTTTTGGACCTAGACATGGCGCTCCGGTACCGCTTGCCGTGTGGTAGCAGAGAGAACAGTCTATGACTAGGGTGGCTGGAGTCTTTGACAATTTTGAGGGCCTTCCTCTGACACCACCTGGTATAGAGATCCTGGATGGAAGGAAGCTTGGCCCCAGTGACGTACTGGGCCGTACGCACTACCCTCTGTAGTGCCTTGCGGTCGGAGGCCGAGCAGTTGCCATACCAGGCGGTGATGCAACCAGTCAGGATGCTCTTGATGGTGCAGCTGTAGAACTTTTTGAGGATCTGAGGACCCATGGCAAATCTTTTTAGTCTCCTGAGGTGAAGCTGGTTGAGAGAATGCCAAGGGTGGCTACTTTGAAGAATCTAGAATATAACATACACTGCTCAAAAAAATTAAGGGAACACTTAAACAACACAATGTAACTCCAAGTCAATCACACTTCTGTGAAATCAAACTGTCCACTTAGGAAGCAACACTGATTGACAATAAATGTCACATGCTGTTGTGCAAATGGAACAGACAACAGGTGGAAATTATAGGCAATTAGCAAGACACCCCAATAAAGAAGTGGTGACCACAGACCGCTTCTCAGTTCCTATGCTTCCTGGCTGATGTTTTGGTCACTTTTGAATGCTGGCGGTGCGTTCACTCTAGTGGTAGCATGAGACGGAGTCTACAACCCACACAAGTGGTTCAGGTAGTGCAGCTCATCCAGGATGGCACATCAATGTGAGCTGTGGCAAGAAGGTTTGCTGTGTCTGTCAGCGTAGTGTCCAGAGCATTGAGGCGCTACCAGGAGACAGGCCAGTACATCAGGAGACGTGGAGGAGGCCGTAGGAGGGCAACAACCCAGCAGCAGGACCGCTACCTCCGCCTTTGTGCAAGGAGGAGCAGGAGGAGCACTGCCAGAGCCCTGCAAAATGACCTCCAGCAGGCCACAAATGTGCATGTGTCTGCTCAAACGGTCAGAAACAGACTCCATGAGGGTGGTATGAGGGCCCGACGTCCACAGGTGGGGGTTGTGCTTACAGCCCAACACCGTGCAGGACGTTTGGCATTTGCCAGAGAACACCAAGATTGGCAAATTCGCCACTGGTGCCCTGTGCTCTTCACAGATGAAAGCAGGTTCACACTGAGCACGTGACAGACGTGACAGAGTCTGGAGACGCCGTGGAGAACATTCTGCTGCCTGCAACATCCTCCAGCATGACCGGTTTGGCGGTGGGTCAGTCATGGTGTGGGGTGGCATTTCTTTGGGGGGCCGCACAGCCCTCCATGTGCTCGCCAGAGGTAGGCTGACTGCCATTAGGTACCGAGATGAGATCCTCACACCCCTTGTGAGACCATATGCTGGTGCGGTTGGCCCTGGGTTCCTCCTAATGCAAGACAATGGTAGACCTCATTTGGCTGGAGTGTGTCAGCAGTTCCTGCAAGAGGAAGGCATTGATGCTATGGACTGGCCCGCCCGTTCCCCAGACCTGAATCCAATTGAGCACATCTGGGACATCATGTCTCGCTCCATCCACCAACGCCACGTTGCACCACAGACTGTCCAGGAGTTGGCGGATGCTTTAGTCCAGGTCTGGGAGGAGATCCCTCAGGAGACCATCCGCCACCTCATCAGGAGCATGCCCAGGCATTGTAGGGAGGTCATACAGGCACGTGGAGGCCACACACACTACTGAGCCTCATTTTGACTTGTTTTAAGGACATTACATCAAAGTTGGATCAGCCTGTAGTGTGGTTTTCCACTTTAATGTTGAGGGTGACTCCAAATCCAGACCTCCATGGGTTGATAAATTTGATTTCCATTGATAATTTTTGTGTGATTTTGTTGTCAGCACATTCAACTATGTAAAGAAAAAAGTATTTAATAAGATTATTTCATTCATTCAGATCTAGGATGTGTTGTTTAAGTGTTCCCTTTATTTTTTTGAGCAGTGTATATTTTGATTTGTTTAACTACATGATTCCATATATGTTATTTCATAGTTTTGATGTCTTCACTATTATTCTACAATGTAGAAAATAGTAACCAACAAAAAAAAACTTAATTGATTAGGGGTGTCAAAACTTTTGACTGGTACTGTATATTTATATATATATATATATATACACACATACATACATACATACATACATACATACATACATACATACATACATACATACATACATACATACATACATACATACATACATACACAAACAAACCGTATTTATACTCCGGACACCAACATTGCTCGTCCTAATATTTATATATTTCTTAATTCCATTATTATTATTGTCATTATTTTATATTGTTGTGCATTCTTAGATATTACTGCACTGTTGGAGCTAGGAACACAAGCATTTCGCTACACTCGAAATAACATCAGCAAAATATGAGTATGCGACCAATATTATTTGATTTGATTTGATTAGGTTATGTAAGCACTGGTCTGACTCTGAGAACAGGCATTGCTGTCAAAGATTTTCTACACATTTTCCCCCATTGAATAATTTCCCTGGTGTGTGTGGATTCCTCCAGCATTGAGGCGTTGTTGCCCACTAGTCCAGTCAAGACACGCTCTTTATTAACAGGAGCTGTGTAATCTCAATCCTAAAAGGGTTTGCTTCCCAAATGGCACCCTATTCTCTACGTAGTGCACTACTTTTGACCAGAGCCCTATATGTCCCAATAGGGTACCATCTGGGACACAATCATCCAACCCCATGCCCTGACTATTAGGGATAGTCATCTATCAACACATCCACAGTCTCACCAACCTTAACACACACACATACAGGAAGATGTGGAAGGGTAGGAGAGGTGTTGCAAACTTCAGAAATGTGCTCCTGTCAGCATTATGGTAGACGTCATCTAAGGTGCTGAGCGTGTTAATGAAAGATGTGTAACATTACCCTAGCGGCTAGCCCACCCTGCGGCGCAGCACAGCGCTAGCTCAGAGTATACTAGGGAGGGAAACAATACCGGAGGTGTGACTCTTACTTTCCCTATTAGCTAATCACCACCTCTATCGCTCTCTCTCTCCTTCTCCCTCTTTCTCGCTCTCTCAGCACTTGCCCCCCCTTCCCCAAAACATGTGTTAATATTGGACTATAAATTGTGCCTTCCTGTACTATACTTATGCTAAAAAAATTATTATATTCTACTGAGACATTTACGTTATGTTCGTATTCTTATCTTCTATTATTTCTTATTGTTGTTGCATTGTCGAGAAGGAACCTGCAAGTAAGCATTTTGTTGGACGGTGTACACGACTAAATCTCTCTCTCCCTCTTCCCCCCTTGTCACACATCTTAATGGCCCTTGGTATGGGGCTCTATAATGGCCTCTTATTGTGTCCAGTATTTTACGTTTACTAAGTATTTATAATCAATATTTATATTATGCTCTTTTATTTGGACAGACATGCTCTCTCGTGGCCAAGGTGGAAGGAATTACCTCATAACCTCAGCAAGGTACAGTTACATAACAGGGCCAAGGCTGGAGCAGAGCATAATAGTGAAGAGGGAACAAGCCATAACTGTACTAAGGAGAGGGGCCCTAGGCTCCAAACAGTGGTCACATCCAATTGAAGGGCTCCCAAACAGGGGTCAGTGCATCCCAAGCATGACGGGGCCTCCCTCCTCTGGGTAGAATAATAGTGAACTTCTGGGGATTCTAGATCCCTCATATGGAACCGTGTGATTACATGTTATGAAGTCATTCATGTTCAGTGTGCTTTACACAAACACTGGATGGATGCACAACATGTGGCTAGTTTTACCTACTGTATATTACACTTTAAATTGCTGTATCAGATTCGGACCGCCACCTCCCTTGTTGTTTTGAGGAGAGGGCCCCCTGGGGTTGAAGGACAAAATGTTTTTTTATTGCATTAAAGGCACTATCAGTAATTTGTTTTTCACTCAAACAGCAGCCCTTTGACTTTTTTGCTATAAAACTATAGGGATGGGGCTAGAGAAATGTAAACACTCTAAAATTCATATTTGCAGCTATGGATACAAGGGGTGGCGGTCCACTAGATCAACATGTACTGTAAGTATTGCAGATTGCACCTTTAAGTAGTTGCAGGTATGCATAGAGCAATGGCTACCTACTGCAGGTCACCCGGGGCCGGAGTTAGGCCTAGGTTTAAATGAATGGGATTGGTCCAGAACAGTACAGCTCACAGTTGACCACAGGGGCCGTCCTTATCCTGTGTTGACTTTCTTACCAAATGTCTGCCTGAATATCAAGTATAAATCAAAGAAATGCTGCTCCTGTGCTAAACATAGCTGTGTAAACAGTAAACATCCTCTTACTGGAAGCAAGGCGGCCTGAGCATCAAGAGCCCGATTCACCTAAACCCTCGGTTTGGGTGTTTATTTGTTTAATACTTTTTGGATATGTTAATTTATTTCTGATTCATTCCACTCATTTAGATCCAGAGGATGTCCTTCCCTCCTTCCCTGCTTTCCTCAGTCTGCTTGCTGCAGAGCAGAGCAGAGCAGAGCAGAGCAGAGTAGAGTAGAGTAGAGTAGAGTAGAGTAGAGTAGAGTAGAGTAGAGTAGAATAGAGACCCAATGCCATGAAGCAGCAGGGCTGGCCAGCCTGAATAGGATAAATGATGCTTAGTTTAAAATCACACACACAGACACACACACACACACAGCTCTCTTAAAATCTCCCCTTATTGTGTTTCTCTCTGCTTAGCACATGCTTATATTCAGTCACTTAGCAGTGCTATGGCTAATTCTTTATATTATTATTAATACAGCTGGGTAATGATTGTGGCAGCATTCAGAGTCTTTCTAATTATCTTAACTAAAGGCCACAACCACAGACCCAACCGCAGTCTGGTAAAGCAGTCGCCTGCACATAGCTGTGGTGTGCTGCATCCTCACTTATAACTGTGAAGCTCTCTCCATGATTCATTATCCACCTTCATCTAGCTTACATAATAAGATAGCTGTTGTGGTTTGGATCCCATTGTTTCCGTCAGCTTACATAAGAATACCTGTTGTAAATGTTCACCTCCTTTATGTGGTCTGTAAATTAGAACAAAGGAATTCTCTCTGAAGTAATTCCTGATCCGAGCGTTATATTTGGCTCTGGTCCTGACCATATATCACTTCTCTCACCCTTCTCCTTGGCCTAATGCTGCAGCTACCTACCCATCCTTCATCAATAATAGGTAGCTGTTAGGGTAAAACAATGGAAATCCCCGGGAGACGGAATCAGTGTGGTATGGTGTGCTCTGCTCTGTTCTTTGAGTAGAACACTATATACAGAACAGATGTGTGTGTGCTCGGCCCAGCCAGCAACCAACGCTGTATTTCAACAATGTCAATGGCTTAGTCTCCAGAGAATCTCACTATACTGAACCCAGCGAGGTAGGCATAGGTCTGCTGTGAGATCCACACTACTGCTCTGTTGGTAAACCATGGGTGGGTGAGCTTTCTTCCGGTGGTGATAGCTTTTAGGGACGCACGCATGTATGAAAGTGAGTTTACAGATTTGCCAACTCACAGAGAGGAGTCTGAGCTGCAGCTCTCCTTTTGTCTCCTCTATCTTTCTTTCTCTTTCTGTCTCTTCCTGGCAGGAAATGCCAGGAGATATTACTGTTGACTTGTGGGATTGTGTGAGATCCTCTGCCACCCCAGAAAGAGGTTTTAGGAGGTTGTAAATGTCACGTTGCATCCCAGCGCTTGGATTGGTTTGGCGTGTGGGTGTATGGGTCTGACTCTGTATCTGTGTGCAAAACAAACGTTACGTAGCTCACTATGCTGCTATGATACCCTGTCTGTCTTGCAGGACTAGTGAAGGGAGCTGGGGAGGAGCTACAGTGTCTTCGGAGAGTATTCACACCCCTTTCCTTTTTCCACATTTTGTTGTGTTACAGCCTGAATTTAAAATGGATTAAATTGGGATTTTTTTGTCACTGGCCTACACACAATACCCCATAATGTTTTTGGAAAATGTTTACAATTAATTACAAAGGAAAAGTTGAAATGTCTTCAGTCAATAAGTATTCAACCCCTTTGTTATGGCAAGCCTAAATAAGTTCATTAGTAAAACTTTGCTTAAGAAGTCACATAATAACTTGCATGGATTCACTCTGTGTGCAATAATAGTGGTTAAGATGATTTTCGAATGACTACCTCATCTCTGTACACCACACATACAATTATCTGTAAGGTCCCTTAGTCGAGCAGTGAATTACAATCACAGATTCAACCACAAAGACCAGGGAGGTTTTCCAATGCCTTGCAAAGAAGGGCACCTATTGGTAGATGGGTAAAAATAAAAAAGCAGACATTGAATATCCCTTTGAGCCTGGTGAAGTTCTTGATTACACTTTGGATGGTGTATCAATACACCCAGTCACTACGAAGATTAAGGCATCCTTCCTAACTCAGTTGCTGGAAAGGAGGGTCCCATGTAGCTCAGTTGGTAGAGCATGGTGCTTGCAACGCCAGGGTTGTGGGTTCGATTCCCACAGGGGGGCCAGTATGAAAATGTATGCACTAACTGTAAGTCGCTCTGGATAAGAGTGTCTGCTAAATAATTAAAATGTGTAAAATGTAAGCCGCTCAGGGATTTCACCATGAAGGCAATGGTGACTTTAAAACAGTTTCAGAATTTAATGGCTGTGATGGGAGAAAACTGAGGATGGATCAACATTGTAGTTACTCCACAATACTAACCTAATTGACAGAGTGAATAGAAGGAAGCCTGTACAGAATAAAAATATTCCAAAACATGCGTTCTGTTTGCAACAAAGCACTAAAGTAATACTGCAACAAATGTGGCAAAGCCATTCACTTTTGTTCTGAATACAAAGTGTTATGTTTGGGGCAAATCCAATACAACACGTTACTGAGTACCACTGTCCAATTTTCAAGCATAGTGGTGGCTGCATTATGTTATGGGCATGCTTGTAATTGTTAAGGACTGGGGAGTTTTTCAGGATAAAAAATCTACGGAATGGAGATAAGCACAGGCATAATCCTAGAGGAAAACCATTTTTCAGTCTGCTTTCCACCAGACACTGGGAGATTAATTCACCTTTCAGCAGATTGGAAATATATGGCAAGACCTGAAAATGGTTGTCTAGCAATGATCAACAACCAATTTGGCAGAGCTTGAAGAATTTTTTAAATAATAATGTACAAATGTTGCACAATCCAGGTGTTGAAAGCTCTTAGATACTTACCCAGAAAGACTCACAGCTGTAATCGCTGCCAAACTGTGATGAATGTGATAGAAGGTGTTAGGAGCAGGAGGGTATATCACCGAATACAGAGTTAATTCCGTCGTACACAATTGCGCTGGATAGCGACAACAGAAAACAGGCACAGGGGAAAAATCTACCCCAGCAATACAAGGTACAAGTAGCTCCACCGAGCTACACTACTCTCACAATAAACAATCACCCACAAGGACAAGGGGGCAGAAGGAACACTTATACACAGACTAATGAGGGGATATGAACCAGGTGTGTGTAATTGACAAGACAAGACAAATGGAATGATGATATATGGAGCGGCAGTGGCTAGTAAGCCGGTGACGACGAACGCCGAAGCCTGCCCGAACAAGGAGGGGAGGCAGCCTCGGCGGAAGTCGTGACACAAACGTGCTTTTACAAATTATCGACTCAGGGGTGTGACTAATTATGTAAAGGCGATATTTCTGTATTTAATTGTGAATACATTTGCAAACATTTCTAAAAACATGTTTTCACTTTGTCATTATGGGGTATTGTGTGTTGATGGGTGAGAAGAGAAATCTATTGAATCAATTTTGAATTCAGGCTGTAACAAAATGTGGAATAAGTAAAGGGGTATGAATGCTTTCTGAATGCACTGTATATATTAGTTATATCATGTATATGTTGTTGGCGATGACAGGGTAAGCTGGATGGGCTTCAAATGATTGAGCGTCAAGGCAAACCATGTCCCTCCTGAGGCCTGTTAACTGTTTAGCATGATGATTTATGACCATCCCTAACACATGACAGGATTACTCAGGCTCTACTGATGTAATCACAAAAAGAGAGAGAGAGACTAAGTGAGAGAGGGAGAAAGAGAGACTGAGTGAGAGCGAGAGAGGAGCTTCAAGGGCTACAGCAGTTTTAGTGAGAGATGTTATTGACTTTCTCCATGAGGATGGATGGGGATCAGCACTGTGGGGTTTTACTGTGCCAAGCCATGACTCCTATCCATCAATCCTCATCCTCGAAAGACAGACCAAGCCTCAGCCATGAAGTCACAGAAGGATTCTAGAACTAGAGCACTCTTGAGCAGATGGGATGTGTAGAGAGAATGTCAACAACGAACAGCGGCCATTTTTTCCCCCTTTGAATGGGGGGCCGCTGGCTGCTATAGCTTCTGGTGATGGATGTGTAGTAAAACATGTCGTTTATTTGTTTAGGTATCAAGAGCTGGATATGGCAAAGACCCTGAAGGACAATTTGAAGTTCAAACTGGTGATTGAGGATCCATCGCTACACATCATTCTCAAGGACCACTGCTAGGAATACCCACTGAAAGGACCGGGTAATGACAAGCACACCAACTACACCTACAGTAGGCTTCAAGTAGGCAATCCATCCTCCCATTCTACAGAGTTTTAATGTACACATTTCACTTAGAAAAACCTCACGGGTTGTGCTAATGAGGGAACGGAACTCATCCATCCTTACATTAACATGCCATCCCCAGTTAGTTCCAAGAGTTCCAAGCACCTAATGTCAGATCATGTCCTGGAGTCTCCTGGTGACTCCCCATGCCGTTATTTCATTATGACAACATGCTGCCCCGGAGGAAATGTGTGTGTTCTGTGTAACATCACAAACACCAACCCCCCAACACACTCTGCTAACCCCTGCCAAAAAAAGGATAAAAGATGGTTGATGTAGGAACTGTTGCAATTGTGGATGGGGGGTTAGGGTTAAGGCAGAAAGGGAGAACGGACAGAACTTTGGTCCTCCTACTTAATCTGTTAATCCAAGACCCATTTTACAGTAGGCTACGTCTTCAAGTACAGACTTCAAGTTGCTGTAGTACATGTCTGGAGATTCCAAAGTCAGGGACGGCAACAAAACAAAAACAAACAGGAAAGTAATCAAAAAACCAGACCCTTGGCCTCGATAACCCTATCAGACTCTCTGAGACCCAGAACAGATGGAGTGTGTTGCTAAGCTGTTGCACTGTAACACTACAACTACCACTGATAGTCTCTACAACATTGATAGAAAGGCCTGTAGGAAGTGATAAAGGGTAATCAGACTGTGGCATTTTATCGGTCTTCAATAAGACCATGTTGCTAAGCTGTTACTCTGTCGTGTTAATCATAGTAACACTACTACTGATAAGTGTTGGAGAGTCATCACAACACAGAGAGAGAGGCCTGTAGGAAGTGATAACACACACTCACATCGGACCCTGTGGCGGAACAGCTGATCTGCTGGCCTTAGCATGTCATTGAGGTCCTGACTGCCTCTGGCAGCTTGGTCTGTCGTCAGTGAATGACGGTCAGTCATGGTTCCTTTGCGGTTGGGTCATTCACCTATGATATGCCCCACTTCAAGGTCAATGAGGCCTTTGAGTGTTCTCGTTTTACATGCATTTACTTGGACATTTTGTGCACTGTCCTCAATCTGTGCAACACACAAGTCATCTCAGAGTTTCATCAGAGACACTTGGCCTTGTCTCATAAGAGACACTTAGACTAATTAGACATGTCATAGACCCACCCTCATTCATTGATATTTATGGTGCATGCATGGGTAATAGTCTTGTGAAATGTTCCAATCAATCTTTCGAAAATGTTTGCAGTGAAATGGGATATTTTGGTGATGGAGTATTTCTGATCAAACACTTTTACGCCCCTGATTCCTCACCCCCTCCCGAACATACGTCCGCCCTACTTTATTGCATAACTAATGGCCTGGCACACCGCCTCGCTCAACTAAGACCCGCTGAGCCAAATGATGCCGTCAGCGTAGCCAGACCCTGCCTGTGCTAATGCAGAAGTGTGAGTGTTTCTGTGTGTGCGTATTGAGCATGGTGAGACTGCATGGTGTGAGGCTGTGTGTGTAGGCAGCATGGTAACTTTTTCCACTAATTGTCCCACATCCTGTTAATGATTGCTGACCACCGCCCTTTCATTTCAGCGAAGGCTGTGTCGGTCCATAGCAGTCCCTCGACAGAGGAGGCATGGTGTGGTTACGGTTGGATGGAGGAGGGGAGGACAGAGGTCTCACAGCCCCAAATGGACTCTCCTGAGACTGACCCACCAAAGGCGAAAAGAGCCAAGCGAGAACAAGAGGAACGAGAACCAGAACCAGAGGAACTGTCACGATCGTCTACCAAAGAGGAGGACCAAGGCGCAGCGTTGAAAGTGAACATATTATTTATTTGGAATGATCACACGATCAAAACGATAACGTGACGTCTACGGTATAACACAAATCAGAACAAGATCCCATAACATTTGTGGGAAAATAGCCTCTATAAATATGGCTCCCAATCAGAGACAACCCGCCACAGCTGACACTCGTTGCCTCTGATTGGGAACCACTCTGGCCAACACAGAAATACAACATATAGACTATCCACACCCTGGCTCAACATATAGAGTCCCAGAGCCAGGGTGTGACAGTACCCCCCCCTAAAGGCGCGGACTGCTACCGCGCCTAAACGTACACAAACCAGGGGAGGGCTGGGTGGGCATTCCTCCTCGGAGGCGGTTCTGGCTCCGGGCTTGACCACCACCCTTCCACCATCCCCCCGTGGCGCCCCTGGTCCGGTCTGGCCCCGCTGGCTGGAGCTGGACCGGACATCGTTGAAGCGGACCGCTTAGGCTCCGGTGTGGAGCAGCTGACCGGTACCTTACCAGGCACCGGTGACCCAGGCACGGGTTGTGCGGGACTGACGACGCGCACCCCTGGCTTGGTGCGTGGAGTAGGAACGGGCCGGACCGGGCTGACGATGCGCACCCCTGGCTTGGTGCGTGGAGTAGGAACGGGCCGGACCGGGCTGACGATGCGCACCCCTGGCTTGGTGCGTGGAGTAGGAACGGGCCGGACCGGGCTGACGATGCGCACCCCTGGCTTGGTGCGTGGAGTAGGAACGGGCCGGACCGGGCTGACGATGCGCACCCCTGGCTTGGTGCGTGGAGTAGGAACGGGCCGGACCGGGCTGACGATGCGAACCCCTGGCTTGGTGCGTGGAGTAGGAACGGGCCGTGCCGGACTGACGACGCACACCACTGGCTTGGTGTGGGGAGCAGGAGCGGGCCGAGCCGGGCTGTCGAGGCGCACCCCTGACTTGGTGCGAGTGGCAGGAACAGGCCGGACCGTACTGGGAACACACACCACTGGCCCTACGTGGGGATCAGGAACAGGCCGGACCGGACTGGCAACACACGCCAGTACCTCTCGCCGTGCCTCTACAACCTCCCTCCCCCTGGTGACCAGTGACTCCCGTAACCTGGCGTCCTCCTGCTGCCCCATCGTCCACGGCGTTAGCCCCCCCCTAAAAAATTTATGGGCTTCACTCCTACCCGTGGCCAAGGCCTCCATCCCTCTTGCCAGACTCGCACTCATCTCCTCCCAAGTCCATCCTCTCTCCTCGTCACGCTGCTTGATCCAGTCGAGGTGGGATCTTCTGTCACGATCGTCTACCAAAGAGGAGGACCAAGGCGCAGCGTTGAAGGTGAACATATTATTTATTTGGAATGATCACACGATCAAAACGATAACGTGACGTCTACGGTATAACACAAATCAGAACAAGATCCCACAACATTTGTGGGAAAATAGCCTCTATAAATATGGCTCCCAATCAGAGACAACCCGCCACAGCTGACACTCGTTGCCTCTGATTGGGAACCACTCTGGCCAACACAGAAATACAACATATAGACTATCCACACCCTGGCTCAACATATAGAGTCCCAGAGCCAGGGTGTGACAGTAACTTAAGTTTGGAAACAGTGACGATGAAGATGATGTTGAAGCTGATAAGCTGGTCAAAGAGATTGTTGCCCATGGTGATGATGATAATGGGGATGATGAGATGACAGTTGATGGTTTCCATGGTGACTGCCAGAGTGATGACAACCCAATCGATGGTCATAACCATGTTAAAGCTGATGCTGGTACTTGTATTGGCAATGCATTGAGTGCTGCTACTGAAACAGTTGATGGCAAAATTACTGTAGAGACCCAGCGAGAGGGAGTGAGCCAGAGCCTGCAGTCTGTTAATCTCTTGAGCCATTGCCCAGTCAATAATGATGAGCTCTCTGATAAGATTCATATTAGTCATTGTGCTAATGATAATGACACTGAGGTTGATAGTCATGTCAATTACTATGACGACGAGCATGTTAAAAATGCTAGTGATGATAAAATGACTGAAGAATTGGAAGCAGAGGGAGAGTGAGTCTGGGCATACTTTATATACTAAAATGTGGTGCAGTTGGACCTACTTATAAAAACGTCTTTGTTGCATTATGTCCTCATACAGTAGTGGTCATATCAACAGCCAAAATGATTTTATCTTCTAACAATGTTCATTAGTTTTTTTGTCATCCATTTTTAACTTGCACATCATATATTCAGATGCTTTCTTAAATAAACAAATAGTAACATGAAGTCACTGTGTTTTTATTGGACTGGGATATTACAGACGCCTTTTTGATTGCATGGTAGCTTCAAAGTCTGTGATGCATTGTAACAACCACTATAGTTGGTTAGACTTGCCTCAGTACGAGTGCTAGACCATATCCCTCACTATACCCTGTTCAGATGATCTGTCTCAAAGGAGCTTCTTTAAGTGGTAAACAAGGTTTAGCCTAATTCCAGCGATTTCATAGTCTACATGCATCTTCTCTCAACAGAATCATCTTGTTCGTTACAAACACAACTAACTCATGTATATATTTTCTATTAGAGATGTTAATGGCTATACTACCCTGCTGTTTCCAAACACTGTGTGTGTGTCTGTGAGTTTTTATAACCTCTGTTAACCCATATGGATGGGGTGTCTTTGATGTTGGTGGATGTGATGACATATTTTCCACCCCTCACACAGGGAGAGGCCGCAATGATCTCACGGCCCAGTGTGTTTCCCTCTCCCATGGAGCAGTACACAGGTCTCACACTCTCTCTCCACCTCTCCCTCTTTCTCTCTCTCGCTCTCTCCTTGGGCTCCTTTAATTCTCTGACCCGTTGTCAAACTACACTGAACCAAAATATTAACGCAACATGTAAAGTGTTGGTCCCATGTTTCATGAGCTGAAATAAAAGATCCCAGACATTTTCTATACTCACAAAAAGCTTGTTTCTCTCATTGTTTAAACACATTTGTTAACATTCCTTTTAGTGAGCATTTCTACTTTGCTAAAATAATCCATCCACCTGTCAGGTGTGGCATATCAATAAGCTGATTAAACAGCATGATTATTACACAGGTGCACCTTGTGCTGGGGAGAATAAAAGGCCAGTTTTGTCACACAACACAATGCCACAGATGTCTGAAGTATTGAGGGAGCTTGCAATTGGCATGCTCACTGCAGGAATGTCCACCAGAGCTATTGCCAGAAAATGTAATCTTAATTTCTCTACCATAAGCCTCCTCCAACGTCATTTTGGAGAATTTGGCAGTACGTCCAACCGGCCTCACAACCGCAGACCATGTGTATGGCGTTGTGTGGGCGAGCGGTTTGCTGATGTCAACGTTGTGAACAGAGTGCCCCATGGTGGTGGTGGGGTTATGGTATGGGCAGGCATAAGCTACAGACAATGAACACAATTTTATTGACGGCAATTTGAATGCACTGAGATACCGTGACGAGATCCTGACGCCCATTGTCATGCCATCACCTCATGTTTCAGCATGATAATGCACGGCCCCATGTCGCAAAGATTTGTACACAATTCCTGGATGCTGAAAATGTCCCAGTTCTTCCATGGCCTGCATACTCACCAGACATGTCACCCATTGAGCTGTTTGGGATGCTCTGGATCGACATCTACGACAACGTGTTCCAGTTCCCACCAATATCCAGCAACTTCGCACAGCCATTGAAGAGGAGTGGGACAACATTTCACAGGCCATAATCAACAACCTCATCAGCTCTATGTGAAGGAGATGTGTCGCGCTGCATGAGGCAAATGGTGGTCACACCAGATACTGACTGGTTTTCTGATCCACACCACTACCCATATTTTAAGGTATCTATGACCAACAGATGCATATCTGTATTCCCAGTCATGTGAAATCCACAGATTAGGGTTTACTGAATTTATTTCAAGTGACTGATTTCCTTATATGAACTGTAACTCAGTAAAATCTTTGAAATTGTTGCATCTTACGTTTATATTTCTGTTCAGTGTAATTTATTCATAATTATATTGCTTTGTTACACAATTTGCAAATGTGCGTGCTTGACGGATATATAGTAAGGTGGTCCTTTCCTGCAATTCATTTACATACAGTGCATTCGGAAAGTATTCAGACCCTTTGAATTTTTTTTCTCATCAATCTACACACAATACCCCATAATGACAAAGCAAAAAACTTTCTTTTGAAATTTTTGCTAATGTATTAAATATAAAAAATGGAAATATCAGACCCTTTACTCAGTACTTTGTTGAAGCACCTTTGTCAGCGATTACAGCCTCAAGTCTTCTTGGGTATGACGCAACAAGCTTGGCACACATGCATTTGGGGAGTTTCTTCCATTCTTCTCTGCAGATCCTCTCAAGCTCTGTCAGGTCAGATGGGGAGCATTGCTGCACAGCTATTTTCAGGTCTCTCCAGAGATGTTTGATCGGGTTCAAGTCCAGGCTCTGGCTGGACTACTCATGGACATTCAGAGACTTGTCTCAAAGCCACTCCTGCGTTGTCTTGGCTGTGTGCTTTGGGTCATTGTCCTGTTGGAAGGTAAACCTTATCCCCAGTCTGAGGTCCTGAGCACCCTGGTCAGGTTTCCATCAACGATCTCTCTGTACTTTGCTCCGTTCATCTTTCCCTCGATCATGACTAGTCTCCCAGTCCCTGCCACTGACAAACATGGTGCCAGGTTTAATCCAGACGTGACGCTTGGCATTCAGACCAAAGAGTTCAATCTTGGTTTCATCAGACCAGAGAATCTTGTTTCTCATGGTCTGAGAGTCTTTAGGTGCCTTTTACTGAGGACTGGCTTCCGTCTTGCCAGTCTACCATAAAGGCCTGATTGGTGGAGTGCTGCAGAGATGGTTGTCCATCTGGAAGGTTCTCCCATCTCCACAGAAGAACTCTAGAGCTCTGTCAGAGTGACCATCGGGTTCTTGGTCACCTCCCTGACCAAGGCCCTTCTCCCCCCGATTGCTGTTTGGCCGGGCGGCCAGCTCTAGGAAGAGTCTTGGTGGTTCCGAACTTCTTCCATTTAAGAATGATGGAGGCCACTGTGTTCTTGGGGACATTCAAAGCTGCAGAAATGTTTTGGTACCCTTCCCCAGATCTGTGCCTCGACACAATCCTGTCTCGGAGCTCTAGGGACAATTCCTTCGACCTCATGGCTTGGTTTTTGCTCTGACATGCACTGTAAACTGTAGGACCTTATATAGACAGGTGTGTGCCTTTCCAAATCATGTCTAGTCAATTTAATTTACCACAGGTGGACTCCAATCAAGTTGTAGAAACATCTCAAGGATGATCAATGGAAACAGGACGGACCTGAACTCAATAACGAGTCACATAGCAAAGGGTCTGAATACTTATGTAAATAAGGTATTTCTGTGTTTTAATACACTTAATACATTTGCAAACATTTCTAAACCTGTTTTCGCTTTGTCATTATTGGGTATTGTGTTTAGATTGATGAGGGAAAAAAATAATGTAATCATTTTTAGAATAACGTGACAAAATATGGAAAAAGTTAAAGGGTCTGAATACATCCATCTAGTACCGGGTTGGACTCCCCTTTGTCTCCAGAACAGCCTGAATTATTTGGGGCATTCTACAAGGTGTCGGAAACCTTCCACAGGGATGTTGGTCCATGCTGACATAAATTGCATCACGCAGTTGCTACAGATTCAACGCTGGTACATTAATGCTGCGAACACCTGTTCCATCTCATCCGTAAGATGCTATATTGGGTTGAGGTCTCGGGCCGCGCAGGCCACTCAAGTAAACTGAACTCGTTGTCATGTTTCAGGCAATATTTTTCCACTCCTCAATTGTCCAGTGTTGGTGATTGCGTGCCCCCTGGAGCCGCTTCTTCTTGTTTTAGCTGATAGGAGTGAAACCCGGTGTGGTCGTCTGATGCAACAGCGTTCCGAGTTGCCGTTCTGCACACCACTGTTGTACTGAGCCGTTATATCTGTTTGTGGGCCCCCTGTTAGATTGCACGATTCTTGCCATTCTCCTTAATTCTCTCTCATCAACGAGCTGTTTTCGCCCACAGGACTGCCTCTGACTGGATGTTTTTTGTTTGTCACACCATTATCGGTAAACCCTAGACACTGTTGTGCGTGAAAAGCCCAGGAGGGCAGCTGTTTCTGAGATACTGCATCCGGCGCGCCTGGCACCAACGATCATACCACGCTTAGTTCACTCATTTTGCCTATTCTAACGTTCAGTCGAACAGTAACTGAATGCCTCGGTGCCTGTCTGCCTGCTTGATATAGCAAGCCACAGCCACGTGACTCACTGTATGTAGGAGCGATCCATTTTCGTGAATGTACCTAATAAACCATTGAGTGTATACACTGAGTATACCAAACATTAGGAACACCTTCCTAATACTGAGTTTTGCCCTCAGAACAGCCTTAATTCATCTGGGCAATTCGTCCACAGTGATGCTGACCCATGTTGACTCCAATGCTTCCCACCGTTGTGTCAAGTTGGCTCAGCCCACTCCTGTACTCCCTGTTCACCCATGACTGCGTAGCCATGCACACCTACAAATCAATCATCAAGTTTGCAGACGACACAACAGTAGTAGGCTTGATTACCAACAACGATGAGACAGCCTACAGGGAAGAGGTGAGGGCTCTCGGAGTGTTGTGTCAGGAAAATTACTTCTCACCCAACGTCAAAAAAACAAAGGAGATGATCGTGGACTTCAGGAAACAGCAGAGGGAGCACCCCCCTATCCACATCAACGGGACAGCAGTGGAGAAGGTGAAAAGTTCCTCTGCGTACATATCACTGACAAACTGAAATGGTCCACCCACACAGACAGTGTGAAGAAGGGATAACAGCGTCTCTTCAACCTCAGGAGGCTGAAGAAATTTGGCCTGTCACCTAAAACACTCAAAAACTTTTACAGATGCACAATTGAGAGCATCCTGTCAGGCTGTTTCACCGCCTGGTATGGCAACTGCACCGCCCTCAACCGCAGGGCTCTCCAGAGGGTGGTGCGGTCTGCACAACGCATCACCAGGGGCAAACTACCTGCCCTCCAGGACACCTACAGCACCAGGCCAAAAAGATAATCAAGGACAACTACCACCCGAGCCACTGCCTGTTCACCCCGCTATCAACCAGAAGGTGAGGTCAGTACAGGTGCATCAAAGCTGGGAACGAGAGACTGAAAAACAGTGTCACGACTTCCTCCGAAGCTGCCTCCCCTCCTTGTTCGGGCAAGCTTCGGGGTTCGTCGTCACCAGCCTTCTAGTCACTGCCACTCCATATCTCATCATTCCATTTATCTTGTCTTGTCAATTACACACACCTGGTTCATATTCCCCTCATTAGTACATGCATAAGTGTTCCCTCTGCCCCCTTGTCCTTGTGGGTGATTGTTTCATGTGAGATGAGTGTAGCTCGGTGGAGCTACCTGTACTTTGTATTGCCGGGGTATATTTTCCCTGTGTGCCTGTATTTGTTCCAGTGCGCCTGTTTTGCGCACTGGACTGTTGACGCTATCCAGCGTAACTGTGTACTATGGAATAAACTCTGTATTCTGTGATTTACCCTCCTGCGCCTGACTCCTTCAAATCATACTCTCACAAACAGCTTCTAATTTATCTCAAGGCCATCAGACTGTTAAACAGCCATCATTAGCACAGAGATGCTACATACAGACTTGAAAATCACTGGTCACTTGAATAAATGGAACACTAGTCACTTTAATAATGGCACTTTAATAATGTTTGCATTACCCATCTCATATGTATATACTGTATTCTATACTATCTATTGCATCTTAGCCTATGACACTCTGATAATGACATTGCTCATCCATATATTTATATATTCTTATTCCATTCCTTTACTTAGATTTGTGTGTATTAGTTTTTTTGTTGTGCAACTGTTAGATATTACTTGCTAGATATTGCTGCACTGTCGGAACTAGAAGCGCAAGCATTTTGCTACACTCGCAATAACATCTGCTAACCATGTGTATGTGACCAATACATTTGATTTGATTTGAATGTCCTTTGGGTGGTGGACCATTCTTGATACACACGAGAAACACTGAAGCGCTGCAGCTCTTGACACAAACCGGTGCGCCTGGCACCTACTACCATACCCCGCTCAAAGCCACTTAAATATTTAGTCTTGCTCATTCAACCTCTGAATGGCACACAATCCATGTCTAAATTGTCTCAGGGCTTAAAAATCCTTCTTTAACCTGTCTCCTCCCCTTCATCTACACTGATTGAAGTGGATTTAATAAGTGACATCAATAAAGGATCGTAGCTTTCACCTGGTCAGTCTATGTCATGGAAAGAGCAGATTCTTAATGGTTTGTATAGTCAGTGTATATAGAACCAAATCACTCATAAACAAACTAAATAAGCTGTTCTCAGCTTAACATTATGCCGAAGTCAATTTTAGGAACTCTGGCTGCCACACATCTACTCTTACAGCTGTTTGTGTTCATCACATATTCCACTTCCTGCAGCTTTTTAAGCTTTAAGTTGCATCATGTAGTTTTAGACTGTGTCCTGGAAGGGCGAAATGCAGTTTTACCCTCTGGCTGAAGCTTCCTGTTTATCTATAGAAACACAGCAGAGGCCAAGGGCCAGAGGCGGTCCGGTTCAGGGTTCTGCTGTGTTAGTTAGCTAGACCCTCATTTACCAGCCAGCCATTACCATAGTACTGCACCAGCCCGCCAGACCTAGTGGTGGTAGCCATTAAACCCAAGGGTTTTTAGGGGGTAGATCAGCTTTAATATTGCAGATAGATTGTAGCTTCCATGAATGTAATTGTCTGCATCATTTCCAATCCCCCATATCTTTTTTTGTAAATATGCTTTCCTTTATTTTCCCCTAAACCTACCACCCGTCCCCTAATTGGAGTAAGCTAATGGACAACAACACTTAGGCGTCTACTTCCAGCTTATACATACTATATACATTTTACTGACACAATGTATTTTACAATAGTTATCTTTTGTTTGTTTTTAAGCCCATCCTTCAGCTACCCTCAACCCCTCTCTGAAGACCATCCAGTTTTTAACTGTCCTGTTTCACAAAAGTTCTGAACCTATATACATTTTACAGCCAAAGTATATTTTACATTAGTTATCTTGATGTTTTTAGTCCCACCCTTCAGCTCCACTCAACCCCTCCCATCTATCTCTTCACACCATCCAGTTTTGATTTATATTTTTCAACTGTGCTGTGATGTTTCACAAAAGTTCTGAACCTTTCTATTCTCATAGTTTGTACAGATTGTAAATTAAAGAAAAATGTTTTTGCTAAGAGTATGATTATATTACTGATCGATTGACTATGACTTTGTCACGTTCGGATACGGAAGAGACGGACCAAGGCGCAGCGTGATAAGCGTACATATTTATTCGTACTTAACACACGAACCAAAACAACAAACAACCGATACGTGAAGTCCTAGGTTACCAAAACAAACCTTAACGGAACAAGATCCCACACCGACTAGTGCCAAACAGGCTGCCTAAGTATGGTCCCCAATCAGAGACAACGAGATACAGCTGCCTCTGATTGGGAACCACCCTGGCCAACATAGATCCACACGATCTAGAAACTAACATAGAAAATATAACATAGAAACTCCACACCCTGGCTCAACATTTAAGAGTCCCCAGAGCCAGGGCGTGACAGACTTTCAAATCATCCAGTAGTGCGTTTTGCAGAGTTAGCTCCAGGTTAATGTTGCAATTCTTCAGCCATTCCTGAAAACTGAGACCAAAAACAAGCAACATATGGACAGTACCAAAACAAATGATCTAAAGATTGTCTCTTCGCAGCAAAATCTGCAGAGCTGGGATGGTTGTATCCCCCATATACAGTGCCTTCGGAAAGTATTCAGACCCCTTGACTTTTTCCACACCTGTATTTGGGGAGTTTCTCCCATTCTTCTCTGCAGATCCTCTCAAGCTCTGTCAGGTTGGATGGGGAGCATTGCTGCACAGCTATTTTCAGGTCTCTCCAGAGATATTAGATCGGGTTCAAGTCCAGGCTCTGGCTGGGCCACTCAAGGACATTCAGAGACTTGTCCCGAAGCCACTCCTGTTGGAAGGTGAACCTTCACCCCAGTCTGATGTCCTGAGCGCTCTGGAGCAGGTTTTCATCAAGGATCTCTCTGTACTTTGCTCCATTAATCTTTGCCTCGATCTTGACTAGTCTCCCAGTCCCTGCCGCTGTCTCGGAGCTCTACAGACAATTCCTTCAACCTCAGGGCATTGTTTCTGCACTGACATGCACTGTCAACTGTGGGACCTTATATAGATGGGTGTGTGCCTTTCCAAATCATGTCCAATCAATTGAATTTACCACAGGTGGACTCCAATCAAGTCTTAGAAACATCTCAAGGATGATCAATGGAAACTGGATGCACCTGAGCTCAATTTTGAGTCTCATAGCAAAGGGTCTGAATAATTATGTAAATAAGGTATTTGTTTTTTATTTGTAATAAATGTGCAACAATTTCTACAAACCTGTTTTCACTTTGTCATTATGGGGTATTGTGTGTAGATTGATGAGGAATTCTGTTTATTTGATACATTTTAGAATAAGGCTGTAATGTAACTAAATGTGGAAAAAGTCAAGGGGTCTGAATACTTTCCGAAGGCACTGTATATAACATTCTATTGGTTATAAGAATTTTGTACAATAATTTAAATTGAAAAATTATACATTTTAAACCTGGCGTCGTTTTGTGTATCAGTTCATAAACCATGTGCCTTGGAATCGGTACATCGAAAGTCTCTTCCCAACTATTTTGCAGTCTATATGGCACAGCTGTCAATTTTTTGGTCCTTAAAAATGAAACAGGTATACTTTTTTATTTATCACAATTTTCTTTAACAAATTTTGGTCTTTCATGCAGGGCCGACAGACAAGTTCCTTACTTTTTCCCCCTCTCACTTGCCTCTTCCGTTTTTGCGGTAATGCTGCAATTAGTTCATTGTAATTTTGGGTAGAGGAGACATTTCCATATATTTTTGCTAGCTGCGTGTGTAACATAACTCCTGCTGTCCTATTTATGATATCATTTACAAAGATTGAACTTTTCTTTTCTACAAAAAATTATACTTTTTTTTAATCAATTTGTATATTTGAGTTTAACCATAATATTTGTTCAGTCTTTTCTGGTGGATTCAACTGAACTTGCAACCAACTTTCTATGGCTTGTTTTAAAAATAGCGATATTTTTGAGATTATTTCATTTTCAAATAACCGAAAGGGAGAGGTTGTAATCTGAATAAAGGAAAAAAGGCCATTCTTGAACATGTGGTGAGACATTCTTGTATTCCAAGATGGCGAAGTAGTGCAGTCCTGTTTCTGTCGTGTGTCTGTAAATAGCCTGTAAATACCCTGTTTTTTTGTATTTTTCGTACATATTTCCCTATCAGACTTTTCATCCTTCTACAAAATATACTTTCCTGCAACCCGCCTCACTCAATGTGGAACGGATTCTATTATTGACTTACCTTTTATCTAGAATCTAGAATCTCCAGTTGAAACTAGCTAGCCAGCTAACTAGCTACTTGCTATTAGCCACAGCTAGCAGTGTTTCACCCAGATCATTGGATTTTTTCCGCGGGATTAATTTTAATCACTGGACATTGATCACCGGATATTCGGCCAGTCTGCACAGCGCGTTATCGACCCAGAACATATCAGTTTTTCCGCCGGAATCACTGATTCACTGGACCTTTAACTCCGGATTCATCGCTACCAGCTGGCTACAACAAAACGGAGGCTGTGGTCTGGCTAATCATCCCGAGCTAGGCCCATCTCCCGGCTATCTACCTCTCTATCAACCGGACGGGACCACCTAGTGTTGACACGGAGCCCCGCCGATCCTACACGACTGGTCTGCCGACGAAATCGTCTGATGTGGTTACGACGTTAACCACGAAGATTCCATCCATCTGCTAGCCCTGGCCCGTTAGCACACGTTATCCGTGGCCTCTTTACTCACTAAACTGAACTAGCTACTGAACTAGCTACTTGCTATTAGCCACAGCTAGCGGTGTTTCACCCAGAATATTGGATTTTTTTCCGCGGGATTAATTTTTAATCACTGGACATTGATCACCGGATATTCGGCCAGTCTGCACAGCGCGTTATCGACCCAGAACATATCAGTTTTTCCGCCGGAATCACTGAATCACTGGACCTTTAACTCCGGATTCATCGCTACCAGCTGGCTACAACAAAACGGACGTAGCACACGCTAGCCGTGGCCTCTTACTCACTAGCGCTTCACCACCGGACCTTATGATAACTCAGCTATACAGCTGATATCTGCTGGACTGTTCCTTTTTACGGTACTACATCCTGTTTATGTTTAGCCTCAGCCCAAACATGGTTAGTTTATTGTTGTTTCGGTTATTTCTAATTGTACTATATCACTGTAGACCCCCCAGCCTAGCTAAACCTGCCTTAGTTAGCTCCTTTGTCCCTCCCCCCATACACTCAGAGACCGACTCAATTGATGCCTCTAGAGATACTATCTCTTTCATTGTTACCCAACGCTTAGGTTTACCTCCACTTTACTCATATCCTTCCATATCCTTGTCTGTACATAATTCCCTGAATCTTTTCTATAACACCCGGAAATCTGCCCCCTTTATTCTATGTACCCAACGCACTAGAAGACCAGTTCTTAAAGCCTTTAGCCGTATCCTTATTCTAGTCCTCCTCTGTTCCTCTGGTGATGTAGAGGCTAACCCAGGCCCTGTAGCCCCCAGTATCACTCCTACTCCCCAGGAGCTATCATTTGATGACTTCTGTAATCGCAAAAGTCTTGGTTTCTTGCACATAAATATCAGAAGTCTACTTCCTAAGTTTGAGTTATTCACTGCGTTAGCACACTCTGCCAACCCTGATGTTCTAGCAGTGTCTGAATCCTGGCTCAGGAAGGCCACCAAAAATTCGGAAATTTCCATCCCCAACTATAACATTTTCCGTCTAGATAGAACTGCCAAAGGGGGTGGAGTTGCAATCTACTGTAGAGATAGCCTGCAGAGCTCTATCATACTATCCAGGTCTGTGCCCAAACAGTTTGAGCTTCTACTTCTAAAAATCCACCTTTCCAGAAATAAGTCTCTCACTGTTGCCGCTTGCTACAGACCCCCCTCAGCCCCCAGCTGTGCCCTGGACACCATATGTGAATTGATTGCCCCCCATTTATCCTCTGAGTTTGTACTGCTTGGTGACCTAAATTGGGATATGCTTAATACCCCAGCCATCCTACAATCCAAGCTAGATGCCCTCAACCTCACGCAAATTATCAACGAACCTACCAGGTACAACCCTAAATCCTTAAACATGGGTACCCTCATAGATATCATCCTGACTAACATACCCTCTAAATACACCTCAGCTGTCTTCAACCAGGATCTCAGCGATCACTGCCTTATTGCCTGCGTCCGTAACGGGTCCGCGGTCAAACGACCATCCCTCATCACTGTCAAACGCTCCCTAAAACACTTTAGCGAGGAGGCCTTCCTAATTGACCTGGCCCAGGTATCCTGGATGGATATAGATCTCATTCCGTCAGTAGAGGATGCCTGGTTGTTCCTTAAAAGTAATTTCCTCTCAATCTTAAATAAACATGCCCCATTCAAAAAAATACAGAACTAAGAACCGATATAGCCCCTGGTTCTCCTCAGACTTGACTGCCCTTGACCAGCACAAAAACATCCTGTGGCGTACAGCATTAGCATCAAATAGCCCCCGCGATATGCAACTTTTCAGGGAAGTTAGGAACCAATATTTACAAGCAGTCAGGAAAGCAAAGGCTAACTTTTTCAAACAGAAATTTGCATCCAGTAGCACTAACTCCAAAAAGTTTTGGGACACTGTAAAGTCCATGGAGAATAAGAGCACTTCCTCCCAGCTGCCCACTGCACTGAGGCTAGGAAACACTATCACCACCAATAAATCTACAATAATCGAGAATTTCAACAAGCATTTTGCTACAGCTGGCCATGCTTTCCATCTGGCTACCACTAACCCGGCCACCAACTCTGCACCTCTCTGCTGCAACTTGCCCATGCCCCCCCCGCTTCTCCTTCACACAAATTCAGACAGCTGATGTTTTGAAAGCGCTGCAAAATCTGGACCCCTACAAATCAGCTGGGCTAGACAATCTGGACCCTTTCTTTCTAAAACTAGCCGCCGAAATTGTCGCAACCCCTATTACTAGTCTGTTCAACCTCTCTTTCATAACGTCTGAGATCCCCAGAGATTGGAAAGCTGCCGCGGTCATCCCCCTCTTCAAAGGGGGTGACACTCTAGATCCAAACTGCTACAGACCTATATCCATCCTGCCCTGCCTTTCGAAAGTATTCGAAAGCCAAGTTAACAAACAGATCATCGACCATTTCGAATACCACCGTACCTTCTCCGCTATGCAATCCGGTTTCCGAGCTGGTCACGGGTGCACTTCAGCCACGCTCAAGGTCCTAAACGATATTATAACCACGATTGATAATAGACAGTACTGTGCAGCCGTCTTCATCGACCTGGCCAAGGCGTTCGACTCTGTCAACCACCGCATTCTTATTGGCAGACTAAATAGCCTTGGTTTCTCAAATGACTGCCTCGCCTGGTTCACCAACTACTTCTCAGATAGAGTTCAGTGTGTCAAATCGGAGGGCCTGTTGTCTGGACCTATGGCAGTCTCTATGGGGGTGCCACAGGGTTCAATTCTTGGGCCGACACTTTTCTCCGTGTATATCAATGATGTCGCTCTTGCTGCTGGTGACTCTCAGATCCACCTCTACGCAGACAACACCATTTTGTATACATCTGGCCCTTCATTGGACACTGTGTTAACAAACCTCCAAACGAGCTTCAATGCCATACAACAATCCTTCAGTAGCCTTCAACTGCTCTTAAACACTAGTAAAACTAAATGCATGCTTTTCAATCGAACGCTGCTAGCACCCGCCCACCCGACTAGAATCACCACTCTCGACGGGTCTGACCTAGAGTATGTGGACAACTACAAATATCTAGGTGTCTGGTTAGACTGTAAACTCAACTTCCAGACTCACATAAAGAATCTCCAATCCAAAGTTAAATCTAGAATCGGCTTCCTATTTCGCAACAAAGTCTCCTTCACTCATGCTGCCAAACATGCCCTCGTAAAACTGACTATCCTACCGATCCTTGACTTCAGCGATGTCATTTACAAAATAGCCTCCAACACTCTACTCAGCAAATTGGATGTAGTCTATCACAGTGCCATCCGTTTTGTCTCCAAAGCCCCATACACTACCCACCACTGTGACCTGTACGCTCTTGTTGGCTGGTCCTCACTACATGTTCGTCGTCAAACCCACTGGCTCCAGGCCATCTATAAATCACTGCTAGGCAAATCCCCGCCTTATCTTAGCTCATTGGTCACCAACTTGACAGAGCAGGAGCGTATCCCACAGTGCTTAGCGATCTGTCCCGAGACAGAAGAGTCATTTTCCTGTGCGTTTTTGCTGCCAACTTTACTTTATTTTCCTTTTTTCCATCGCAACTTTTTTCCCTCATTCAACTTTTTCACTCCGGACGCTTTATCTGGACATGGTTCGTCAACATCTTCAACAGCCGAAGCTAAGTAGTAACATTAACATGATGTCTTCTAATTGCAGTCGCTGTACTCATAATATACAGGAGAACGATCGCCTTACGGCGAGAATAGCTGTGCTACAAGCCCAGCTTCAGACGCAATCGTTAGGCAAGGGTAATTTCAGTGTAGGAAAGGAAGAAACAGCGTCTGTGCCACCAGTAAGTACAGATAGTAACGTTAGTATAAATCCCCCCGCACAGTCCCCGCAGCCGGACAACTTTCTCATGGCTTCTGGAGGGAAATACTGTTGGAATGCTCAATCGGTGTCGCTCATTCAGCCGACAGAAACTTTCAACCGGTTTTCCCCATTATGTAGCGAGTCGGAGTCTGAGTCTGAGTCTTCTCTTGTCTCTACTCCTCCCGTTACGGGGTCTGAGACGCCGAAGGCTCCCACCATTAGCTCTGACAAATTGAAAACCCTAGTCATTGGCGACTCCATTACCCGCAGTATTAGACTTAAAACGAATCACCCAGCGATCATACACTGTTTACCAGGGGGCAGGGCTACCGACGTTAAGGCTAATCTAAAGATGGTGCTGGCTAAAGCTAAAACTGGCGAGTGTAGAGAGTATAGAGATATTGTTATCCACGTCGGCACCAACGATGTTAGGATGAAACAGTCAGAGGTCACCAAGTGCTACATAGCTTCAGCGTGTAAATCAGCTAGAAAGATGTGTCGGCATCGAGTAATTGTCTCTGGCCCCCTCCCAGTTAGGGGGAGTGACGAGCTCTACAGCAGAGTCTCAGCACTCAATCGCTGGTTGAAAACTGTTTTCTGCCCCTCCCAAAAGATAGAATTTGTAGATAATTGGCCCTCTTTCTGGGACTCACCCACAAACAGGACCAAGCCTGACCTGCTGAGGAGTGACGGACTCCATCCTAGCTGGAGGGGTGCTCTCATCTTATCTACCAACATAGATAGGGCTCTAACTCCTCTAGCCCCACAGTGAAATAGGGTGCAGGCCAGGCAGCAGGCTGTTAGCCAACCTGCCAGCTTAGTGGAGTCTGCCAATAGCACAGTCAGTGTAGTCAGCTCAGCCATACCCATTGAGACTGTGTCTGTGCCTCGACCTAGGTTGGGCAAAACTAAACATGGCGGTGTTCGCCTTAGCAATCTTATTAGGATAAAGACCTCCTCCATTCCTGCCATTATTGAAAGAGATCGTGATACCTCACATCTCAAAATAGGGTTACTTAATGTTAGATCCCTCACTTCAAAGGCAGTCATAGTCAATGAACTAATCACTGATCATAATCTTGATGTGATTGGCCTGACTGAAACATGGCTTAAGCCTGATGAATTTGCTGTGTTAAATGAGGCCTCACCTCCTGGTTACACTAGTGACCATATTCCCCGTGCATCCCGCAAAGGCGGAGGTGTTGCTAACATTTACGATAGCAAATTTCAATTTACAAAAAAAAAAATGGCGTTTTCGTCTTTTGAGCTTCTAGTCATGAAATCTATGCAGCCTACTCAATCACTTTTTATAGCTACTGTTTACAGGCCTCCTGGGCCATATACAGCGTTCCTCTCTGAGTTTCCTGAATTCCTATCAGACCTTGTAGTCATAGCAGATCATATTCTAATTTTTGGTGATTTTAATATTCACATGGAGAAGTCCACAGACCCACTCCAAAAGTCTTTCGGAGCCATCATCGACTCAGTGGGTTTTGTCCAACATGTCTCTGGACCTACTCACTGCCACAGTCATACTCTGGACCTAGTTTTGTCCCATGGAATAAATGTTGTAGATCTTAATGTTTTTCCACAAAATCCTGGACTATCGGACCACCATTTTATTACGTTTGCAATCGCAACAAATAATCTGCTCAGACCCCAACCAAGGAGCATCAAAAGTCGTGCTATAAATTCTCAGACAACACAAAAATTCCTTGATGCCCTTCCAGACTCCTTCTGCCTACCCAAGGACGTCAGAGGACAAAAATCAGTTAACCACTTAACTGAGGAACTCAATTTAACCTTGCGCAATACCCTAGATGCAGTTGCACCCCTAAAAACGAAAAACATTTGTCATAAGAAACTAGCTCCCTGGTATACAGAAAATACCCGAGCTTTGAAGCAAGCTTCCAGGAAATTGGAACGGAAATGGCGCCACACCAAACTGGAAGTCTTCCGACTAGCTTGGAAAGACAGTACCGTGCAGTACCGAAGAGCCCTCACTGCTGCTCGATCATCCTACTTTTCCAACTTAATCGAGGAAAATAAGAACAATCCAAAATTTCTTTTTGATACTGTTGCAAAGCTAACTAAAAAGCAGCATTCCCCAAGAGAGGATGGCTTTCACTTCAGCAGTAATAAATTCATGAACTTCTTTGAGGAAAAGATCATGACCATTAGAAAGCAAATTACGGACTCCTCTTTGAATCTGCGTATTCCTCCAGGGCTTAGCTGTCCTGGATCTGCACAGCTCTGCGAGGGCCTGGGATCGGGAGAGACACTTAAGTGTTTTAGTACTATATCTCTTGACACAATGATGAAAATAATCATGGCCTCTAAACCTTCAAGCTGCATACTGGATCCTATTCCTACTAAACTGCTGAAGGAGCTGCTTCCTGTGCTTGGCCCTCCTATGTTGAACATAATAAACAGCTCTCTATCCACCGGATGTGTACCAAACTCACTAAAAGTGGCAGTGATAAAGCCTCTCTTGAAAAAGCCAAACCTTGACCCGGAAAATATAAAAAACTATCGGCCTATATCGAATCTTCCATTCCTCTCAAAAATTTTAGAAAAAGCTGTTGCGCAGCAACTCACTGCCTTTCTGAAGACAAACAATGTATACGAAATGCTTCAGTCTGGTTTTAGACCCCATCATAGCACTGAGACTGCACTTGTGAAGGTGGTAAATGACCTTTTAATGGCGTCAGACCGAGGCTCTGCATCTGTCCTCGTGCTACTAGACCTTAGTGCTGCCTTTGACACCATCGATCACCACATTCTTTTGGAGAGACTGGAAACCCAAATTGGTCTACACGGACAAGTTCTGGCCTGGTTTAGATCTTACCTGTCGGAAAGATATCAGTTTGTCTCTGTGAATCGTCTGTCCCCCGACAAATCAACTGTACATTTCGGTGTTCCTCAAGGTTCCGTTTTAGGACCACTATTGTTTTCACTATATATTTTACCTCTTGGGGATGTTATTCGAAAACATAATGTTAACTTTCACTGCTATGCGGATGACACACAGCTGTACATTTCAATGAAACATGGTGAAGCCCCAAAATTGCCCTCGCTAGAAGCCTGTGTTTCAGACATAAGGAAGTGGATGGCTGAAAACTTTCTACTTTTAAACTCGGACAAAACAGAGATGCTTGTTCTAGGTCCCAAGAAACAAAGAGATCTTCTGTTAAATCTGACAATTCATCTTGATGGTTGTAAAGTCGTCTCAAATAAAACTGTGAAGGACCTCGGCGTTACTCTTGACCCTGATCTCTCTTTTGACGAACATATCAAGACTGTTTCAAGGACAGCTTTTTTCCATCTACGTAACATTGCAAAAATCAGAAATTTTCTGTCCAAAAATGATGCAGAAAAATGAATCCATGCATTTGTTACTTCTAGGTTAGACTACTGCAATGCTCTACTTTCCGGCTACCCGGATAAAGCACTAAATAAACTTCAGTTAGTGCTAAATACGGCTGCTAGAATCCTGACTAGAACCAAGAAATTTGATCATATTACTCCAGTGCTAGCTTCCCTACACTGGCTTCCTGTTAAGGCAAGGGCTGATTTCAAGGTTTTACTGTTAACCTATAAAGCGTTACATGGGCTTGCTCCTACCTATCTTTCCGAGTTGGTCCTGCCGTACATACCAATACGTACGCTACGGTCACAAGACGCAGGCCTCCTAATTGTCCCTAGAATTTCTAAGCAAACAGCGGGAGGCAGGGCTTTCTCCTATAGATCTCCATTTTTATGGAACAGTCTGCCTACCCATGTGAGAGACGCAGACTCGGTCTCAACCTTTAAGTCTTTACTGAAGACTTATCTCTTCAGTAGGTCATATGATTGAGTGTAGTCTGGCCCAGGAGTGTGAAGGTGAACGGAAAGGCTCTGGAGCAACGAACAGCCCTTGCTGTCTCTGCCAGGCCGGTTCCCCTCTCTCCACTGGGGTTCTCTGCCTCTAACCCTGTTACAGGGGCTGAGTCACTGGCTTGCTGGTGCTCTTTCATGCCGTCCCTAGGAGGGGTGCGTCACTTGAGTGGGTTGAGTTACTGACGTGATCTTCCTGTCTGGGTTGGCGCCCCCCCTTGGTTTGTGCTGTGGTGGAGACCTCTGTGGGCTATACTCGGCCTTGTCTCAGGATTGTAAGTTGGTGGTTGAGGATATCCCTCTAGTGGTGCGGGGGCTGTGCTTTGGCAGAGTGGGTGGGGTTATATCCTTCCTGTTTGGCCCTGTCCGGGGGTTTCTTCGGATGGGGCCACAGTGTCTCCGGACCGCTCCTGTCTCAGCCTCCAGTATTTATGCTGCAGTAGTTTATGTGTCGGGGGGCTGGGGTTAGTTGGTTATACCTGGAGTACTTCTCCTGTCTTATCCAGTGTCCTGTGTGAATTTAAGTATGCTCTCTCTAATTCTTTCGTTCTCTCTTTCTCTCTGAGAACCTGAGCCCTAGGACCATACGTCAGGACTACCGGGCATGCTGACACCTTGCTGTCCCCAGTCCGCCTGGCCTTGCTGCTATTCCAGTTTCAACTGTTCTGCCTGCGGTTACGAAACCCCTACCTGTCCCAGACCTGCTGTTTTCAACTCTTAATGATTGGCTATGAAAAGCCAACTGAGAGACCTGAGCCCTAGGACCATACGTCGGGACTACCGGCCGTGGTGACTCCTTGCTGTCCCCAGTCCGCCTGGCCTTGCTGCTATTCCAGTTTCAACTGTTCTGCCTGCGGTTATGGAACCCCTACCTGTCCCAGACCTGCTGTTTTCAACTCTTAATGATCGGCTATGAAAAGCCAACTGAGATTTATTCCTGATTATTATTTGACCATGCTTGTCACTTATGAACATTTTTGAACATCTTGGCATGGTTCTGTTATAATCTCCACCCGGCACAGCCAGAAGAGGACTGGCCACCCCTCATAGCCTGGTTCCTCTCTAGGTTTCTTCCTAGGTTTTGGCCTTTCTAGGGAGTTTTTCCTAGCCACCGTGCTTCTACACCTGCATTACTGGCTGTTTGGGGTTTTAGGCTGGGTTTCTGTACAGCACTTCGAGATATTAGCTGATGTACGAAGGGCTATATAAAATAAAATTGATTGATTGATTGATTGACCATAGCAGCACCCACCCGTAGTCTGCGCTCCAGCAGGTATATCTCACTGGTCATTCCCAAAGCCAACACCTCCTTTGGCCGCCATTCCTTCCAGTTCTCTGCTGCCAATGACTGGAACGAATTGCAAAAATCTCTGAAGCTGGAGACTCTTATCTCCCTCAATAACTTTAAGCATCAGTTGTCAGAGCACCTTACCGATCACTGCACCTGTACACAGCCCATCTGAAATTTAGCCCACCCAACTACCTCATCCCTATATTGTTATTTATTTTGCTCTTTTGCACCCCAGTATCTCTATTTGCACATCATCTCTTGCACATCTAGCATTCCAGTGTTAATACTATTGTAATTATTCTGCACTATAGCCTATTTATTGCCTTACCTCCATAACTTGCTACATTTGCACACAATGTATATATATTTTCTGTTGTATTTCTGACTTTATGTTTTTTTTACCCCATATGTAACTCTGTGTTGTTTTTATTGCACTACTTTGCTTTATCTTGGCCAGGTCGCAGTTGTAAATGAGAACATGTTCTCAACTGGCTTACCTGGTTAAATAAAGGTGAAAAAAAAAAAAAAAAAAAAAAAAATTCTTACTAATCTGCTAAAGAGCTAGTTCGGATTTAAGCATAACTTTTGTATGACTGAAGTCTTTAGTGAGTGGTCTAATACTTTAATATTTAATATTTTCTGCCCTCCGAATTCATATTCTTTATAGAAATAGGCCCATTTAATTTTGTCTGGCTTGCCGTTCCGAATAAAATGGAATATTTTTTGCTCATGTATTTAAAAAAACAAGTCGCTATAAGCCATAAGCAAATAAGTAAACTGGGATATAACTACAGAGTTCATCAGGGTGATTTTTCCACAAATAGACAGGTATTTTCCTTTCCATGGTAGCAAGATCGTATCTATTTTTGCTAACTTTCTATTAAAATGTATTGTAGTGAGATAATTTCTTTCTTTTGGGATATAAATACAGATATCACCATCAGACCATTTTATTGGTAAACTACACTGTAATTGTATTTTTAGTGATCCAATACGTAATATACAGTGGGCAAAAAAAGTATTTAGTCAGCCACCAATTGTGCAAGTTCTCCCACTTAAAAAGATGAGAGAGGCCTGTAATTTTCATCATAGGTACACGTCAACTATGACAGACAAATTGAGAAAATAAAATCCTGAAAATCACATTGTAGGAATTATTATGAATTTATTTGCAAATTATGGTGGAAAATAAGTATTTGGTCACCTACAAACAAGCAAGATTTCTGGCTCTCACAGACCTGTAACTTCTTCTTTAAGAGGCTCCTCTGTCCTCCACTCGTTACCTGTATTAATGGCACCTGTTTGAACTTGTTATCAGTATAAAAGACACCTGTCCACAACCTCAAACAGTCACACTCCAAACTCCACTATGGCCAAGACCAAAGAGCTGTCAAAGGACACCAGAAACAAAATTGTAGACCTGCACCAGGCTGGGAAGACTTAATCTGCAATAGGTAAGCAGCTTGGTTTGAAGAAATCAACTGTGGGAGCAATTATTAGGAAATGGAAGACATACAAGACCACTGATAATCTCCCTCGATCTGGGGCTCCACGCAAGATCTCACCCCGTGGGGTCAAAATGATCACAAGAATGGTGAGCAAAAATCCCAGAACCACACAGGGGGACCTAGTGAATGACCTGCAGAGAGCTGGGACCAAAGTAACAAAGCCTACCATCAGTAACACACTACGCCGCCAGGGACTCAAATCCTGCAGTGCCAGACGTGTCCCCCTGCTTAAGCCAGTACATGTCCAGGCCCGTCTGAAGTTTGCTAGAGTGCATTTGGATGATCCAGAAGAGGATTGGGAGAATGTCATATGGTCAGATGAAACCAAAATAGAACTTTTTTGTAAAAACTCAACTCGTCGTGTTTGGAGGACAAAGAATGCTGAGTTGCATCCAAAGAACACCATACCTACTGTGAAGCATGGGGGTGGAAACATCATGCTTTGGGGGAGGTTTTTCTGCAAAGGGACCAGGACGACTGATCCGTGTAAAGGAAAGAATGAATGGGGCCATGTATCATGAGATTTTGAGCCATGTATCATGAGATTTTGAGTGAAAACCTCCTTCCATCAGCAAGGGCATTGAAGATGAAACGTGGCTGGGTCTTTCAGCATGACAATGATCCCAAACACACCGCCCGGGCAACGAAGGAGTGGCTTCGTAAGAAGCATTTCAAGGTCCTGGAGTGGCCTAGCCAGTCTCCAGATCTCAACCCCATAGAACATCTTTGGAGGGAGTTGAAAGTCTGTGTTGCCCAGCGACAGCCCCAAAACATCACTGCTCTAGAAGAGATCTGCATGGAGGAATGGGCCAAAATACCAGCAACAGTGTGTGAAGACTTACAGAAAACGTTTGACCTGTGTCATTGCCAACAGAGGGTATATAACAAAGTATTGAGAAACTTTTGTTATTGACCAAATACTTATTTTCCACCATAATTTGCAAATAAATTCATAAAAAATCCTACAATGTGATTTTCTGGATTTTTTTTCCTCATTTTGGCTGTCATAGTTGACGTGTACCTATGATGAAAATTACAGGCCTCTCTCATCTTTTTAAGTGGGAGAAATTGCACAATTGGTGGCTGACTAATTACTTTTTTTCCCCACTGTAGCACACTTATCATAATTTGGTTGTAATCCAGAGAGGTTAGAAAAATTATCTAGATCCTCTATGAGGCTATGGAGAGATCCAAATTGTGGATTTAAAAGAAAACATGAATCATCAGCGTGCAATGACACCTTTGTTTTTAAGCCCTGCATTTCTAGCCCCTTGATATTATTGTTGGATCTGATTTAATAGCTAACTTTCCGATGGCCATAATAAACAGATATGCCAATAGTGGACAACCTTGTTTTACTCCTCTTGACAGTTTAATACTTTCTGAGAAGTAGCCATTATTTACTATTTTACACCTAGGGTTAATATACGTAACTTTAACCCATTGTTTTCGAGATTCTCCAAAATTGAAATATTCCAGGCATTTATGTATACATTCCAGTCATACTTTATTAAAAGCCTTTTCAACGTCTGCTATGAATACCAGGCCTGGTTTCCCATATTTTTCGTAGTGTTCTATTGTTTCCACTACATGTCTTATATAATCTCCAATGTATCGTCCATGTAAAAAATCTGATTTAGGATGAATAATATACGACAATATATTTTTAATTCAATGCGCTATGCATTGGGGGGGCCTCCAATTTTTTAAGTGGACTGGATCTTTATATTTACCACTTGGGTCTTGTTTCAGTAATAATGAAATCAGACCTTCTTGTTGAGTATCTGATAATCTACCATTTTTATAGGAGTGGTTGAAACAAGCTAATAACGGTTCTCTGAGTACATCAAAAAAGGTTTGATATACCTCAACTGGTTTGCCATCCAGCCCTGGAGTTTTCCCGGACTTAAAGGCTTTCATTTCATTAAGAAGTTCTTCCTCTGTAATTTGGCCTTCACATGAGTCTTTCTGTACGGCTGTTAATTTTACATTATTAATATAAATAAAATCCATACAATTAACTTCGGTTAGTGGAAATGGAGGAGACTGAAACGAAAACATATGCTTAAAGTACTTTGCTTCCTCTTTCAAAATATAGTTTGGTGAATCGTGGGTGACTCTGTCTTTTGTAAGAAGTTTCAGTAAATCGTTTTTGGTAGCATTTCTATGTTAAAGATTTTAAAAAATATTTCGTGAATTTTTTCCCCATATTCCATCCAGTTCACTTTATTTTTATAATATATTACACTTGATCTTTCTTGAATAAGTTCCTCAATTTATTTTTGTTTTTCCTTTAACTTATTCTGTGCCAAGGGTTGTTTACTGGCTTGAGATGTGAAGTGCTAGGCCTATTTCTGTAGGGATACAGAGACATCAAATGAAGCTGAGATAAGTCAACTCCCTGAATGTGACCTCCACAGTTCAACAGAGGCATTGTGGGTAACGTAGGAAGCAGAGTGGCAAGGAGATTTGTGGGTAAGATGGAGAGCGTGTAGAGACTGTTGCCCCCAAACCAGAATGTGTAGAGCAGGGGGGATTGTGGTTAAGGTGGTTGATGGGGAGCGTGCAGTAGAGGCTGTTATTGGATGAAGCTCCAGAGCCAAATTGTTGACAGAATATTAGGAATGTTTGCCAATGCTTCAATTGGTTGGGAATGTTTGTAGAACAAGAGAGGGACTGTGTGCTGAAAGTGTTGGTTTGGAAGTTCCAATTCACTTTTATGCCCTTTTGGTGATCTCCCAAATTGAACAGAGAATATCAGTGTTCCAACTAGTTGGTAATAGTTTTGTGCCCTGCACACCCGCATAAAGCCGTTTGAGTTTTCAATAACACTTTATTTGAATGGTACCTAGTACATAATGTCTTCATATACACATTCGTAAGATTCCTTCAACAACTGCTATTTTCTTGTGCCCTTCTAGTCTAGATAAAGATACGATTATATCACAGCACATTCTCCACCAGCATCGCAATAGTGGGTCCCTACGAAACAACCATTGGGAAACTCTGGGATAACCATTCAGAAACCTTTAAACACATCTGTTATTCCAGCCCTGTGATAAACTGCCTCCCACTGCGTTATAGCAGCTGCGTCTTAATTTTCCAGCTAGAAAATAAATAAAAAACACACGAAAGCACCACTTTTGTTTCTGTTTGCTGTTAAAAATCTGTTTTTAGTCTGTTGGGGACACGAAAGGCATTTGAAATAATTCCTCTGATCCAATTTTGCTAAACTACCCCTAATATATATTTCAAGTTGGGTTTTGCAATTAATTAGGCTTGATGTGTTGGTTTGCTTTGAAACGGTACTGCGTGCGTAATTGTTTGTTTATGAGATCAGCTTGTGGACCCAGCTACTCTGCTGTGGCATGGTTCCTTTTCGGGGAATGTTAGCAGACGCACAGTGGATCTGTTGTGGCAGGTACTGAGGCACGCGAAGGCTCAGTGGAGGAGAACTCTGGTTTAGCTCCATAGGAGTGTTGCGTGGAGAGGAGTGTTGCTGCCTGGGTGATCCTGACTAGTCTCCTAGTCACTGCCGCTTAAAAACATCCCCACAACATGATGCTGCCACCACCATGCTTCACTGTAGGGATGGTGCCAGGTTTTCCTCCAGACGTGACGCTTGGCATTCAGGCCAAAAAGTTCAATTTTGGTTTCATCAGACGAGAGAATCTTGTTTGTCATGGTCTGAGAGTCTTTAGGTGCCTTGGCAAACTCCAAGCGGGCTGTCATGTGCCTTTTAATGAGGAGTGGCTTCCGTCTGGCCAGTCTACCATAACGGCCTGATTGGTGGAGTGCTGCAGAGATGGTTGTCCATCTGGAAGGTTCTCCCATCTCCACAGAGGAACTCTAGAGCTCTGTCAGAGTGACCATCAGGATCTTGGTCCCCTCCCTGACCAAGGCCCTTCTCCCCCGATTGCTCAGATTGGCTTGGAGGCCAGCTCTAGGAAGAGTCTTGGTGGTTCCAAACTTCTCCCATTTAAGAATGATGGAGGCCACTGTGTTCTTGGGGACATTCAATGCTGCAGAAATGTTTTGGTACCCTTCCCCAGATCTGTGCATCGAACACAATCCTGTCTCGGAGCTCTACAGACAATTCCTTCAACCTCATGGCTTGGTTTTTGCTCTGACATGCACTGTCAACTGTGGGACCTTATGTAGACAGGTGTGTGCCTTTCCAAATCATGTCCAATCAATTGAATTTACCACAGGTGGACTCCAATCAAGTTGTAGAAACATCTCAAGGATGATCAATGGAAACAGAATGCACCTGAGCTAAAGGCAAAGGGTCTGAATACTTATATAAATATGGTATTTCTGTTTTTTCTAAAAACCTGTTTTTGCTTTATCATTTTGGGGTATGGATGAGGATTCTTTTTAGAATAAGACTGTAATGTAACAAAATGTGGAAAAAGTCAATGGGTCTGAATACTTTCCGAATGCACTGTATACTGTTCTATTTTCTTTTCATATTGTCCTTTTCAGTTCATAAAATGTGGTAGATGTACAACCAGGCCAGCGCAGTACAGATCTACTCAGACCGGCTCAGCTCAAAAGTGTGAAAGTGCATAACTGAATGACAGCTATGAACATCATCACAGTTTCTTCTTTCCTCTCCCCTTGGTTCGTCTTCCCTTTGTAGAGTGGGTTGGCCTGTGTGAAGCGGATGTGTTTGGTGTTTGCCTCCTCATCTTAACTTACAGGGTAAATAGACGTCAACACCTCATAACCAGAGCAAACACATCAGGGTTTAGTGGTTGTTGCATTCGCCATGGATACAGGTCTAAGTTACTGGCAAGGAAGTTTCCTTGGTTACTGGCAGGAAGTGATGTGTTTTGTTCCCATACTGTTGGGATGTGCTTGGTTGTGTCTTGTGTTACACTGGGATATTTGACAGACTGAATTTGAAAACACACGGTCTGTTTTCTCTCTGTTTGTTCCCCTCCTGTCTGTCTGTCTCCACTCCACTCAGTTGCCATGGATAAGTCAGTTATTTTTCGAAGAACTTGTGTGAGCTGAAGACCCTGTGAGAGCTGTTTTGACCATGTTTCTTCTCTAGTGTCTCAACCTAAGGAGTACTAGGTTGGAACTTGGAAAAGTTGATTTGTAGCGGCAGACTTTGGCACAGAGGTTCTGGTGAGCTGGACTAAAGAGGTCTGATGTTGCCTCATAAGCATTTGTTTTACACTTTATTTAGCCAGGGAGTCATGCTGAGACCATGGTCTCTTTTGCAGATGAGCCCTGCATGATCACATCAATAATCCACAGTTAAACTATACATATCTACTGAATATACACATCAATTACACAATACATGAAAAGCAAACACAAAACATTAAAATCAAAACACAATCATATGAAACAAACACATTTTCCTGTAAAAAGGCCCTCTAACTTCCTCCTGAACTTGAAGTAGTTTTGTAGATCATTCCACATGAGAGGCCTTACTCGGTGGAGAATGATTAGTTTTCTGCTATTTAATGAAAGACAGGACCTGTTCCTATAGAAGAAGCGTATTTTAATTCGTAATTTCTTAACTAACTCATCAACATGCTTTTCGAAAGATAGCTCTTCGTCAATCCAGATGCCCAGATATTTACAGTGCCTTCAGAAAGTATTCACACACCCTTAACTTTTTGCACATTTTGTTGTGTTACAGACTGAATTTAAAATGGATTAAATATTTTTTTTAAATTAACTTGCCTACACACAATACCCCATAATGTCAGTGGAATTATGTTTTTCCAAATGTATACACATTAATTTAAAATGTCTTGAGTCAATACGTATTCAACCCCTTTGTTATGGCAAGCCTAAATGAATTCAGGAGAAAACATTTGCTTAACAAGTCACATAATAAGTTAGATGGACTCACTCTGTGTGCAATGATAGTGTTTAACATTATTTTTTAATGACTATCTCATCTCTGTACCCCACACATACAATTATCTGTAAGGTCCCTTAATCGAGCAGTGAATTTCAAACACAGATTCAACCACAAAGATCAGGAAGGTTTCCAATGCCTCGCAAAGAAGGGCACCTATTGGTAGATGGGTAAAAAAAAAAGACATTGAATAGCCCTTTGAGCATGGTGAAGTTATAAATTACACTTTGGATGATGTGTCAATACCCCCAGTCACTACGAAGATGCAGGTGTCCTTCCTAACTCAGTTGCTGGAGAGGAAGGAAACCGCTCAGGGATTTCACCATGAGGCCAATGGTGACATTAAAACAGTTACAAAGTTTAATGGCTGTGATAGGAGAAAACTGAGGATGGATCAACAACATTGTAGTTACTTCACAATACTAACCTACAGTGAGGGAAACAAGTATTTGATCCCCTGCTGATTTTGTACGTTTGCCCACTGACAAAGAAATTATCAGTCTATAATTTTAATGGTAGGTTTATTTGAACAGTGAGAGACAGAATAACAACAACAAAATCCAGAAAAACGCATGTCAAAAATGTTATAAATTGATTTGCATTTTAATGAGGGAAATAAGTATTTGACCCCTCTGCAAAACTGACTTAGTACTTGGTGGCAAAACCCTTGTTGGCAATCACAGAGGTCAGACGTTTCTTGTAGTTGGCCACCAGGTTTGCACACATCTCAGGAGGGATTTTGTCCCACTCCTCTTTGCAGATCTTCTCCAAGTCATTAAGGTTTCGAGGCTGACGTTTGGCAACTCAAACCTTTAGCTCCCTCCACAGATTGTCTATGGGATTAAGGTCTAGAGACTGGCTAGGTCACTCCAGGACCTTAATGTGCTTCTTCTTGAGCCACTCCTTTGTTGCCTTGGCCGTGTGTTTTGGGTCATTGTCATGCTGGAATACCCATCCACGACCCATTTTCAATGCCCTGGCTGAGGGAAGGAGGTTCTCACCCAATATTTGACGGTACATGGCCCCGTCCATCGTCCATTGATGCGGTGAAGTTGTCCTGTCCCCTTAGTAGAAAAACACCCCCAAAGCATAATGTTTCCACCTACATGTTTGACGGTGGGGATGGTGTTCTTGGGGTCATAGGCAGCATTCCTACTCCTCCAAACACAGCGAGTTGAGTTGATGCCAAAGAGCTCCATTTTGGTCTCATCTGACCACAACACATTCACCCAGTTCTCCTCTGAATCATTCAGATGTTCATTGGCAAACTTCAGACGGGCATGTATATGTGCTTTCTTGAGCAGAGGGACCTTGCGGGCGCTGCAGGATTTCAGTCCTTCACGGCTTAGTGTGTTACCAATTGTTTTCTTGGTGACTATGGTCCCCGCTGCCTTCAGATCATTGACAAGATCCTCCTGTGTAGTTCTGGGCTGATTCCTCACCGTTCTCATGATCATTGCACCTACACGAGGTGAGATCTTGCATGGAGCCCCAGGCCGAGGGAGATTGACAGTTATTTTGTCTTCCATTTGCGAATAATTGCACCAACTGCTCTTTGGTCTTGGCCATGGTGGAGAGTTTGGAATCTGATTGATTGATTGCTTCTGTGGACAGGTGTCTTTTATACAGGTAACAAGCTGAGATTAGGAGCACTCCCTTTAAGAGTGTGCTTCTATTCTCAGCTCGTTATCTGTATAAAAGACACCTGGGAGCCAGAAATCTTTCTGATAGCGAGGGGGTCAAATACTTATTTCCCTCATTAAAATTCGAATAAATTCATAACATTTTTGACATGCATTTTTCTTGATTTCTTTGTTGTTATTCTGTCTCTCACTGTTCAAATAAACCTACCATTAAAATTATAGACTGATAATTTCTTTGTCAGTGGGCAAACGTACAAAATCAGCAGGGGATCAAATACTTTTTTCCCTCACTGTAAATGACAGCGTGAAAAGAAGGAATTCTGTACAGAATAAAAATATTCCTAAACATGCATCCTGTTTGCGACAAGCCACTAACGTAATACTGCAAAAATGTGGCAAAGCAATTAACTTTTTGTCCTGAATGCAAAATGTTATGTTTGGGGCAAATCCAATACAACACATTACTTAGTACCACTTTCCATATTTTCAAGCATAGTGGTGGCTGCATAATGTTATGAGTATCAGTGGAGGCTCCTCAGAGGAGGAAGGGGAGGACCATCCTCGTCAGTAAATTTCATAAAAATCTAAATAGTGAAACATTAAAGTTATTATTTTTTAGATAGAACTATACTAAATATATTCACGTCACCAAATAATTGATTACAACACACTGTTTTGTGATGAAGGTCTACAGTAGCCTCAGCAGCACTCTGTAGGGTAGAACCATGGTGTAGCCTGAGGACAGTTAGCTTCTATCCTCCTCTGGGTACATTGAATTCAATACAAAACGTAGGAGGCTCATGGTTCTTACCCCTTCCATAGACTTACACAGTAATTACGTCCTCCAACCTATCAGAGCTTTTGCAGCATGAACTGACATGTTGTCCACCCAATCAAAGGATCAGAGAATGAATCTAGTACTGAAAGTATAAGCTACAGCTAGCCACACTGTAGTGTATCAAATGTGGTGAGTAGTTGACTTAAAAAGAGAGAAAGACAATAGTTTAACAGTTTTGAACAAATTCATGTCTTCCAAAATTAAGGAGAAGCAAGAGAGAGAGCTAGCTATATTTGGTTGTATTTTTGTTTTGCTTTTACTTTCACTTAGCTAGCAAATACAGCTAGCTAGTTTAGCCTGCTCAAACACCCAGCTCAAACAGAGAGGGATGCTATGTTAGCTAGCTGGCTATGGCCATCCAACACTGGAACTCTTCCAAGTCAAGGTAATCTTTTGGTTTTATCAATTTATTGCCACCGGGGACCACCGGGGCCCACCGGTGTAACTGCTAAACTGCTTTCTGACTGTACACTGTACTGCATGATTGTAGAGGGTTTACTAATGCGTTAGCTCTAGTAGATCTAGTTGACTATGACATTATAACGATGTAGGCTGTGTGTAGCGGTTAACGGTCATAATATGAAGGTTTGGCTTGGAATGGTTTTTTCGCCTGTTCACAGACAGCTGATGTGTAGTCCACAAGCGAAGGGAAAAGGTGAGAGGAGGAGAGCGCGTAGATAGTTGCGAGAAGGAAGTATAGATACAACGAGCAAAGTGATCATGCTGTTTTTATGTGGCTGCTATGAAAGTGAACTGTTTGCGTGTGATCAGGGGTGTATTTATTCAGCCGATTCTGTTGAAAAAACGTTTCTTAAACTAAAGCAAACAGAACGAAACATGGATAAACATACCTGAATTTGTCCAATAGAAACTTTAATTTGCAACAGATTACACCGTAAAAAATGTAGATCAGCTAGATGCAGGTAAGAGTGTGCAAGGCGGTATTGAATGTGTCACTGTCTGTCACCTTGATTACTATTAATGATCTCGACTTGTGTGCACCTACGTTGTAAACTACATTTCGTAGTTGTATCAACCTCATGATGGATACAGGGAAAATTTGAGTATCATGTAGTAGCCTAAACCTATTGTGTTACATTGAGCTGGGTGAATGGAATATGAATGACAGTCATCCAATATGCTGTAATAGAAATAAGGCCAAGCTCATAAAAATCATCCTCCCTGAAGACTATCGACCGCCACTGAAGATTATGTTTCTAACAAAACAGAATTGAGGTAAGCACAGGCAAAATCCTAGAAAAAAACCTGGTTCAGTCTGCTTTCCACCATCAGCAGGACAATAACCTAAAACACAAGGCCAAATCTACACTGGAGTTGCTTACCAAGAAGAAAGTGAATGTTCCTTAATGGCAGAGTTACAGTTTTGACTTAAATCTACTTGAAAATCTATGGCAAGACCAGAAAATGGTTGTCTAGCAATGATCAACAACCAATTTGACAGAGTTTGTAGAATTTTGAAAATAATAATGGGCAAATGTTGCACAATCCAGGTGTGGAAAGCTCTTAGAGACTTACCCAGAAAGACTCACAGCTGTAATCGCTACCAAAGGTGCTTCTACAAAGTATTGACTCAGGGTTGTGAATAATTACAGTATGTACATTAGATTTTTCTGTATTTCAGTTTCAATACATTTGCAAACATTTCAAAAAACATGTTTTCACTTTGTTATATTGGGTTATTGTGTGTAAAATATATATTTAATCAATTTTGAATTCAGGCCGTAACAAAACAAAATGTGGAATAACCAAGGGGAATTAATACTTTCTGAAGGCACTTTATATGCGGGGACACGGTCAATGAGGGCACCATCCGATACATTTTTACATGATTTGGAAAATAACATGCTTGGTTTTACCTGCATTAAGTATCAATTTCAGTTTAACAAAGGCATTCTGCAGGGCAATAAAGGCAGATTGATGCTCTGACAGAGCCTAGTCAGCTGTGGGGGAAATAGCATACACCACAGTGTCATCTGCATACAGATAAAACGTTTTTATTTTTTTATTTTACAGATAAACCAATACTGGTTAACGTAAATAGTGAAAAGAACCAGACCAAGAATCGATCCCTGTGGAACACCCTTTGTTCTGTCCAGAAAACCTGAATTAACAGCATCAGTAAATACACACTGTCCTTTAAAAAACGTTCAAACCAGCCACACTCAGCCTGGTCCGGACCAATTGATGAAAGCCTCTGAATAAGTATAAAATCAAATCAAGCTTTATTTATACATGTCACGGTTTCGGCCGAGGCTGCCTCTCTTCCTTGTTCGGGCAGGCTTCGGCGTTCGTTGTCTCCGGAATTCTAGCTGCCATCGTTGCATGTTTCTATGTTCGTTTGCTTTTGTCTGTTTGTTGTGACACCTGTTATCGTTTAGGTTAATTAGCGTCCTATAAGTTACTCGTTGTGTTTGTCCAGTGTTGTGTGTGATTGCTTTATTGTCTGTCGTGCGTTACTGGACGTGTTTACATTATTCGCTCGGTTGAGCTATCTCTCCACTGTGTTGGAGCGTTTTACGCACCTGTGTAGTGCGCCCGTTTGTTTTGTCCGCCTACGTGCGGAGTTTCGCCTTCGGGCCAGTTTGTTCATTTTCCCTTGTGGAATTTCACTAAAGTCTTTTGGACTGTACTTCGGTGTCCTGCGCTTGATTCCACCACTACACCCACCTACAGCATCACTGACAAAATCACACACCACAAGAATGGAATCAGCAGGAGCCGCAGCAGCCCAGGCGACGCTGGAGGACAGGGTCCGAGAACAGAGTGACCAGATCCTGCAGATGGGGTCCGCACTGCAGGAGGTGATCACCACCATCCGAGGCTGGGGGACTCCTCCACCGCCATCCTCTCTGCCAGCACCATCGGCAAGTCAGCCCATTCCCGCTCCGGAAGCCAGAGGAGTTCGACTCTCGCTCCCGAGGGCCTACGATGGGACCGCGGCCGGGTGTCAGGGATTCCTTCTCCAGCTTTACCTGGCCACCGTGCACCCGGCCCCTTCGGGACATGAGAGCGTGTCCGCCCTGATCTCCTGCCTTTCCGGGAAGGCGTTGGAATGGGCCAACGCAGAGTGGAGGAGGATCGACGCGGACACCATCACCTATGACGAGTTCTCCCGCCGCTTCAGGGCGGTGTTCGACCATCCCCCGGAGGGGAAAGCGGCGGGGGAGCGTCTGGTCTTCCTCCGGCAGGGGAAGAGGAGTGCCCAGGAGTTCGCCTTAGAATTCCGTACTCTAGCAGCGGATGCAGGGTGGAATGAGCGGGCTCTCAGCGATCACTACAGATGTAGTCTACGCGAGGACGTCCGTAGGGAGCTGGCCTGTAGGGACACCAGCCTCTCGTTCGACCAGTTGGTCGACATGTCCATCAGGCTGGATAACCTGCTAGCTACCCGCGGACGTTCCGAGGGGGGTCCGTCCATTTCACCCTCCAGCGCCTCCGAGCCGTGCCCCATGGAGCTCGGGGGCGCTGGCGCTAGAGAGAGGAGGGGTCGGCTTATGAGGGGGTCCATCTCCTGCACCAACTGTGGTCGGGGAGGACACACCGCGGCTAGGTGCTGGGGATGGCCTCCTAGGGGAGAGGACGACAGGTCCCGCACTGGGGAGTCCTTCCAGGTGAGTAGGCGCCCCACTCACCCAGAGCTCTCTGTTGCACATTTCTGTATACCTGTGCGTTTCCCACAGGTAGCACCTCATTCCCAGCATAAGGCGCTGGTAGATTCAGGCGCGGCTGGGAATTTTGTTGATAAGAAGTTTTGTTTAGCCTTAGGGATCCCCCGTCTCCCTGTTGAGGTCCCTTTCCCCGTTCATGCCCTAGATAGCCGTCCGTTGGGATCCCCCGTCTCCCTGTTGAGGTCCCTTTCCCCGTTCATGCCCTAGATAGCCGTCCGTTGGGTGCGGGCTTGATCAGGGAGGTCACTGCGCCACTTAGGATGTGTGCGCAGGGGGATCATCAGGAGATGATTCAGCTATTTCTGATCGACTCGCCTGCGTATCCGGTGGTGCTGGGCATGCCCTGGTTGAGTACCCATAACCCATCTATTTCATGGCAGGAGAGGGCTCTGATGGAGTGGTCTGCCCAGTGTGTGAGTCGATGTTTGGGCATTTCCGTAGGGGCTACCTCGGTGGAGAGTCCAAACCAGGTGCCCGCATTGCACGTTCCCCCTGAGTATGGGGATTTGGCTATTGCGTTTAGTAAGTCGATGGCGACGCAGTTGCCGCCCCATAGGCAGGGAGATTGTGCGATAGACCTCCAGGCAGGAGCTGCGCTCCCACGGAGCCATGTGTATCCTCTGTCTCAGGAGGAGAAGAAAGCTATGGAGACTTACATAGACGAATCTCTGAGACAAGGATACATACGGCCTTCCACTTCCCCTGCGTCCTCGAGTTTCTTTTTTGTGAAGAAAAAGGATGGTGGGTTACGCCCGTGCATCGATTACCGTGGTCTCAATCAGATCACGGTGAAGTACAGTTATCCACTCCCGCTGATTGCGACAATGACGGAGTCATTGCATGGGGCGCGTTTCTTCACTAAATTAGATCTCAGGAGCGCGTACAACTTGGTGCGCATCAGGGAGGGCGATGAATGGAAGACAGCCTTTAGTACCACCTCGGGCCATTACGAGTATCTTGTCATGCCATACGGGTTGATGAACGCTCCGTCAGTTTTCCAATCATTCGTGGATGAGATCTTCAGGGACATGCAGGGGCAGGGGGTGGTTGTGTACATAGATGACATTCTCGTGTACTCGCCTACCCGAGTCGAGCATGTGGCCCTGGTGCGCAGAGTGTTGCGGAGGCTGGTGTAGCACGACCTGTATGTTAAGGCAGAGAAGTGTCTGTTTTTCCAGGAGTCGGTCTCCTTTTTGGGGTATCAGTTGTCTGCGTCAGGGGTGAAGATGGAGGTAGACCGGGTGTCAGCCGTGCGTAATTGGCAAACACCAACCACTGTGAAGGAGGTGCAGCAGTTTTTGGGGTTTGCGAATTACTACCGGAGGTTTATCCGGGGTTTTGGACAGGTGGCAGCTCCCATCACGTCTCTTATGAAGGGGGGTCCGGTGCGTCTGCAGTGGTCTGCCGAGGCGGACAGGGCGTTTGGGAGGCTGAAGGACCTGTTCACCTCGGCCCCGGTGCTGGCGCATCCGGATCCCTCTTTGCCATTTCAGGTAGAGGTGGACGCGTCTGAGGCCGGTATAGGAGCCGTGCTTTCACAACGGTCAGGCGCGCCACCTAAACTCCGCCCCTGTGCTTTTTATTCTAAGAAGCTCAGTCCGGCGGAGCGAAACTATGACGTAGGGGACAGGGAGCTGTTAGCCGTGGTACAGGCCCTAAAGGTGTGGAGGCACTGGCTTGAGGGGGCTCAACACCCTTTCCTCATTTTGACGGACCACCGTAACCTGGAGTACATCCGGGCAGCGAGGAGGCTGAACCCTCGCCAGGCAAGATGGAATATGTTTTTGACCCGGTTTACATTTAAGATCACGTACATCCCTGGGTCACAGAACGGTAAGGCAGATGCGCTGTCTCGGCGGTATGACACGGAGGAGAGGTCCGTGGAGCCCACTCCCATACTGCCGGAGTCGTGTCTGGTGGCACCGGTAGTGTGGGAGGTCGATGCTGAGCTCGAGCGGGCGTTACGCACCGACCCTAGTCCACCGCAATGCCCGGAGGGTCGGAAGTACGTTCCGCTCGAGGTTCGGGATCGATTGATCTATTGGGCTCACACGTCACCCTCCTCTGGACACCCTGGTATCGGCCGGACAGTGCACTGTCTTAGTGCCAAGTACTGGTGGCCCACGTTGGCAAGGGATGTGAGGGTTTATGTTTCCTCCTGCTCGGTGTGCGCCCAGTGTAAGGCGCCTAGACATCTGCCTAGGGGTAAGTTACTACCCCTGCCCGTTCCACAACGACCATGGTCTCACCTCTCGGTGGATTTCCTTACTGACCTTCCTCCTTCACAGGGAAATACCACTATACTGGTCGTTGTGGACCGGTTTTCTAAGGCCTGTCGTCTGCTCCCCATGCCGGGCCTTCCTACTGCCCTGCAAACCGCCGAAGCACTATTCACCCATGTGTTCCGGCACTACGGGGTACCCGAGGATATTGTGTCTGATCGAGGTCCCCAATTTACCTCCAGGGTTTGGAGAGCCTTTATGGAGCGGTTGGGGGTCTCGGTGAGCCTCACCTCGGGTTACCACCCGGAGAGTAATGGGCAGGTGGAACGCGTGAACCAGGATGTGGGTAGGTTTCTTAGAACATACTGCCAGGACCGGCTGGAGGAGTGGGCAAGGTACGTTCCCTGGGCCGAGATGGCCCAGAATTCCCTACGCCACTCCTCCACTAACCTAACCCCTTTTCAATGTGTGTTAGGTTACCAGCCGGTTCTGGCACCTTGGCAGCAGAGCCAGATCGAGGCTCCTGCGGTGGATGAGTGGGCGCGGCGCTCGGAGGAGACATGGAACGCTGCACACGTCCACCTGCAGCGGGCCCTCCGTCGTCATAAGGCGAGCGCCGATCTCCACCGCAGTGAGGGACCGGTGTACGCACCTGGTGATCGAGTCTGGCTCTCTACCAGAAACCTGCCCCTCCGCCTGCCCTGTCGGAAACTGGGTCGGCGGTTTGTAGGGCCATTTAAAGTCCTGAGAAGGTTGAACGAGGTGTGTTACAAGTTACAACTACCTGTTGAATATAAAAGTATTAACCCCTCGTTCCATGTGTCTCTTCTCAGGCCGGTGGTAGCTGGCCCACTCCAAGAAAGTGAGATCAGGGAGACTCCTCCGCCCCCATTGGACATCGAGGGGGCACCGGCGTACTCCGTGAGGTCCATCTTGGATTCGAGACGTCGGATGGGGGGTCTCCAATATCTAGTGGAGTGGGAGGGGTACGGTCCGGAGGAACGGTGCTGGGTGCCGAGGAGAGACATTTTGGACCCGTCTCTCCTGACGGAATTCCATCGTGGGCACCCGACGCACCCTGCTCCGCGTCCTCCTGGTCGTCCCCGAGGCCGGAGTCGGCGCACGTCTGGAGCCGCGCGTCAAGGGGGGGGTACTGTCACGGTTTCGCCCGAGGCTGCCTCTCTTCCTTGTTCGGGCAGGCTTCGGCGTTCGTTGTCTCCGGAATTCTAGCTGCCATCGTTGCATGTTTCTATGTTCGTTTGCTTTTGTCTGTTTGTTGTGACACCTGTTATCGTTTAGGTTAATTAGCGTCCTATAAGTTACTCGTTGTGTTTGTCCAGTGTTGTGTGTGATTGCTTTATTGTCTGTCGTGCGTTACTGGACGTGTTTACATTATTCGCTCGGTTGAGCTATCTCTCCACTGTGTTGGAGCGTTTTACGCACCTGTGTAGTGCGCCCGTTTGTTTTGTCCGCCTACGTGCGGAGTTTCGCCTTCGGGCCAGTTTGTTCATTTTCCCTTGTGGAATTTCACTAAAGTCTTTTGGACTGTACTTCGGTGTCCTGCGCTTGATTCCACCACTACACCCACCTACAGCATCACTGACAATACAGCACATTTCAGACATGGAATGCAACGCAATGTGCTTTACATGAAAAAAATGTAACAGGTCAATAAAAAGGGCCGCACAGTTTCTTCTTATCCAAACAATTAAGAACATAATTTAATACCAAAGAAGTAGCAGAGATGGTGCTATGACCTGGTCTGAAACCTGACTGGTGTACACTTAGCATACATTTCGTAGTTAAAAATAATCTGAGTATTTATCAAGGATTCTAGAATTTTTGCTATGCAAGAGAGTTTAGAAATGGGGTGATAATTATTAAGCTCACACGGGTCACCACCTTTGTGATGGGGGAGTATATGGGCTACCTTCCAGCATGACGAGGCTAACTGGGCTACGTATGTACAGCTGTGTTCCATACATGGTCAGAGCCCCGGGCCCGGAGGAGTTTCCGGTTGTGTGTGTGTGTGTGTGCATATGCGTACATGTGCTAGTGCGTGCGTGCATTTTGGTGTGTGTGTATGTGTGCGTGCATGCCTGTGTGTGTGTGCGTGAGCATGTGTGTGTGTGTGTGTGTACTGTATTGCAGTCATCAGGGGGCCAGAGCCAGCTGGCTAGCTTTGAGAGCCTGGACCCTGAGGTCACTGTTCCCATTCATTACCCAGCATGGAGAGGGAAAGTTTGTTATAGATGGAACCTACGTCACTCTCACCCTCATGAATTCCATAGGGATCTCTGCAGAATTCCACAGTTGTATCCATGACTACTGGCTCAGTTTAGGCACACATCCGAGAGTTCCAAATTCAAGAATCACCTTTTTTAGAACCAATGGCATTCACAGACACAGGGGTTTTGAAACGCTGACTCAAATCATTTGTCCCATCTTTTTGTCCAAAGTTTCCTTTTGTTACATTCCGAAACTCCTGCATTTTCAAAACTGAAGGGGGAGTAAGAACTTTTGTCTCTCTGTCCAACATGGTTCAGAGACGCCTATTGGGTTCAGTCCACAGACGTCAAAGCTGCCTCTCCCATCAATGCTCAACTTGTTTGAGCAAATAAACACAATCCATTCCCCAGCATCCCTGTGGGGAGAGGCCCAGCTAACAGCCCAACAGCCTGGGAGGGAATTGAGTCTAATGTTCCTTAAGCCCTGCTCATCAGTTATTCTTCTGTTTTAAATGCAGTTGTGGGATCTGACTGTGTGTGTTTACAGGGGGACTTGCGTCATCACTGACATCTTTAGCCTGCATGCGGGTGGTGTTTGTGCGTGCGTGTGTGTTTGATACGTGTGTGCTTTCAGTGTGTGTATGTGTGTTTCTGAACAGTGCGTGTGTCCATATGTGTGTGTGTGTGTGTGTGCGTCTTACTGTACTGAGTACTGTATGTCTTTCTAATTGACCCTGGTTGTGACTGAGAGAGAGGGTCCCACACCCTCTTAGGATTTGGCACATGGATGCCCTTGATATCACTGGCTCTACTGCTTGTTAGGGGTGTGGAACGGGATACCACATGGAAACTATGAACAGGCCCTAGCCTGCGTATGACAGGACTGGTCATTTGATTACTACTTCTAGACTAAGCAAATTTTTTGGCATTATAATTACATTGAAATTCCCAGACAGTTGGCATCATCGTGTAATGCATAACACATCAAATGTTTTAAGTTGTGATGACCTGATTAATATTTCATGAAATATCCTTCACAAATGTCCACATCGGCCCAGTGATGTATGTGTTTTTCACGGGCAAGCGTGAGTGAAGTATTGTGTTTACAATATAATAATAACTTAATATCACTGTAGATCAGTGTGAAGCATCTTGTATATATGCACCCTGGAAGTCTCAATCGTGCGTTCTCCCGACATTACATAACACTTTACTTGCTTAAACCTCTTCATTCACAATGGGGCATAATGCTACAACGAGCTCCTTCAATAAAAGAGAGATCTTATCTAACTCAGTTTAGTCTGTCACCATCTGATCCGGTGTCTACACACCTGGGCCCGGTTTCCCAAAAGAAACCGGGCCCAGAGACATTACGGCAGCTCATATTGGCTGAAGCCTCTCTCTCTTGTTCTTTCTCTCTACTATTTATTTTCTCTCTCTCCCCCGTTCTCTCCCTCCTCCCTCCATTACTCTCTCTCTCTCTCTGTTTTACTTCATAACTCTCATTAAACGGCCCCGGGGCCTCATGAACGTTGCGTACATACAAAATATACCCCAAAACATGCACGCGCATGTGTGAGAATATCGTGGTGTGAGAATATCCTTTACTCCATGCAAACTTCAGACCATACGTACGCACATTTTCTAGTGGTTGAAGTGTTGTATTGCAAGCAGGCAAGTAAATAAGTATTTGTTGCAAATGGGGGATATGATGACACCCTTATTCATAAAAAAATTATAACAAGATGCAGCCATTGCCATTAGTGAGAAGAGCGAAAATCTGTTATTTTTTTAATCAATTTTTCCTATTTATTTTATTTTCATAACCATTACAGAATAAATTCCTCTTGACTTTTTCCACATTTTGTTAGGTTACAGCCTTATTCTAAAATGGATTAAATAAAACAATTTCCTCAGCAATCTACACACAATACCCCATAATGACAAAGCGAAAAAAAGTTTGCAAATGTATCCCCCCCAAAAAAACAGAAATATCTTATTTACATAAGTATTCAGACCCTTTGATATGAGACTCGGAATTGAGCTCAGGTGCATCCTGTTTCTATTGATCATCCTTGAGATGCTTTTACAACTTGATTGGACATGATTTGGAAAGGCACACACCTGTCTATATAAGGTCCCACAGTTGACAGTGCATGTCAGAGCAAAAATCAAGACATGAGGTTGGAATTGTCCGTAGAGCTCCGGGACAGAATTGTGTCGAGGCACGGATCTGGGAAAGGGTATCAAAATATTTCTGCAGCATTGAAGTTCCCTAAGATCACAGTGGCCTCCATCATTCTTAAATGGAAGATGTTTGGAACCACCAAGACTCTTCCTAGAGCTGGCCGCCAAGCCAAACTGAGCAATTGGGGGAGAAGGGCCTTGGTCAGGGAGGTGACCAAGAACCCGATGGTAACTCTGACAGAGCTCTAGAGTTCTTCTGTGGAGATCGGAGAACCTTCCAGATGGACATCCATCTCTGTAGCACTCCACCAATCAGGCCTTTACGGTAGACTGGCCAGACGGAAGCCACTCCTCAGTAAAAGGCACATGACAGCCCGTTTGGAGTTTGCCAAAAGGCACCTAAAGACTCTCAGATCATGAGAAACAAGATTATCTGGTCTGATGAAACCAAGATTGAACTCTTTGGCCTGAATGCCAAGTGTCACCTCTGGAGGAAACCTGGCACCATCCCTACGGTGAAGCATGGTGGTGTCAGCATCATGCTGTAGGGATGTTTTTGAGCAGCAGGGACTGGGAGACTAGTCAGGATCGAGGGAAAGGTGAACGGAGCAAAGTACAGAGAGATCCTTGATGAAATCCTGCTCAGAGCACTGTGCAGCAACGCTCCCCATCCAACCTGACAGAGAAGAATGGGAGGAAATCCCCAAATATAGGTGTGCCAAGCTTGTAGCATCATACCCAAGACGACTCAAGGCTGTAATCGCTGCCAAAGGTGCTTCAACAAAGTATTGAGTAAAGGGTCTGAATACTGTGATATTTCAGTTTTTTATTTTTAATAAATTAGCCAACATTTATTTAAAAAACAGTCGGGTATTGTGTGTAGATTGATGAGGGGGGAAAAAACGATTTAATCAATTACATAATGAGGCTGTAACCTAACAAAATGTGGAAAAAGTCAAGGGGTCTGAATAGTTTCCTAAGACACTGTATATGTACTGTACATATCTAGCTCAATTACCTAGGACCCCTGCACATCGACTCGGTACTGGTACCCCGTGTATATAGTAATGTTAGCATTACTCATTGTGTATTTATTCCTTGTGTTATTATCTTTCTATTATTTTTCTATTTTCCTCTCTGCATTGTTGGGAAGGGCCCATAAGTAAGCATTTCACTCTTAGCCTACACCTGTTATTTACGAAGCATGTGACAAATACAATTTGATTTGATTTGAAATTATACAGCAATTTAAGGGTGTTATTGTCACTATAAAAGGTGAATGGAGGGAGTTTTCCAGGCGGAGTTATAATGTTCGTTAATAGCCGCACATTTTTGCACAAAAAAATGATGCTCCTAATAGTAGATTTTAACAGTAAACATGTATCACCTATTTGATGTGGCATGAACAAATCACTTACAAAAGTAAGCTACCTGCACACGTTCATCCACTCTAAAATAATTCCAGCATCCAAACAGTGCACTGTGCACCTGCCAGGCCACCATTTGATGACGGGAAAGAGACATCTGCTACAAAACACCAAAAAGTGTAAAGACGTTCGGTGATTGTCATTAGGGCTACACTCTTGTAGCCTGAATTAATTGATGCGTCTTGCTGACAAATTGATTTTGTTTTTTTATCGGGACACCTGAAAAGGGGCTGAAATACAGGACGCAAATATAGCCGAGCTCATCAGCACAGGCAACTGTGAGGGCCCAGTTGAAACAATGTTGCAAGTTCGCTAGTGGGGTGGACCCCCCCTGGCCCCCATGCACATGTATGGCATGCGCCAAGTTTATTGATCTCAATATTTTTTGACGTAGGCCCTACATATTCAGAAATGATGCACCAGATATTTTTTGTGAAATTTACGCAATGGTTATAAATGAGGCCCCTGTGCCTCTCCATCTTGTGTGAGAACATACGCAGGGAGCATTATCACTCTCCTGTGGCCGAGAGACAGAGGCATTTATATTGCTAATAAACTTGCCAACTTGTTAGGCTGTTGTGTAACAAACTCACTGCCTGGATGCAGTCAGGCATTACTAATACACTGTCTCTCTCAATGACAATCATGCCCATAATTGTTGCCAGTAAATTCTCAGACTCGGACTGGTGCACACAGCATGTTGGTTATGTTCCCGCTATACTGCTACAGGCCACCAGATGGCCCTGTTCTAGAGGAAGTGGGTATTTTTCTCAATTTGGTCTACTCTAAATGGCTGTTTAAAACTCTCTGTGCCTCCCGCCCTCGGGTTCCCTATAACAGTGGAAATTAACCTGAGGTTATAGACAAGGGGGCCATAAAAGAGATGACATCAGTGCCTCGGCAGCTTCCAGATTGCTGTAATGGCCGAGCCTCTCTCTCTCTCCATCCCCCGTTAGCTTCTGGGGCCGCACCACATTACGTAGTGCCTAACAAAGCCTTCATGTTAATGTCTTTGTCATATAAACACACTTTGTGTTCAGGGGGTGAGGTAGTTGGTGATTGATGTAATTTCAAGTGTGCCTGACGTGTGATGTGGTGTAGGGTTTGTGTGTCTGGGTGTAGGAGGACTTTTGTGCTCTTTTGGTCACCTTTTCTTCCCTTCTCTCACAACAATGTATTATCTGGGCCCAGTTTCTTGACTCAGTGTTTAGATAAAGTTGACTTACAATGACTGGTGAATGGATGGAACCCCTCTACAGTGGCCAATAGTTGTACATTACTGAGGAATGTTATGGATGACCGAAAAGGACTGCTTACATAACATTCAGGTGTCATTAAGTAACAACCATCTAAGCTGCATTGTGTTAACAAGCATACGACAACAGTGTGATTGTTGTGCTCTTTCCAAACAAAACAGGGATTTAAATTATATTAATTTTAAATTCAGGAGGGACAAAATAGTGGCAAAGGAGCAAAAACAAAAACAGACTTCTTATAAAAAGTGTTTTGACTGTAAATAAGACTGGGATGAATGGCCAAAGACATCCTTTAGATAAGTTAAACCTCAAGCGGCCTTGTGTAAAGCAGATATTTATGTAAAATATTCAGCAGCGGGCACAGTGTGTTCGGTATGCAGCCTAACCATAACCAAGGGGGAAGTGCCCTGCACCCGCTCTCTGCTCTACCTCCTATTAAATACACACTATTAAAAGTAATTTCCGCCAGCCTTGCAGGAAAGTAAAGTTCTGCATAGGTGCCCTGCGGTGGCGGTCTCGGTTAGATGGCTTTTCTGTGCCCTGTTTTGATATGATGTGCTTTCTGTGGGTGTGAGCGGGCACTTAGTGTTTGTGTATTTTTAGGACTGCCTGCCTGACTTAAAGTGAACATGTTACTCCTCTGAATCCAAAATATTTTCTAACATCTGCCACCCATCAGGATGTCTGTCTGCTTTCTGAGCCTCCGCTGCATTCCTGAGCTGTTCCCTTCCCTCTACCTGGATCAAACCCTTAGCTCTGTGTGTGTGTGTGCGTGTGTGTTTGTGCACATGTCTGTATGTGTGTGCGCTTGCACATGTGTTTATGTGTGCTCTCTCACACACTCTTACGGCCTGAGAAGTTGCCCCTAAGCACTGGTCTGCTTACCCCGATTCAAACCGTAGGTATTTGGTGACATCTGCATACATCCACCCTCTCAGCAGCTGCAGAAGACAAACTACTTTGAGGATTCTACTGCTACCTGTCCTACTCCTGCTAATATTAGCCTACACAGGTTGCAACCTGATGTCTGCTTTCCTAAGGCTGGGAAGCTGTATCCCACCTGGCTTTTTCAGACTATTTACAGCAAGTTAGCAACCCCTTGCAGCTAGCCTAGTGCAGAGGGCCAAAGTTTCTATCCAACCACTACAAATTAGGTATATATTTAGTGTTGTGTATATCTGTTATTGTCATTAAGATTAAGAGTGTATTCTAAGAGGGTACATTATTTATTGTATAGTATACTATATGTAAAATACATTCATAGTCACATAGTCTCCTTTGCATTTCTACTTCTAATCGAAGCTCATCAGTACTACTGACACTTAAGATTCTTGGCATAGCTCCGTGCTCATTGCTATGCTGGGATTTACTTTTTTTGTTCGAATTAGTCAAGTGCGTGGTTTAGCCTGATCTGGTGAATGCAAGCTACCTTGGCTTACAGAGCTCTACAATGACATTCCAATGCACAAAACCCAGAAACAGTCTGCAGAACTCTGTTATATAAGAACCGATCAGCCCAGAACGATCGCTCTGTTGGAGTCACTATATATATGAGACTGTCCATGGTATCTACTACTGGAGTTCCACCATTGTAAATGGTGACTTTGTTTGACCTCCCTCTCTCTGTATTATACGATCCTACATGTATGTACTTTATGTGCTGTTGTTTATTAATCCCAGTGAAGATGTTCAGCTCAGTAACCTGATAGTTGTTGGTCACCCATCTTCAGTTTGATCAAAGAAGGAAACAAAGATGGTGTTTACATTTCATAAATAAATCTGTTTTATTTTTTAACATATAAAATTAAATCATTTGTACAATTTATTCCAGTATGACACATAATATCCAAATAAAGTAACTACATTTTTTGATAAATAATATTAATAACAATAATAAAAAACATTCATTCATTTATTTGACGTTTCACTTTGTCTTTCTTGATAACGTTGGGAAGTTCGATAGCTGCCACAAAACATGAACATATATGCCCACGTCAGGAAGGAATGGAACCACAGTAACATGGTGTCTTGGTTCCTTGGGTTACAGGATCATGGTATACTAAATTAAGTTACGTATGTGCATATCCACACAACATATATATACACACAAGTCAAAGGTTTTTTGGGGTCATGCCTAGTTGGTATGTCTCGGTCGAAAATATACACAGCGAATTGATTTCAACATACAAACATTGTCATTTACACATGTTAATTTACATTTTGCTCCATAACGAAGCTACTATGATGCTCCAGTAGTATGAAGCTAATCTTAATTGAGAATGCTGATTCAGTCACAGCAGACAGTGCACTTCATAAAGTCCTCATGATGTAAGCCCATAATTCCTTGGGAATCTAGTTACAACAGGAAGTTGATAGTTCATTGGCCGGTTAAGTTGGACCCGTGCGTTTAGATGGACTGCCATTGGTCTGTCAATGTTGTTGTTTTGGGATCTCTCAGGGGTCGGTTCTGAGCCCAATCAGATTTGATTTAGTCTCTGAACTTGTGGATGTCGTTGAAGAGTCTGTAGAAGGGGTAGGAGGCTTCGTTGGCATTAGAACAGTTGAAGGTGCACTTGCAGGACTCGATCATCATGACGTTCTTGTTGAAGGTCTCTCCATCCTCGCAGCGGAACTTGATCCGGATGGTGCGGGTCTGCTGGGGGCTGCAGCAGCGGCCGTCCACACAGGATCCACAGTACTTGGATCTGTACTTCTTCAGGCTGGAGCAGCCGGCATAGGTGAACTTCTGAGCTTGGGTAGACTTCTTGGTTCTGCTGCACTTCTTTCCCTTCTGTTAGGGGGAACAATGGGAGAGAAACAGTCAGTCAAGAGGTTCCATAAACAGGCTGAGTTGGTTTTGTTGAATAATATGCCATTTTTCAGTATAGTATAGTCTTGGTGGCTTGAGCTTACCTTAAGACTGGAGTAAGGAGACTGGGTGCATGGTCGCACTTCACAGATGCGAGTCTCTTTGACCAGCTTGCACTCATTGTTGTTGTTGGTGACTCTGGTGGAGATTCCTGTGCCACAGGTCTTGGAGCACTGGGACCAAGTAGTGGTCTGGACAATACATTTCTGGCTTTCAAACATGTGGCTCTCAGGCTGGACTCTGAAAGCTGTAAGGAGAAAGGTCAAACAAACATTAGAAACTGTTCAGGTATGGGCTTCAACATTTGAGGCAATGTAAAATGTCATTGTTGAATGTTGAAATAAAAAATGGCTGCTGCTAGAAAGAGGCTGCTTACCAGGTAGAGACTTGAGTCCTCCCTTGACGAAGGCGATGAGCTCGTTCCTGTTGGTGAGGTCGCTCTCTGACTCGTCAGTAATGCTGTCTTTGCCAAACAGCTTCCCAATGATGTCAGTGTCCTTGCCGTCATCACACACCCACTCCTCACAGCACTGGCCTGCCACCTTGACCAGCCTTGGGTTGGCACAACCCAGGTTGGGCAGGGAGAGCTCCTGAGGGCACAGGGGGACGCAGCCCACAGCCCCATCGATGCATGTGCACTGGTGCTTGCAGTTAGGCTGGAAGCTCTCTCCGTTCTGGTAAATCCTGCTGTTGTATTCACAGGGTCTGCCCTCTGACTTAGCTGAGGAGAAGAGAGGGGAAATGGCTGTTATTCCGCTGTTCAGAAGGCTAGTGTCTGCTATAGACATCACAGATCACATGCTGGCTGATGCTGGTTGAGGGAGGCTTGGTTTAACTGTAAAAATTCCTCAGAAGGTTCTTGGCTAGGGCTGCCTAAGGAGAGGAGCCACTGAGGGGGGGATCACTTTCTACCAGAGCAGGATGTTTGTACTTCTGAGTTTAGACTGAGGTGCTGAGTTACATTCCTTAGAGTTGAAATCACATGGTCCTCTTTTTCTCTCACTAGTTCATCTTAACTCAACCATATTGCTTTAACAAGGTTACAAACTTTCAAACAAACATTATTCAGACCTAAAATCAGTTTACAGCATAGTAGGATTGGAATGAGACACCTACCACGGCAGATGCCACGCATAGCTCCGAAGCTGGCCCCAAAATTGCACTCCAGCCCTTTGGTGTGGTCGCAAGGCTCGGTCCGACTGCAGTCCTCGTTGAGTTGTCTCGCGCAGACCTTGCAGCACCCGCAGCCATCCACTACGAGGCTCACACCAGGCGCGCACCTGGGAAGCTCTGTCGGGCACTCGCATACCGAGGGGCAGGAGGAGGAGGAGGAGGAGGAGGAAAGAACCTGTGTGGATAACCGAGCACGTTAATGATATATACTCTTTGTAACCAACATCTTAAAAGAGCCACATGTTTAGGTTCTATTTACATAGCTTCTTTAGTCCGTTGTTCAAACAATGCGGTTATGATTTAGTAAGAGGCAAGAGGTTTACAAACCAGTGTTCTACGATGTTGTATTTCCCAGACAATAAAGTATCAATTCAGTATAAGATCTAATTATTTAAAACTATAGACAAGAAACTTTAAACTGAAATATTTGATAGAAAAATTACTTACCACGTTGAAGGTTCCAATAAACATCACGATGATTGAGCAAATGAACATATTTGCCTTTTTCTCTTGTTCGTATTCAAGAAGAAGATGTGTTTTCTTTTGCAATTCCCGTTTCGATATATTGCTTTAAGTCTTAGCAAGTGTCTTTTTATCCTAAGTGTAGCAGTCACTCGTCCCGTCTGTAGCGGTTTGGTTTTTATTTTCTAGTATCTTTAGTTAGAGGCTTAGGAGTTGCTCTAGCTCTGGTTGCAAGTTGCAGTCTGCTGAAGCTAAGTACCTCCCGTCCTTTATACTGTAGTGAAAGCTGACGTCGTTGTTGGCTGACTGCTGAACTGTTCCAAAACTATGCCAGGAATGTTTCTTGGCGCGTTTTCCATCCAAGCTAAGCACCACCCTGTCTAACTTTTTTTTCTGAATTTAATTTTCCCCTAGAACTGAACATATTTTCCCCTCGTTGTTTCCCTTCTATACTATCCTCCTTTCTTTCTTCCTTTTTTATTTACTTTATTGGTTTTCTCACAGCTTTTATGTTATGGGCGGTAGGGTTAGGGTACACATGAAACTTTTTTTTAAAGCAGTTTGGTTTGTTTGTTTCCATTCGTTTGACTGCTATATTATACAAAATATAATAATGATAATGTAACATTGTTGTTTTCATTTATTTTTCTTCCTTTTGATGTATGTGTTTTATTACATGTTATAGATTGTTTATATTTTTATATTTTAATTATTTTACAACCTCTTTTGCAGTCATTTGTGCAACAGTTGCCAAGGTTATTGAAATATATTGTAATGCAGTTAGTGCTTCACCTCATACGTTTATGATGAGAATAATTATGTCAGTCCATGTATCAATAGGCTACATTATTCCCGCTATGCTAAATTAAGGCTACTGTAACTGGACACAGTTTAGGAGAGAGAAGTCTCAGAGTTTCTTTGCGCGTCTGAGAGTGGGATAAATAAAGTTTATGGCTTCTATTTTTGGCCCGCTCTCTCCTTTATCCCGTAGAACTAAACTATTCCAGATGCGAACCAGACTTCAGACGTAACAATATTGCCATATTTGGTATGGCAGAAGCCTACATTATTAACATATTTCTCCCCTCCTCTAGCCAACCACAAAGCATTCCTGACAGTTTAAAGGGTTTTTAAAGTTCTTCATACAGGAAATTCCTTAGCATTCCTCCTTGGGTTAATTTACTTTTCACACAATCTGTCCATCACGTTTTGAAAACATAATCTACTACAGTGATCCAATTTTCCACATACGATGTTAGTTTGGGGAGAAAATACACAACTGGTTTCTAGTCCTACTATTCTTCGGGTCTCAAATAACTTACATTTCATAGAATTTTGAAATTCAGAGATTAGAAGTAAATGCAAACCGATTTGACCAAGAAAGCAAACATTATAGAATGCTTGAAAAATTGGGTTATTTCCTGCCAAAATAATGTTAATAGACTGTTTACCGAAGGACGATATGACAATCCCCTATTTGTAATAACCATAACTATTAAACCCAAGAACGGAAATATTTTTTGAGTAACTTTATACGTTAGACTTCTGAGAGCGCTGAACAAATAACTAACGGAGAATGGTTGTCAAGACCACGGAAAAATCTCCCTCCGGTGAGTTTGTCTGTTTTACTATACCTTTACTAATCTGTTTGTTTTAAAATGTTTTGTATACACTCTTGCTTTATCACTTTGTTCATAGTGTGTAAATATATTGAAGTATCTTAATTGATCCGTCATCCGTTGTCACCTTTCCATCTGATTCGACCGCTTGACAATCATTATTTGGGTACCGATTGATATTTAATATTCTGCATCTTGATGCGCGCTTGCTTTATTTTTCTTTGCATTTGTCCACATTTTCATAATTCCAGTTTTAGACACTAGATGGTGTAATGCTTTGGTTAACTTGCTTGACATTCCCACTGGGCATAGATGTCAATTCAACGTCTATTCCACGTTGGTTCAACGTAATTTCATTGAAATGAAGTGGAAACAACGTTTATTCAACCAGTGTGTGCCGAGTGGGTTGTCAACATTTTCCTCACTGTTGTGACCTCATTGTTTGAGTCATTTTGAGGTAGCTGAGGGCTATATAGTTTGTCATTCATCTGAACGCTTGTTAAACCAGACAGACAACTTTAAAGCTCATGAAATGACACTGGCATTATATTACAGCTTGACAGTTGGCATCAACAAATGTCTGTCTGTTTTGAGTGTCAGATTCCCCAAGGGGCACTGCCATGTGCCCATATGTTTTTTGTTTATTTTGGTTGTTGGTGTGTGTGTGTGTGTATATTGTATCTAGCCCCAAGTAATACTTATGTCATCCAAGTGATGGTGATGATGATGCTTGTTTCCCAAACATAAATGGACCTTTAATGTCAATTGTAGCCCATGCTATCCTGCCATTCCAATATCCATTATGACCTCATCAGTAAGTCCCTCTGTGGTGAGTTTGACCCCATGAGCTCAATGAGATGCTTTTCTGATTATGATTGTTCTGCTCTGTCAGCATATTGTTCTGATTCTTTCCTCTTTCCCTTACAATGACACTGTGTATATTATAGGAAACAGTGCTCTATGCCATGGAACCATGGAATAACATCCCACAATGATATTCATCTTGTAATTACCCATTCAGGAAACATTGCTAGGGCAACCAGGGCTAGACATGTGTATCCATGTAGTAATGGCAATCATGATATTTTCCAGCCCCCTCTTCCCCGCCCCCCCTTATGAACCATCCCAGTCTATTGTCCTAGAGAGACTAGTGTAAAACAGGCCCCGGTATGATAGACTGTATATTGTAAGCCTGTTCAAACAAAGGATAACATGCAGTGGGTGTTGAAGCTTCCTCTCTATGTCAGCTCATGGAACTCTGGGACGGAAGCTCAGTGAGTCATGGGGTGTTCTTATGTACACACACTGTGCTTAGTCACAAGACAACCCTCTTCCATAGTAATCTTTCTATTCCTGGAAATGATATGTCCTTTGTTTTACCTACAGCCCTAACAGATGTTTGTTATGAAGTCAGCGTGTTGTTATTGTGTGTCCTTGCCTGCCAAAGGAATGACAGTCAGTGCATCTGAAGTAGGTGGATGGTGGAAGCGCTCTCTACTGTAGCCCAATCCATTATAGAATGGAGAATGTCAGCCATTTTAGTATTCTCCTGCACACTTATGCAGTCTTTCTCCTAGATTATGTTTTTACAGGCAGGGCACAAAGGTACCCCAAAACAACAGTCAGGCCATCTTGCACAAAAGCTGTCCATTTTAGACAGGGGGCAAGAGTTATAGGCGGGCGATTGCCCCTGTGCCCCATCTATACAATGGTAGGATAAACACTGCGCTACTGTACTACTGTTGTGTCAGAGCAATGGATAATTTACATTAGATTCAGTCGAAAGACTTGCCACCTTTGCCAGTACCTTAAGGTTATTTGCCACTCAAAACTATATATTATCCCTGTGTTAGCAGGACTTGTTATTGATCTAGAGAGAGTAAAGGTTGGCATTGTTATTGAGGTTTAAATAAACCGCAGACCTGGTGTATGGGTTGTCTCTGCTTTCACACATTTTTATGGTAGGTCTCAGAGGCTGCGTCCCAAATGGTACCCGGTTCCCTTTATACCGTACTACTTTTGACCAGGGCCCATAGGGAAAAGGTGCCATTTGGGATGCACACAGATTCTCAGAATGTACCAGGTGTGTCTACGAGGGGTTTCCTTCAGTTTAACCCAAGCACTATAGCACGGGAGAGAGATATATTTTTCTAGGGCAGAATGTACCAGACAGAGTCAGACATACACAATGTGGAATGGAGAAAAAAACTGGAGGGCTGGGGGTTCGGACAGAGTAGGTAGTCCATCCAGGAGTGGAAAATGGAATGCGGGACTCCTGGAATGTTTGGACCAGTCAGGATAATTGAGTGTATCTGGAACAAGAAAATACAAACTTTGGTCCAGGGGTGTGGAAGAATGTGCTTTAGGAAGTCTGGAGAAACATTCAATTCAAAGCCGAGCCCAGAGGCTTCCTTAGATGGCACCACAGAGAGTAGGAATAGGAATACCTTCCCTGCTTGCTCTGCACACTGAGCACAGGGCAGGATAAATACAAGACACTCCTTCATTCAATGGCCATAACAAGCTGAAGAACTCTCGACTCTCCTTTCCCATGGGTCTCTTATGACTATTACATTAAGAAGACAAATATTAGAGAAATGAAATATGTGCTTTGTTCATATTTCAGTGTTGATGTGAAATCTGTTATTCCCATATACTGTGACAGTAATATGCTGGTTTATGTTGACATTAGAAATTATTCTGAAATATGTGTTTGGTTCACTGTGAATATCTGTTATTCCCATTATTGCCATACACTTTGATATGCTGGGGGCTGCTGTAGTCTCAACACCATTGGGCAGGTGTATAGGAAAGTGAATGGCTCAGAATGGCCGCTGCACCTCCTTGTCCTTGGACTGTGTCAAAGAAGCGCCCTTTGTTCTGAGCTGGGGTCAGGGGAGAATGGGTTATTGTCACCCAGGGGTAGGAAATTATAATGCTAAATGAGTAAATGTAAATGAAATTATGTCAATAGTAGAGAGCACCGAGCAGCCTCTTTCTTTTTTGTTTTGCTTTGGCATTGACATCTGCTAAACTGGCAGGTATTGCAATAATAAGCCAGAGATGACAGTGACCAGCATCTTCAACTTTTCAAAATACACTATGTTTATGAATGTACACATTCATAAATAATTGGTATTTGAATGAAAAGACTGTGAAAAACCCTAGTGGTTATAGATATTAATAACGGTTTGATTACTAATTGTACTCTAGCCTTGATTGACATTATTTTATGTCTAGACATTGTGGTGATTTTGTAAGCCATTTGTTCCTCGTTGATAAAACGTTGTTACCAAGTAATAGATAGTTGTTACAAAGTAACAGAGCGCCAGCCAGCGCGTCTGTGCTCGCGCTGTTTAAGAGCCACACTGTCACTTTTCGGGCATTGCTGTGCGCTTCACTGGAAATTGATATTGTAGCAGCTAAATGACATTCGTACACGTGATGATTTGTTAGTGCACGTCATCAGACCGCTGTCTCTGGCTTGTTGCCTATTTGACCAGAGTGGAGCTGTCAGTTTAGTACATTAAAAAAAGACAAAATAGAAAATCAAACAAACAACAGAAAGAGAACCGACAGCATTCGCTCTCTCATACATTTAGAATAGGCTACGGTTCGAGCAGTTTGTTTGAGCAATTTGAGGGTAACGACAACTAACGGAACATGGCTGGTGTGATGACAGGTTTTGGTAACTTCACTCACGCCGTTATTCGAGCTATCCCCTCATCCCTTGCTAAAGAGGCACTGAGGATGAACGTTTTGGACGTGGACCTGGTGAAAGCTCAGCGGGAGCATGAGGTATATGTAGGGGTTCTGAAGCACAAACTCGGGCTGCAGGTGATAGAACTCCCCGCGGATGAGTCGCTCCCAGACTGTGCGTTCGTGGAGGATGCCGCTGTGGTTTGCGGTGACACGGCTCTGATCACCAGACCCGGGGCAGAAAGCAGAAGGAGAGAGGTAAATAAAGTGTATATATATATATATCCCTTCCTTATATATATATATATATATATGTATATATCTCTTCCTTTGTAGCCTATAGGCTACCGTTACATTGTAGCTATAATCTCGTTATGGCGTTGACAGTTATACATATGCCATGCATTAATACCAAATATGACAACAGTAATATATATCCAAATAGAAAAAAACATGTCTCTGTTGACCATTTCTTTATTGGAGTATGGATATATACTACTGTTGTCATCTTTGGTATTAATGCATGGTATATGTATAACTTTCAACGCCATATGGAGATAATAGCTACAATGTAACAGTAGCCTATAGGCTACAAAGGAAGGGATATGTGATTAGCCATCATCAGAACGGCAACGCCCTTGTCCAGTCACAGTCACAGTTTTAATTTAAAATCAAATCAAATCAAATTGTATTGGTCACATACACATTTTTAGCAGATGTTATTGGGGGTGTAGCGAAATGCTTGTTTTCCTAGCTCCAACAGTGCAGTAGTATCTAACAATTCACAACAATACACACAAATCTTAAAGTAAAAGAATGGAATTAAGAAATATATAAATATTAGGATGAGCAATGTCGGAGTGGCATTGATTAAAATACAGTAGAATGGAATACAGTATATACATATGAGATGAGTAAAGCAGTCAAATTTGCCTCCTGATTCCTGGGAGAACTCTATATTAGTAGCCTATGTTAGCTATAACAAGAGTAGATGATGAGCATTGTTCTTTACATGATGTATATTGTAAAATGCAATGCTGAATAAAAACAGTTTTCTACCATAACCTTTGATGTGGTTAATACTGCCAGCTGTATTAACTATAACTATGATTCTCTGTTTGCACACAGTACTAGAGCACACATAGTAATGAGAAACCATCTGCATCTCATCATCTGATCTGTCAAAATAGATGCTTTAATTGTAACAGCCATAATTCCTAGGCAGAGGGCTTTTACATACAGAAAGAGCAGATTAGTGCAATGCGTGTCAGTCCATTGAAAGCAAAATTATATTTTTGGTCTTTCCCCATAATAGTGGTATACTGTCCATATTACACCAATAAGTTATACAAACAGCAGGCTATGGACAGGGAGATTTCTTCTGCCTGTTTACTTAATAGTGTACTCTAAGAAAGAATACTGTGTGAATATAAACAGACTAAATGTATTCACAGTATTTATGTGCACCCTGGGCTGTAGACTGACTGTGCTGTTCCCTGTTCTCTGTCTGGTGGCAGTGTGTTTGAAGTTTAGACGAGCTCTCTGACAGCCCCTGTCATATCGCATCAGACTCACCTCCTCTGGGTTCAGGGCTGCTAATGGGCCCCGGCCATACCATTGGGAGAGGATATTGATCTGTAAATCTCCTGGTATTCATAATGGCTCTCGACATACAGGACATTTATTGGTCAAAGGTTTGGTCAGCTGGACTGTTTTGGATCTGACTAAAGTGTGTCCATGCAGTGCAGTGTTTTACGGTATAAAATGGACGAGGTATGGTTTACTTAGAGAGAGTTGTGATCATGTAACATTTAGCATTCATAAAGCCATTATGACCATGAAAGAGTCATAATATCCTACCAAGTCTAAAGTATTAGAGTCAGGCAGAAGACCTGGGATCAATACTTGGTTGGTCACATTGGTGGATCAGAGAACTATGCTTGCGTGAAGAGACCTGAAGACCGGTGTTAGCGCCCAGACCAAATGCTTAAGGTTTAGTTCCATGAGTAATGCATGGTTTAGTCGCACGGATAACCCAATTTGATATGTGTGTGAAAAAGCTGGCCGATGCCGCTCACAAAAGGTTGTACTAAAAGACTGGATCAATCAGTTACATTTATAAAAAGCGCATAGTTACTTTTTAAGGGGAACTGCAACCGCTGATTTGGCCTCGTTTTTTGGCTTGCTCCTCAAGAAATGCTGGCGGCCATGACAGAAGCCAAACGTGAGTTGGCTTGGGGGTGTGGTTTGATGTGGGTGTTTCTCGGGTGTGTCCTTGCCACCACCAAGATACACTCATCTGTCAGAACCTTGCCCCCAGCTGTTTCCCCCCACTCAATCACAACAAACAAACCTTCTGCAGGTTGAGTTCAGTAACTACATGCAGAGATGCCGTAGGAAGCTTTGAATAGTTCAGTAGCCTACAGAGTAATATGAGAAGAATGCAATTGCTGCATTTATGTAGATATTCTAAACTAAGTGTTTTGATAACTTTTTCTAATGTAGTAACAGGTCCATGAGAATAAACACTTCTTTACATAATACCATAGCAACAGGGTTCTGCTAATATAACAATGTGCACCCTTCATCTTTCATTGTCATTCCCAGCTGATACAGATACTGTGCCTATCAGCATTTTGTCTGGTGGTAATGGTAGAGGCACACCTCTACCATTAGTAGAGTAGTCGGACAAAACAAGTATCGTAACGGCTATGGACAATTTTCTGGATACGATTATGATCCGAGTAGTTTTTAGTAATTATCCGTAATTGGAAAAAATGAAATGTTTTGGGTGCCAGCACACACGCATCTTTCTCATGTCAGTCAGTCAAGTGAGGTGCTACGTGGTCTAAATAACTCAACTGGCTAGTTTACCTGTCTGTAAAAAGAAGGGTGGGCTGTATGTTGATCCTGCTGCTCTGATTGAATAGAGTGAAGCTATATTTCTCTGTCCACTCGCTTCAGAATTTCACACAATCACTTTAACTTCTCTGTTTCGGTCTGATCATTCACACTGCTGCTGCCTCCTGTTAGCCTGCTACTATGATAAATCAAAAGGCAAGGAAGTTTGCTATCAAGCTATCAATGTGCATATTATCTAACAAGTGGGGTGAGGGTAAGGAAAAATAAGAAACGCTGACGCGCATTCTGATTGTTAGCAAACATGTCTGCCCGCTGCAAGTTGAAGACACAGACGCAGGTCAGACACACACACACACCTCTCAAAGGCTCCTAATTTGAAACTTGTTTGGTCTATAAACGTGCAGGGAGATAGGTATTTTGCCAACATCTACGAAGGCATATTGAAACATTTACGTTTTTAACGATCACGAGTATCATCCAATCTGACTGTCAATTACGGATACAATTTCGAATACGAGTATGGCCATGTTGGGACACCCCTAATAAGGGGTCTATCTTGGCAAATATGTCAGAGATACTGATCGGTCATGCACAAACACATACACACAGTGAGCACTGATTACATTATCAATGGGTGGTTATGATTAGCCTGGTGGAACCAACCTGATCGCTGCGTCCACCTTTCTATTTCACTTCTGTGTGTGTGTTATACAAAATTTTTCTCAAAGTTTCCGGGATGTCACGTACATCACACTTATATCAGTACATTAAAAAACTTCTATTAGATCAAATAAGCCTCACGTATCAAAATAGCAATTCATGTTTATCTAGACTAAATTCGACACTCTCATTGCCCCCCATACAAAAACTCCTCACCTGTTTAATAGTTAAGGATCTGCTTAACGTGGACAGATTTTGTGCAGAGATAGGGCTCTCGCTTCGCCTCCCTCTCTCTGGTTAGAAGAATCGATCAACATCACACAACACATTTACTGTTTTAACCTCATGGGTTTTTAACATGCTTCTCTACAGTCTTACATATGGATTCCCTTCTTGTCTTTCTACTGACAAACAAACAGGCTGTTTTCTCTTTAATTGGCCCAGCCACTGTCTTCTGATCCCAGAGGTAAATGAGTCCCGCATCAGTAAAGAGTTTATATTATAGCCTATCAGTGTGTGTGTGTGTTTGTGTGTGTCACCGTGAGCACATCATTCAGTCAGGTTTAACCATGCTTTATTGGCTGGGACATGGGGAAGAAAGCACAGTCCTCTGTTCCCTGTCTGTATCCCAGATCACAGACCTCTTTAATGGTTAGATGAACCAGACTTCCTATAAACACTGTTTCTACCAGTTTTACCATTAATGGGTATTTGGCCTAAAACATGTTTGATAGATCAGTGCACTGATGCGAGGCACTGTAGAGTGAGAGAGAGAACCTAACTGCTTGTTTCGTAAGAAATCACTAAAAGACTTAAGAAGTGACCTTATTTCAACGATTTTACTGAGTTACAGTTCATATTAGGACATCAGTGAATTGAAATGAATACTTAGGCCCTAATCTATTGATTTCACATGACTGGGCAGGGGAGCAGACATGGGTGGGCCTGGGAGGGCATAGACCCACCCACTTGGGAGCCAGGCCCACCCACTAGGGAGCCAAGCCCAACCAATCAGAATACGTTTTTCCCCACAAAAGGGCTTTATTACAGACAGAAATACTCCTCAGTTTCATCAGCTGTCCGGGTGGCTGGTCTCAGATGATCCCGCAGGTGAAGAAGCAGGATGTGGAGGACCTGGGGTGGCGTGGTTACACATGGTCTGCGGTTGTGAGGCCGGTTGGACATACTGCCAAATTCTCTAAAACAGGGGTCGACAACCTTTTTTGTATGGAGTGCCAATTTAGAATTTATCCTACAATTTCTAACGGTCTGCATGTCAGCTATGATTTTCATATGTGCATTACAACTAATTGTGTCTATTGAATGTCTAATTGCCCACAAACTGAAGAATTTCATAGCTCACTAAACAGAGGCGCTGTCCATTAGCACCATGGAGCTCCACTATAGGATGAGTGATGCCGCACCAAGGCACAGTCTTCGCTCCTTTTAAAATGCATCTATAGATCTTTGTACTGTACTTACTGATTTCCTCCATTGTTTGGTCGAGTTTGTTTGGCAAGCGTCCTTGATGATTGTAAGTAATTCCTTTGATGTTATGCTTCTTATTCCATTGCATTATGTGTATTTGTCTGATATGCAGTTGTGGTTACACTGTAGCAGTTTTAATGTGATGGTCATTTTAAGTTTGATGTCTGCATTTGAAATCGGTCTTATTGTGACTTGATGGCCTGTAGTGGTGACTTTATGTATATTTTGTTCAGTAAAGCTGTCTAAATGTTGGTTTTGATTTATGGACAATATTCCTTTGATGCGTTTATCAAGATAGAATCAAGATTTTGTGTTGAAGCGACACTTATAACGACACAGGATGAGACCCAGATGCAGACACAGGAGGCAGAAGGTTTGAGTCGCAGAGATGTATTATATACAAGGGGGCAGGCAAAGGGCAGGTCGAGGGCAGGCAGAGGTTCGTAATCCATGGAGTCAGGCAGGCGTAGAACGGCAGGCAGGCTCGGGGTCAGGGCAGGCAAAAACAGGTCGGAACCGGGAAGACTAGAACACAAACTAGAGAGAAGGAAAAACACGCTGGGACGACTTGACGAGACAAGACGAACTGGCAACAGACCGACAGAAAACGCAGGTATAAATACACAGGGGATAATGGGGGAAATAGGAGACACCTGGTGGGGGGTGGAGACAATCACAAAGGCAGGTGAAACAGATCAGGGTGTGACACTTCTGCTGTTTTCAATTGCATTTATCAGACATTTCAATTGTTTATATATGGAAATTTAGGTAGAACACTTTGAAATATGATTTATACATCTTCGTTTATAATAATAATACTAATAATAATAATAATAATAATAATGTGTATAAATTGCTCCTCCTTCATGTATTTTTGTGGAACAGTCCCATTTCAATATAGGCTACAGAATTACAAAGGCCAAGTAATACATGTGATTACAAAATAACATTATTTATTGAAAAATTAAAAAAGGTTCAATAAAAAGACGACTGTTAGACCTACCAACAGCCCTAAACGTAACTGAATGTAAGAAAAAACAATCTTATTTCCATATTATCAACTCCATATCTCAATATCTGCTGCTGAGAATCGTAGCCTACTCCGTTTCCTTTCTCCCCCATCTTATTCCAAATCCCCTGCAACACACAAATATACGCTCACTCGTTCACATTACTACTACTTGTTGAAATTTACTGGCATGAACATTACAAGGTTATATCATTTTGTATTGAAAATCACATCTTACCGATTTATTGTGATCCTTGTCCCTGCTTCCCATTGCTGAGCCGCATAATATCTGGGCTAAATTTGGGGCTCAGGATTGACTTCATGTGTGAAAAGATCTGTTCACATAGATACGTGGATCCAAATGCTGAAAGCATTGCACATGCAACCTTCTTCACACTGTCAAATTTCACTGGCAGGCTCTCTCAACAGTGGATAATGGATGCCTCCTGATCTCTCTATGTCCCTTCCAGGTCTTTGCGCAGCTCCGTGAATTTTGATGACCAAAGAGAGGATGCCTTGAGCTTGATCAGCTGCATTTGAAAGTCCTCAATACCCATCCACTGAAACACAGACAGATCCATGTCGCTCTCCTCAAAGTTGTCTGGCTTGATCAAAATAGAAAACATTGGGCCATGTTGCTTGAAGTCTTGAAATCGGACAGAAATCTGACAGCTCCCCCACTCCGATGACGTCAGTACTGACAGTGTGTCGTGTTAACAGCCCTTTGAGTTACTTGAAGTAGCGGAACGTTCCACAGGCGCAGGTTGAGCTCATTGAGGTGACCTGTTATGTCAGTGAGAAACATCAGTTTTACAAGCCAATCCTCATCCTCAAGCTCTTGGTAGTTTTGGCCCTTTTCAGACAGAAATGCTTTAACTGTATCCAAATACTCAACGAACCATTCCAGAACTTTCCCTCCACTTAACCACCTGACACTGCAGTGAAGAGGCAAGTCTTTGTGGATTTGTTCCAACTCTTCCAGCAGTGACTGAAACTGTCTGTGTGTCAAAGACGAGCGAGCAACATGGAAATTCACGATTTTAGCCATCGAAGTACCTAAATCGGAATTTGAAATCTTGGAATACAGATTCTCTTGGTGAATGATACAGTGAAATATAACCACGGGTGGTCAATCTTATCTTCAATCAGCTTTGCGAATCCTTTATTTTTCCCCACCATAGTGGGGGCACCATCAGTTATAATAGCAAATATGATTTTAATATCGACACCTCTCTCCTCAAAATGATCCTTGAAGGTTTTGCTACATCTTCCCCTTTAGTAGTACCATGCATGGGTTTTAGACAAAGCAGCTCCTCGCGTACCTGCTCTGAGTCACAGTATCTTGCAACAACTGCCAGACGTGGAATATCATTCACATCCACACTCGCATCAAGAGCCACAATAAACACAGGTGCATCTTTTAACGCTAGAGTTTTCTGCTCCTTTCAACCATCTCGGTAACGTGCCTTTCAACAGTTCTGGCAGACAGGCATGTCTTTTATCTTTGAGATGATTGTGTCTTTGTTAGGCAATCAATCAAATAAAGCCTGTGAACTACTGAGGAAGGCCTCCTTGATATATTCCCCATCAGTAAAAGGTTTTCCATGTTTAGCAATGCACTGCGCAACTTTGTAGCTCCCCTTTGTAGCTTGATTTTTGACTGCGTGTAGATTTGTAAACACACTGCTTTGCTTTTCATACCTGGACACGGCCCTCTTGATTCCTTCAGCCTTGTCCGCCTCATCCTTGAAGTTTTTCTCATGTCTTGTTTCAAAATGACGCTGTACACTTGATGTTTGACAAACAACAGTTTTACAGTGGCTTGCGAAAGTATTTACCCCCCTTGGCATTTTTCCTATTTTGTTGCCTTACAACCTGGAATTAAAATTGATTTTCTGGGGGGTTTGTATCATTTGATTTACACAACATGCCTACCACTTTGAAGATGCAAAATATATTTTTTTTGTGAAACAATCAAGTGAACATCAATCCCTCTGATTGACCTCTTGTCTTAGGATATGTCCCAAATGGCACCCTTTTCCCTATATAGTGTGCTACCCTTTGACCCCCCCCCCCCCCCCCCAAAGTCAATACTTTAAAGCCCAGCTCTGTGGAGTGTACGGCTTAAAGTTGTCCTATGGACAGATACTCCAATATCCGCTGTGGAGCTGAGCAGCTCCTTCAGGGTTATCTTTGGTCTCTTTGTTACCTCTCTAATTAATGCCCTCCTTGCCTGGTCCGTGAGTTTTGTTGGGCGGCCCTCTCTTGGCAGGTTTGTTGTGGTGCCATATTCTTTCAATTTTTTTATAATGGATTTAATGGTGCTCCGTGGGATGTTCAAAGTTTCTGATATTTTTTTATAACCCAACCCTGATCTGTACTTCTCCACAACTTTGTCCCTGACCTGTTTGGAGACCTCCTTGGTCTTCATGGTGCCGCTTGCTTGGTGGTGCCCCTTGCTTTGTGGCGTTACAGACTCTGGGGCCTTTCAGAACAGGTGTATATATACTAAGATCATGTGACAGATGATGTGACACTTAGATTACACGCAGGTAGACTTTATTTAACTATTTATGTGACTTCTGAATGTAATTGGTTGCACCAGATCTTATATAGGGGCTTCATAGCAAAGGGAGTGAATACATATGCACGCACCACTTTTCCGTTCTTTATTTTTTAGAATTTTTTGAAACAAGTTATTTTTTTCATTTCACTTCACCGATTTTGACTATTTTGTGTATGTCCATTACATGAAATCCAAATAAAAATCCATTTAAATTACAGGTTGTAATGCAACAAAATAGGAAAAATGCCAAGGAAGATGAATACTTTTGCAGATTTGAGACTGGGATGGAGGTTCACCTTCCAGCAGGACAATGACCCTAAGCATACTGCTAAAGCAAACACTTGAGTGGTTTAAGGGGAAACATTTAAATGTTGTGGAATGGCCTAGTCAAAGCCCAGACCTCAATCCAATTGAGAATCTGTGGTATGACTTAAAGATTGCTGTACACCAGCAGAACCCATCCAACTTGAAGGACCTGGAGCAATTTTGCCTTGAAGAATGAGAGACCCCAAGAGACTTGAAGCTGTAATTGCTGCAAAAGGTGGCTTCTACAAAATATTGACTTTGGGGGGGTGAATAGTTATGCACGCTCAAGTTTTCTGTTTTTTTTGTCTTATTTCTTGTTTGTTTCACATTAAAATATATTTTGCATCTTCAAAGTGGTAGGCATGTTGTGTAAATCAAATGATACAAACCCCCCAAAAATCTATTTTAATTCCAGGTTGTAAGGCAACAAAATAGGAAAAATGCCAAGGGGGGTGAATACTTTCGCAAGCCACTGTAGCTGCTAGCCATGTGAAAACAAATCTTCAGCGCCACCTTGGTTTTGAATTTGGCGGAAGAGGTGAGGCGGGTTAACTTTTGCGGTTAAATTCCCATGTACCGAATAAAAAATACAAGTTAAATGGGTTTCCATTGAATTTTCAACTCTACTGATGGTTTTGTATCAAAATATGTTATCGGCATATAGCAAATGTGCCCACTCTGGTCTTGGCATGTGTGCTCCTGCCAACAGCTCGCATATACAGTGCGGGTATAGCCTACATGATTAGGGCCGGGACTACCAGTAACGCAATATTTGTTCCATGGCAAAAATGAAAACATGAAGCAGATCAAACACTTTGGTCCTTTAAAAAGCTGCTGTATATAAAATGTTGTGTGCTTTAGCTTGGAAAATACAGTGAGGGAAAAAAGTATTTGATCCCCTGCTGATTTTGTACGTTTGCCCACTGACAAAGAAATTATCAGTCTATAATTTTAACGGTAGGTTTATTTGAACAGTGAGAGACAGAATAACAACAACAAAAAATCCAGAAAAACGCATGTCAAAAATGTTATAAATTGATTTGCATTTTAATGAGGGAAATAAGTATTTGACCCCCTCTCAATCAGAAAGATTTCTGGCTCTCAGGTGTCTTTTATACAGGTAACGAGCTGAGATTAGGAGCACACTCTTAAAGGGAGTGCTCCTAATCTCAGTTTGTTACCTGTATAAAAGACACCTGTCCATAAAAGCAATCAATCAATCAGATTCCAAACTCTCCACCATGGCCAAAACCAAAGAGCTCTCCAAGGATGTCAGGGACAAGATTGTAGACCTACACAAGGCTGGAATGGGCTACAAAACCATCGCCAAGCAGCTTGGTGAGAAGGTGACAACAGTTGGTGCGATTATTCGCAAATGGAAGAAACACAATAGAACAGTCAATCTCCCTCGGCCTGGGGCTCCATGCAAGATCTCACCTCGTGGAGTTGCAATGATCATGAGAACGGTGAGGAATCAGCCCAGAACTACACGGGAGGATCTTGTCAATGATCTCAAGGCAGCTGGGACCATAGTCACCAAGAAAACAATTGGTAACACACTATGCCGTGAAGGACTGAAATCCTGCAGCGCCCGCAAGGTCCCCCTGCTCAAGAAAGCACATATACAGGCCTATCTGAAGTTCGCCAATGAACATCTGAATGATTCAGAGGAGAACTGGGTGAAAGTGTTGTGGTCAGATGAGACCAAAATCGAGCTCTTTGGCATCAACTCAACTCGCCGTGTTTGGAGGAGGAGGAATGCTGCCTATGACCCCAATAACACCATCCCCACCGTCAAACATGGAGGTGGAAACCAGTGGCGGCTCCTGAAAAAATTCTCAGGAGGGGCAATTTTTCTGATGATTTAGGTGACCTACACACATTTTTAAAAAGATATGTCCAGCAACAACATGAAGACAGGGGCAGCATATAAGTCAATACCAGAAGCATTTATTGACTGATCTCAAAAGTGTTGGCTTACAAAAGCAAAATAAGTTATCACAGTAAAAATAATCAAGGGTGTTCTTTCACATTCCTCAACACTGCATAAACAATATGTATGGCTTTGTAAAAATGAACAACCATATTCTGGCCAATTGTATAGATTTGTAAATATGAACAACCATATTCTGGCCAATTGTATAGATTTGTGAAAATGAACATGAACAGATTTTTTATTTTTTTGAATGGCAGTACCTTTCAAACATGTCTGCTTGCAGTAAGGTAGCACTCACAAGGTGGCCAGAGAAAGAGAACCTTTCTTTGGTGTGATCCAGGATGGTGTTGCAGACCTCTTCAGACAGCCTCTGCTTCTCCTCTTCTCTCAAAGCTGTTCTGGGTCTTTTGGCTCCTGTTGCTTCTTGCAGCTGCTGTTGAGAGGAGTCCCTGAAGGCAAACAGACCAATGTGTTTGTTGGCTTTGTACAGTATTGTTGTCTATGTGATGCACAGGTATATGCAATGTATCCATGTATAGTAAAAATACTTCAGTTCCACTTAAAATGGGCAGGGATGCATAAAGTCTTTAGTGTTTAAGTTAGCCTTTGTGTCTCACATAGCCTGGATGTTCAGCACAGTATACAGTGGTGCTCATAAGCTTATGATCCCATGCTAAAGTTGACTAAAAAGAGGAATAAAAAATAAAAGAAAATTGGTGTCCTTAAAGGTTGGATTTTCCAACTTTTTTAATTAAGTCATTAAGATCAATTTCCAAAAGATGATTTTTTTATTTTTTTATTCCTCTTTTTAGTCAGCTTTAGAATGTGTTCATACACTTATGAGCACCACTGTACAGTACACATAGTATATAAAATAAGATAGATTACACCACTGGCCATATATAATGACAATAATGTAATTTCAAACACAAATGCAGTCTCCTTTCATGCATACATTTTCAAATAAAGCTCTGCTTTGAGAAAGATCGAATGATATTGTTTAATCTTTATCTTACCTTATGGCCTGCACACTGCTTGCGAAGCTGTCGAGGGCACGTTTGATAAAGACAGCATCGATGTCCTTATTCTGTAGCTTCTGGTACGGTGGGCTGGTCAAATGAACCCAATGAACCCGTCCGGATGGCTTCAAAACATTCTATGAGGTCGTCTCGATTCTCGTAGACAGTGTTCACGACTCTGCTGTTGCTAACCTCATCGTTGTGGCGGCGGACAGCTAGCCTGTATCCCTCATCCAGTTGAGTGGCAATATTCACTCTCACCAAAGCAGACAATCTCAAACAGCTATCAATGTGGGTCTTTGACAGCTCATTTTTCTTAATCTTTTCTGAAAGATGGTGCATGTCGGTTACACCAGTCGCTGTCCAAGCGTTGCTGTCTGCCGTTCATGGTTACGTTACGTTACGTATGACGAAAGCGCGTAAGTGCAAGCCCTCAGACACCCATAGAGAATGTATTGAAAGCTCAGAAATTTGAAAAAAAAATATTTTACATTAGAGGCTATGAGAGACTTCTGGGCGATTTTCAACCTGACTGAAATCGCCCCAAAACGGGCGGGGACATTTGAAGCACGACTTTAGCCTGATTGGACATTTAGTGGCTGGCAGATCAGACGTGAACACTGAACTACTGTTGCCATGATATAATTGATTAGAAAAAAAATCCCTTCCTTTTCCCGTTTGGCAGTGCGTCGCCCATATCGCCCTATTGAACACACCGCCCATGGTGGAAACATTATGCTTTGGGGGTGTTTTTCTGCTAAGGGCACAGGACAACTTCACCGCATCAAAGGGACGATGGACGGGGCCATGTACCGTCAAATCTTGGGTGAGAACATCCTTCCCTCAGCCAGGGCATTGAAAATGGGTCTGGATGGGTATTCCAGCATGACAATGACCCAAAACACACGGCCAAGGCAACAAAGGAGTGGCTCAAGAAGAAGCACATTAAGGTCCTGGAGTGGCCTAGCCAGTCTCCAGACCTTAATCCCATAGAAAATCTGTGGAGGGAGCTGAAGGTTCGAGTTGCCAAACGTCAGCCTCGAAACCTTAATGACTTGGAGAAGATCTGCAAAGAGGAGTGGGACAAAATCCCTCCTGAGATGTGTGCAAACTTGGTGGCCAACTACAAGAAACATCTGACCTCTGTGATTGCCAACAAGGGTTTGCCACCAAGTACTAAGTCATGTTTTGCAGAGGGGTCAAATACTTATTTCCCTCATTAAAATGCAAATCAATTTATAACATTTTTGACATGCGTTTTTCTGGATTTTTTTGTTGTTATTCTGTCTCTCACTGTTCAAATAAACCTACCATTAAAATTATAGACTGATCATGTCTTTGTCAATGGGCAAACATACAAAATCAGCAGGGGATCAAATACTTTTTTCCCTCACTGTAAATACATGTGACTCTGGATGACAACATGATGATGATTTTTGTTTCCAACATTAGGGCTGTTTTCCTAAATAAGTTATATTTGCTTTGTGTTTTGCTTCCTCGCCGCGCTATGAATGAGTATCGCGTTACTGGTATCGTGCCGGTCCTATACCTGATGAGATTATTATTATGGACAAAATAGCAAGATTATTTTTACTTGTGAAACTTCAGCCAAACATCGCTCATCATGTCACCAGAATATGACCCTCGATATTTATTGGAAAGGAGCATCAAGCTCATCACTGTGCACTTTCACTACCCTGTGAAGTTCATCATAACTTATTTAATCTGTAGAAACTGCATGCTTTCCTGAGTCTTATGGGAGGACCACACAACATGTCATCTTGTGACTCCGAGTTTACATCCATATGATGGTTATTATATCAATATTTGCGCATAAAATCGTTTTCACCACCATTTCTCACATAATTAATTTTACAGACACAAAAAGATCCCATCTTTTCTAGCGTATTTGGTTTTGTCGACATTTTGAAAGTTTACCGGCAAATTTGGTGTTTCCATCAGGCCTGTCGTGAAATTTTTTTATCCGACGTGTACTTTACTCCCATAAACAGGTTGGAAGGAAACCTGGTTACAGATGCATACAAATGGGTGGGTTCATGCAACATTGAGCATTTGGAACAAACCACAGGAAATTCAGGTGGTACCAATATTTAGGTCACCAATACCAGACCTGGGTCAAATGCATAGTAATCAAATCAATTTCTTGAGGAATGCTTGATTTAGCTTGGAGTTTGAACTTTTGAGACTATTACAATGGTTTCATTGTACTGGTATTCGGGCAAACTACATCTCAAATATTTTGAAAGGATTTGACAGATACATTTGTCCCAGCAGGTGATAGGTTTGCTGCAGGCAGCTGCACCATACTTCACTTCAAAGTTTCCTCTCACCATGCAGCACTTATCTCTCTATCTTATCTGGTGCGGTTGTATAACTGTGGGATTGACCTTAAATTGGTTTTGGCTATTGGTTACGCAATGGGAATTGTTTGATATGGATTCCCACTGACTCTTTTCTCACAGGGTTGCGTGTTCCTGTGTGTCTGTCTGTGGGTAGAACAGCTGACGTGTGTGTGACAGGCCAAGGGGTGTGTTGGTTTAATGTAGTCCCCTCTCGCAAAGGGTTTCCCTCGTTCTTGTATTCTCAGCCACAGAAACGAAACATCACAAGCATGACAGTGATTCCCTTTAAAGCCTGTTTCATTAGTAAAGTTTGTTATGATTACTGTGATGATGTCTGGAAAGTATAGCCTTCCAATAATAACTCTAAGTAAAGTTAGACTGCTTTTCAGACTACTTTTTCAGTAGTTCAGTGTACTATAATCTCCACACAGGTGTACTTATCCTGAATTTGATGCCATGGAGTAGAAAAAGTGCAAAGCTCAACGGGATGAGTTTGCAATAGATTGCAATAGATTTGTGTCTGCATGGCTGGGCCCTGTCCAACACAGCCTGATTAAGAAGTCTTGTCTGAACCGTGCTCTGGCAGTAGCAGATATTGAGATAGATTTCTTGGTCGGGGACCTTACCGATTTAGATTGATGGACACTCTCAGTTAAGAGTACATCAGGATTGTATTACTCAAGGAATAGTGTGAGTTGCATGCATACTTGTGTGTGTGTGCGCGACCAAGCAAGAATGCTTGTGTGTGATTATCAATGTTTGTGTGTGTAGTTGAAACCTTCCATGACATCAATGGCCTCAGTGTCAAAGGAGGCGTCTTCCTTGACTTAAATTAACTTGTGCATATTAAATACGCATATTAGTTAAAAAAACTTCTCCACTCTTAATCGAACTCCAATCCAGTATCACTATAGTAGGCCATGCCAAATAAATTAATAAATCAATGGCGTGTGATGTGGCTGTTGGCAGTGTATCATTCAGAGAAGCTCTTATCTAGAGTAACACTCAGATAACTTCTCAATTTCCTGTTATAATGAGCTTATTACCTCCTCTTATGAAAATAATGAAGAAAAAAGATTACAGACTCGATTATCCAAACTTGGGACAGTTTCGGCTGAGCAGAGTTGTTTGGGTTTAGTGTTATTGTACCTACAGGTAACTGCCAAAATAATGGAAACACCAACATAAAGTGTCTTAATAGGGCATTGGGCCACCATGAGCCAGAACAGCTTCATTGCACCTTGACATAGATTCTACAAGTGTCTGGAACTCTATTGGAGGGATATGACACCATTCTTCTTCAGGAAATTCCATAATTTGGTGTTTTGTTGATGGTGGTGGAACACGTCTCAGGCACCGCTCTAGAATATCCCATAAGTGTTCAATTGGGCTGAAATCTGGTGACTGAGATGACAATGGCATATGGTTTACATCGTTTTCATGCTCATCAAACCATTCAGTGACCACTCGTGCCCTGTGGATGGGGGCATTGTGGATGGGGGCATTGCCCAGTATTTTTATACATGACCCTAAGCATGATGGGACGTTAATTGCTTAATTAAAGCACCTGCTTTCGATATACTTTGTATCCCTCTTTTTTGTTTCCATTATTTTGGCAGTTACCTGAATATACTGCTTAATCTTCTCCCACATTGTCTCTCTCTTGCTTCTGTTATCTCTGTCCACCACTCCCTCTCTCTCTTTCCTCTCTCTCTCTCTCTCTCTCTCTCTCTCTCTCTCTCTCTCTCTCTCTCTCTCTGTCTCTCTCATTCTCTCTCTCTCTCTCTCTCTCTCTCCTTCTCTCTCTCTCTCTCTCTCTCTCTCTCTCTCTCTCTCTCTCTCTCTCTCTCTCTCTCTCTCTCTCTCTCTCTCATTCTCTCTATCTCTCTCTCTCTCTCTCTCTCTCTCTCTCTCTCTCTCTCTCTCTCTCTCTCTCTCTCTCGCTCTCTTTCTGCCTCTCCCTCCCTTCAATTATAGCTGTAGCATCAGGTAAATAGTCCTCCCTTCCGTCAGGCTTCTTAAAGTGTTTATCTGCTCCCCTGATGCGGTCTGATGAACCCTAGTCATCAATCACCTCCTCTCTCTCTCTCTCTCTCTCTCTCTCTCTCTCTCTCTCTCTCTCTCTCTCTCTCTCTCTCTCGCGCTCTCTCTCTGCCTCTCACTCCCTTCAATTATAGCTGTAGCATCAGGTAAATAGTCCTCCCTTCCGTCAGGCTTCTTAAAGTGTTTATCTGCTCCCCTGATGCGGTCTGATGAGCCCTAGTCATCAATCACCTCCTCTGCCCCAGCCAGAATACTGTGCTCTGATGATTCTGTTGCTGTTGCTGTTGCTCTGACAGTGAGGCCATGGCTAATCACATTATAGGAGACAGAGGAGTCCACCCGCCTCACCTAGCCTAACCCCCACCTCTTCAATCTTTATCTGCCATTATTCTCACTGAGTCACTGGAGCAATCAGAGTTGATTTAAAAGCCTGTAAACACACTGCAGAGATGCTCTCTGGTCTGATTATGTGATGGATGACCTCTCCTAGCTGCTTGACTGGTGAAGTCCATCTGTGTTTACCTTTCCTTAATACAGCTAATCATGTGTCATCATGACTCCATCTACTTGCTAAGATTCACGGGGTAGTTGTTATGATGGGTTTTCAACCTGTGATTAGTTTCAAGTTTTAATGTCACATGCACAAGTACAGTGAACTGCCTTTCTTGCAAACTCAAAACCCAACAATGCAATAATCAATAACAATGTAATACTAGAAAAAACACATGAGAAATAAAAAGAAAAATGAAGAACACAATAAGTAAGTAAGCATACTATATACAGGGTCAGTTCCAATACCATATTTACAATGTGCAGGGTGGAGGTAGTGATGGAGGTAGATATGTATAGGGGTAAGGTGACTAGGCAACAGGATATAAGATAAACAGAGTAGCAGCAGCTTGTAGGTGAGTGGGTGTGTAGAGTCCGTATAAATGTACAGTATGTGCATATTATGTGTGAGTGAGCAGATGATGGAGTGAGTGTGTAGGGCCCTGTGAGTGTGCATAGTGACAGTGCAAAAATAAAAATAAAAGGTCAATAAAGATAGAAGGTTAACTCAGATAGTGTCACGCCCTGGCCTATAGAACTCTAGCTAGTTTGGTCAGTGTGTGAATATATTCTAGGTTTGTATTTCTATGTTTGGCCGGGTGTGGTTCCCAATCAGAGGCAGCTGTCGCTCGTTGTCTCTGATTGGGGATCATACTTAGGCAGCCAGTTTTCCTGCCTGCGTTGTGGGATTTTGTTATGTTCGTGTTTAGGCTTGTGTGTTAGCCTTTGGACCGTCACGGTTAAGTTTGTTGTTTTGGTTACTGTTTCGTGTGTTTATTAGTTAATAAACATGTTCGCCGTTCACGCTGCACCTTGGTCCGTCCCGTTCCTTAACGTACGTGACAGATAGTCCGTGTAGCAATTTTTTTTAGCTATTAATCAGTCTTATTGCTTGGGGATAGAAGCTGTTCAAGAACCTGTTGGTATCAGAATTGATACACCAGCACCGCTTGCCGTGCAGAAGCAGAGAGAATAGAAGTATGGCTTGGGTAGTTGGAGTCTTTAACGATTTTACTGGCCTTCCTTCCACACCGCCTGATATAGATGTCCTGGATGGCAGGGAGCTCGGCTCCAGTGATGTACTGGGCTGTCCGCACCAACCTCTGTAGCAGCATGCAATCGAGGGCGGTGCTATTACCATACCAGGCAGTGATGCAGCCAGTCAAGATGATCTCAATGGTACAGCTGTAGAACTTTTTGAGGATTTGAGGGCCCATGCCAAACCTTTTTCAACCTCCTGAGGGGGAAGAGGGTCTGTCGTGCCTTTGGACCATTTTAAGTCTTTAGCGATTTGGATACCGAGGAACTTGAAGCTTTCGACCTGCTCCACTGCAGCCCCGTCGATGTGGATGGGGGCCTGCTCGCCCCCCGTTTCCTGTAGTCCACGATCAGCTCCTTGGTCTTACTTACGTTGAGGGAGAGGTTGTTGCTCTGGCACCACACTGCCAGGTCACTGACCTTCTCTCTGTAGGCTGACTCATCGTCGCCGGTGATCAGGCCTACCACTATCGTGTCGTCAGCAAACTTGATGATGGTGACAAACTTGATGATGGGGGATTTTTTATATAGCTTTGTGCAAGTTCTGTACCAGTTATTTTCATATACACCTAAAGTACCATTAGAGCAAGGAGTACCTTTCAGATCTCCATCTCATAGTTCATAGATGGACACACCTGTGGCCAGAACCAGACAGTGACCTTTTAATAGCAGGTAAAGTCCAGTTTAGTATTCAACTAAAAAGACCACAACATCCTCAATCATAGCACAGTCATAATAAGACTTACGTTGTACTTCAGGAACAGGATGGGTAGAGGAAGTCTGCTTTTTCTCCACAGACACAATATTTAGACATGGTCCTACAGACCTAATATTTAGGCTCAGGAGCTCTTTATAGTTTATGTATCCCACCCTGTCCTGCACTATTCCTAGCCATCCCTCATAGCACTCACCCCGAGTCAGCCCCAGCTCCAACTCCAGCCCCAGTTCCAGACGGCACAGAGTCCCTGTTTTGACTAGACAGGCTGCAGATGCGGATTCCCCGCCGCTCTACAGTTTTATAAGACTTCCTGTATGGAATCGACCTGGTTTCCTTTTGGAGGCCATGACATCCGTGTGTGAAGGGGGGGAGCAGCTTGATCCCCAGCAGCTACAATATAAATGGGACAGGCAGGGTCAAGTTGTCTTGGCTTCCCCAACCGACTGACACATTCCTAATCGTCTACACTGGTTGAGATGGTTTGTGTAAAGAGTGCTATGTGAACAGACCAATCTCTTCTCTCCACCACCACCCTTGACCTTGAACCCACTCTTCCCCTCTCTCACCCCCCAGCCCCTACTCTTCCCCCTGGGTTGGTAGACAGCTGCGGGACACTTTCGAACAGGAGCCCCTCTCAGTCACAGAGTGACCGGGTCAACTGTCACCGGGGGTATGTGAACGTCTGGTCTGGCATGTCGGACTGAGGAGAGACACAGGAAGTCCAGCGGGGCTGGATGAGGGCCAGGTTGGCAAAGCTGCATCAAATCACAGAGGGCCAGAGAGAGAGAGTGAGAGTGTGTGTCTGTCTGTGTGTAGGGCTCTGATGATACCAGTATCGCAATCTTTTCTCCAAGCAGACAAAACTCTTTGGACCTTTAAAAACCTGCTGTATGTAAAATATGGTGTGCTATAGCTTGGGAAATAAATGTGACTCTGGATGACAACATAATGGTGTTTGTTTCCAACATTAGGGCTGTTTTCCTAATGAAGCTAAATCTGCTTTGTGTCTTGTTTCCTTGCCAAGATACTAATGAGTATTGCGATACTGGTATCGTCCTGGCCCTATGTGTGTGTGTGTGTGTGTGTGTGTAAGTGCGCGTGTGCAAGTGTGTGTGTGTGTGTGACAGACAGACAGGCTGACAGACAGACAAAGAGACCAGAGAGGAACCCAGAAAGGAAGAGGAAGGAATCCTCTGTTTGTACAGAGAAACAGCAGCAAGTCACCTGGAGGAACAGATGGAGCAGGGGGAAATAGTTTACCTAGACAGTAGACATGACAGTAGACAGTTCACGTGTCTCTATTGTCTACAAGACACTTCACTTGGCTATATTTCATGACCTGAATAAACTAGTCATACCAAAGGACACTTGTAATTGTGGGTTTTACTAGTTTAAGCTGTATCAAGGTTTTTTTATCAGAACATCTGATTTAGAACATGGGGGCATCATCCTTCTGTGGTTTCTGTCTGTGCTCACAACTTCTCTCCTACTAAATGTAGGCTAGGCCTAACCTTAACTGACAACTGATGACCTGCCCATTTCTCATGCGTGAATATTAATGCAGTTTTGTTTTCCTCTTGGGAAAACATTACATTAGACAATGCTATTACATTAATATTTATGGTGTGCTTTTTGAATTATATGACATACTGTGACACCCAGGCAGGGGCTGCTAACCCCGCTCCCCTCCATCCTGGCCCACTACTGCCCTACCTCCCTGCACCTTACTAACCCCTGCCTGAGAAGGAAAAAGTCTAGAGTAAAGCTGTCTTCAATCGTTAGCTGTGAGTTTGTATGCCTGCAGCGCGTTCTAACCAATTAAAAAATGATGGAAGAGATGATGGAAGAGAATGTATAGTGTTTGTGTGCAGTACTTATCAACCATTACTCAGGCAGAGATGCCTATGCCGTATGCAATGCTAATAATCTAAACTAAATCAATGTAATGAATCTGTGTTTATTGTGACATAATTGTTGTTGTCAGTCATCAATGCTTTATTAGTGACAATGTATGCTAATTACGACACATTTCTACCAGCTAAGAATGACGTGTTCTCTCTCTGTCAGTGCTAAATCATTACTCTTTCACTAACATATATGTTTTTTACATTTTAGTCATTTAGCAGACGCTCTTATCCAGAGCGACTTACAGTTAGTGAGTAGATACATTTTCATACTTTTTCATACTGGCCCCCTGTGGGAAACAAACCCACAACCCTGGCGTTGCAAACGCCATGCTCTACCAACTGAGCTACACGGGACCTTCCACACAGAATCAATTAAAATACATGAATGTGCTGATAGTACTCACTTCTGAATATACTTTCAAATTCCTTGTAAGAAGCGCTGTACTTTTGCATGTCAATTTCAGTTGGGTCAGCACTAAACAGCACATCCTCTCTGAGACAGAGAACATATCATAAACTCTTCACCCCTTCACCCCCATTACTCACAGGGCTGAGTTTGGTGTTTACATGCCAACATTAAGCCAGCGTGAATTAGACCCCTGAGGTTAACCCAACTGTGGAGCCCAGCACCTCCAATCCAACATCTGCTTCAACAGAGATCAGAGCTATAAATAGACTAGGTCTGAATGGGCCTATAACTAAGTGTCCAGTACTGTGCTGTGAGGTGCTGTGCCCAACCATGCCAGTCAGTATCACAGTAACCCTGCTAGGAATTTGAACATTGCATTAGCATGTACATGTGTTCATGCACACCATAGTATGTGCTCTCATACACACTTAAACACACACACACAGACACACCTCACAAAGTTACATACATACACATTGGGTCATATCACCATCAGTCATATTTTTGGATAGGGGCCTGAGAGGACCCAGCTCCTCTCCTCAGGACCATACCCCTCCCAGTCCACCAGGTAATGGAGCCGTCCCCCACGGAACCTGGAGTCCAGCAGGTCCCTCACGGCATATGCCGGACTCCCGTCAATGTCCAGGGGCGGAGGAGGCGTACCCCGGGGGACGGCATCCGCCAGAGGACCAGGAACCACCGGCCTGAGGAGAGACACATGAAAAATGTGTGAGACACGGTAGTGAGGGGAAAGGAGCAGCTGGTATGATACCTCATTTATCCACTGGAGGACCTTAAACGTCCCCACAAACCTGGGGCTCAGTTTCTTGCAGGGCAGGCAGAGAGGGAGGTTTTTTGTGGACAGCCAGACACGATCCCCAGGCTGGAATACAGGGGCCTCACTGTGGTGGCAGTCGGCTTGGTCCTTCTGCCGACAAATGGCCCTCTGGAGATGGACATGGGCAGCGTCCCAGACCTGTCCAGCCCTGTGGAACCACTCGTCGACAGCGGGCACATCGGTCTGGCTAGGTGTCCAAGGGGCCAGGGCCGGCTGGTACCCCAGGACACACTGGAAGGGAGTGAGCCCTGTGTAGGAGTGACCGAGGGAGTTCTGGGCATATTCTGCCCAGGGAAGAAACCTCGCCCACTCACCCTGCCTGTCCTGACAGTGGCAACGAAGAAACCTCCCCAGCTCCTGGTTCATGTGACTGAGGCCTATACCCGGAAGTGAGGCTCCCGCAGGAGTGGGTGATAGCACAGGACCAGGTGGATTGGGGGCACTCGCCTCTCCCTGAGGTGGAACCGGAGCGCTGGGCAGATTATGCAGAGTTTGGAGCACTTCCTGCATGGCGGCGTTCAACTGGGCAAGCTGCTGCTGGTGCTGGTCGAGGCACTGGGAAACTCCTGCTGCATCCATTTTTGTTTGGTGTGATTCTGTGACGAGTACTGAGTGTACGAAGAGGCAGGACTTAGACGCAGGAATTAACAAGGTCAAGGTTTACTAAACAATGACAAAGAGAAATAACAAAGATAGAGTAAACGACACGAAGCTAAACAATCACACACAACATCATCCAGAACAGTCCAGGGCTAAACAGGGCTGGTGATGAGATGATGAGGTGCAGGTGCGCTGGAGGTGATTAGGGTGCGTTGGGTTTCCATTCCGGTGTAGCCGAGGTGGTGCGCTCAGACCGGTGGCTCAGTAGACCGACAAATCAGAGCGCCGGAGGGGAGCAACGGGAGGAGACGTGACAATATGTTTCAAGAGAAAATTAATTGGGAAAAAAGCATCTTATCAACAATGGCATTATTTTCAATTAACTCTGCAACTCTTCCAACTATTGACTTTTTTCAGAGCTGCCACCAATTTGATGTCAAAACATTGACAACAAATACATATTGACATATAAAAAAGGATATATATAAAGGATATTTCATGATGAAACCCTCATATTACACACCAATGGTATTCACTAAATTGATGGTTTATATTTAGGATAATATTTTACAGCTTTGTCATTCTATTTTTTATTTTAAAACCATCTTATTAAATTATTTCATATATTTTACTAGTGGCCAGAGATTATTACAGACACCTGCGATAATCTGAAGTACCCAAAACGGCCACTAGATGTCTTGTGAAAGATTACATAAAATCCTTGAAAGATACCCAAATTCTTGTAGTTTACTCGTAAACTTAGAAAGTTTCCAGTAATATACCCTCCCTTTGCAACCGTAGTTCCAGCACTATGTGTTAAGACCAGGGGTGCAACTTTGTTTTTAGAAGTAAAATTATCCAGTCAGATTAACACTCCAAACAGCCTACCTGACCGCTCGGAGGCGTCCGCATGGTCCTAAAGCACACCGAGCCTCGTTTTGTATCACATTCCAATGATAAAACTGGGGGGGACAAAAATGCAATTTCAGAATGTGGGGGGGACAGTGAAAGTTGTGCCCCTGGTTAAAACACACAGTGTCCACAGTACTGTGCCACCCAGGACCAGACCCAGCCAATGCAAACCCCTGCCCGCCTGGCATTCGAGATTCAAGGCACCTCGCTAAACTAAGCCAACATTGTATCAAAGGTCTCTTGGCAGGAACAGAACACGAAGTGAATTGGCTCAATGAGCTGAGCTGCCGCCTTCCTTAAGTGCTTCATCATCATCACTCTTTCTCTTTGTCGTGTCCTTGTCTCGTTTGTGATTTATTATGACCTGTCTGTATCGCTGTGGGGATTGAAAAGCTTTGTAGTGTTAGGGGATTTATAGTCTAACCCAGGGGACTGCAACCTTTTCTAGCTACTTTAAACACGTCACAAGCTACTTTTTTTTAAAGCTTTCAAATAGGCAAATTCTTCTCTTCTCCTCTACCCTGCAACTCTTCCCCTGGTCCTTGGTGTACAAGAGATCTGTTTTCAATGTACCCTATAGAATAATGGTTAAATAAACAACTCTAAGGGGCCCCATAAAATAATATTTGTATTTTCCAGTTTTCAGTTTTTTTTTTATTCAGTTTTTTAAAATTCTTAAAGATTTATTTATAATCTCAATATTACAATTATTCATAGAGAAACAATGAAAATTGATGTTCTGAGTCCATGTTAATGCTTAAATCACATCAGAAGACCAATGTTGAGGTGCATTTAGAGAGGAATGTGTCGGTCTAGCAACGTTTCTGTTAGGCCTACCATGGTAGCACATGTCATAGTAGAGTTTGCTTAACAATGGCCACCCAATTGATACAAATAATCAGGATATCTTTCTGTCAGGTTAGCCTACTTTGCAGTTAACATTTAACAGAGATTTTATTTGGGGAAATTCTGTACTTTCATAATTGCTTGGCGAGCCACTCATAGGTGGGCTGCTAGCTACTGGTAGCTCACGATCTACCTGTTGGAGACCCCTGGTCTAACTTTAAGCTAAACGATACTGCAGTACTCTCTCTCTGTCACATTTGCTGTGACACAGCCTACAGCTGTACATTTCCAAAAAGGCTGACACATATACCAGTAATAAAATTATATTTTGAGCTTGCATTCACATGCCTAGTCACTGTGTTGGCCAATTTATCAGAGTAATTTATTATAATGGGAAAAGCAGCATTTTGAAGCAGCAGTATACAGTAGTTCTGTCATTTTAAATCCACACTGCTTTTACTACCAGATTTATTTGATAGTTTCATTCCTGGAATAAATGGGCCTAGTATGTTGCCTTCCATTGAACGGTAAGATTCTGGAATACACTGTAAGATTCAGGAATACATAGATTGTAGCTCGCTTTTCTGTCCATCTTGTGAACCCTCATGGAAAGCTGTGGAGACAACAGTAGTTGTCAGTACGTCTTAGCACTGTGCTCACAGACTTCATTGATTCCAATTTGAAGGTGCTCAGACATTTTTTATTTTTTTATTTTATTTAACCTTTATTTAACCAGGTAAGCCAGTTGAGAACAGGTTCTCATTTACAACTGCGACCATTGCTGGTCCGATGATGCTATGTTGTTCTGGCTCCTTGTTATGTTGTTGTTGAATACTTTAGCAACAGGGTAGATATTTTTCAGTTGTTGTATGTATTATTGTGTGTCTGGGTGCTGGTCAGATTGCATGCATGGACTTCTGTGTGCATTTTCATGTGTGTGTATGTTTACTGTGTCTGCTGGATTCTCTGCAGGTCGTAGGATGACTGAGTGTGTCTTGGCCGGGTACCAGAATGTGTCCCGGGAGAGGTGCACAGGGGCAGTGGGCCAGGTTGTAGGGGGACAGTAGGGTAGTAGAGGGCCTGCCTGACACATAGGCTACATGAACACACGCGCACGTCGCACATGCGCACACACACACACACATGCACCCAAACGGGAACACTAGGATGAGCTGTAGGGGGCTGGTCTGTAGGGCAGGGGGTAGCAAAGGTTAAATGTGCAGTCACTGCCTGGGTGTCATAGTAGGGTATAACTTCCACAACTCAGTCTGTTCTCATGCACGCCAGGGCCGACCATCCCACCAACACCCCTCTACCTGTCTACCCTGCTGACCTCAAACACACACAGGCTTAGACTTGTGAGATCTCCTGTCATATATGACATATTATAGAATCATTCTGTCTGATATGTGTTGCCAGTGTGTCAGTACCACTACACACAGAGTCAATAATCAGCAGTGATTACTATCATAATAACTATGAAGGTGAAGGTTCATGCTATGGTTACTGTGAGGGCTTGAACAACAGGCAGTCATAGGCAGCCCTTATCGTGTGGTGTGGATGGATCTAGAACAGTATGTAGACACACTGAGGTGTGTCTCAGTTCCAGGTATTTGACTAGGATCATTCCCTAATCCTAGAGAGGAGCTGTGTTGATAAAAATGTGGGATTTGGGACGTAGCACGGGGTGGATGCTGACTGTTATGGGACTTAGGAGCTTGTGTAGCTGTGTTTATTTAATAGTTTAGTAAAGAGGCGAATCTCTTTACTAAGCTAGATCAGATAAGGGGATACTTGGGCCTCTGAAGTGCTTCAGATGAAGTGTTTTGTTGGCAATGGCGCTTGGAAAAAAAGACATCAACGTTGTTGGGAAAGGTTTTTTGGAGTGAGTGTGTAGGGGGCCATGGATTTTTGGGGAGGATATGTTATCTTCCAGATAGGGCACACCCATCCGTTTCACTCTATTTACTCGATAGCGCTGGTTTTGTTTTGTTCGCCTTACTGGAAAAGATTAATGCGTTTCACTGTTTCACGCTGTGGCTGATCTGGATCTCTGTTGTTGATGATGGCGGACAGACAGTGTTACTGGTGTTCCTTCCATCTGTCCTCAGAGTCAGAGTTGTCATCATCCTGGTTACATCCCAAATGGCACCTATTCACTATTTAGTGCACTATATAGGGAATAGGGTGTCATCTTAGCTGCAAACCCTCTGGAGGGGATTTGGGGGCCTTCAACCACTTGTGGTGTCTGAGGTGGCCGGCGATGTGCCTGACCGGAAAGCATGAGGCAACATGAGGCGCCTGTCTCCTTCTCCTTTTATCTGGCCCTGGTTAGAACTGACAGTACTGTGCAGACCTGGGTTCAAATACTATTCGAAATAATTTCACATACTTTATCTTAGCTTGATTGAGCTTGCCTGTGGCTTAATGGAACCAATAGAAAAGTCACAAAAGTGCAAACCCAGCCCATATGGCACTATAGACAGATTATAACAAACACTAAAATGATGTGAAATATTTCAAATAGTATTTGAACCCAGGTATGGTTATTGCTGCCAGCAACGTGGCCCCTCCAAGCAGCAGGAAATACATGCAGGTTTGGATAAGTCATTGCCATGATGGCAGTGCAGTATACAGACACACCCTCACAAATACACAGAGACACATGCACACACACACTTTTTGTATCTTACATAACCCACCACACACATTTCACCACACACATTTCCTCTCAGCAGGTGACTGTAGAGTGATGTCTCTGTCATTACAGCAGGGCAATCAGACTGTGTAGGGGGGGTAATCACCCACACTGGGCCAGTCTCTCACCCTGGGCCCTGTTATAGCAGACTTGGCAGGGCATCAGAGGACGGGGCGGCTAGGGTGGGTGTGTGCGATCTGTGTCTGTGTATGTGCGAGCTAGTGATGTGCGTTTGCAAATGATTTGTTCTTTTTGAATGACTCTTTTTACTGACTTCGAGTCATGATTGGTTTTCTGAGTGAGTTATTCATTTTAGTTGTTCATTTGACAATGAGTCCTACAGCAGGATTGATACACGCTCAGCGGCTCCAGAGACGTGCTCTGACCAACAACTGTCTGTCAAATATGCATGCAGGAAAATAGATCATGCTGCAGGCAGCATAGAAAAGAAAAATACATGTTTAGAACTAATAATTGATCGCATGGTGCAAGAATTAATTCAATTAATTGATTATTGAATGTTATGATGGACACAGCCTTATAGAACCAAAACATACACAGCCTCTGCTCAACAGTCTCGAACTCGAGAACGAATCGTTTGGGGGTCTGCAGTTCGAACAATATTGTGCTTATCACCAATCAATCAAAATGAGCAGATGTCACAAAGTGCTTATACAGAAATGCAACCTAAAACCCCAAAGAGCAAGCAATGCAGATGTAGAAGCACGATGGCTAGGAAAAACTCCCTAAAAAGGCAGGAATCTAGGAAGAAACCTAACGAGGAACCAGGCTCTGAGGGGTGGCCAATCCTCTTCTGGCTGTGCCGGTGGAGATTATAAGAGTACATGGCCATTAAGGCTAGATCAGGGGTCAAATAATAATCACAGTGGTTATAGAGGGTGCAACAGGTCAGCACCTCAGGAGTAAATGTCAGTTGGCTTATGATAGCCAAGCATTCAGAGGTCAAGAGAGAGAGGTTGAGAGACAGAACTTGAGAAAAAGAGTGCGAGAGAGAGAGAGAGTGGGGGGGGGGAGTCTGGGATTGGGTAGTACGTCCAGTGAACAGGTCAGGGTTCCATAGCCGCAGGCAGCAACTGGATCAGCAGGGGGACGGGGACAGCCAGGAGTCGTCAGGCTAGGTAGTCCTGAGGCATGGTCCTAGGGCTCAGGTCCTCCGGGAAGGGAGAGAGAGAGATGTGGAAATTAGAGGGAGCATACTTAAGATCACACAGGACACCAGATAAGACAGGAGAAAAACACCAGATATGACAGATAACATCAGTGACTCAACCCACTCAAGTTGTGTATAGCGAAGAAAAGCCTGGCAATACGTGATGCACCCCTCCTAGGGACGGCAAGAGTCAAATGCATTCCACCAAGAGTCGTTCACAATTTAGTCCGGTTGCGCCCACCACTAGTCCTCGTTTCAAATGTATCAAGAAATAATATTTTGTATGCCTAGCAATCAACAAATGTACATTGTTTAAAGCACACTTTCACAAGTCTCAGTCACAAATGACAGCTCCAATAAGACGCCTATGGTGAACGACATGTGAATAAGAGGCTTGTAGAATCACCTAGCTTCCGTTTCCGCTAAAAAACGGATGTGGGGAACCCCTCCTCAGGCGTTCTTTTACGCCTGCTACGTTAAGTTCATGGTTCGCCGGTAGGGGGTCCTGCGTCTGGGCATTACTGACTCAAATGAACTAAATGAGTCAAAATATTTGTTATTTTGACTGAACGAGTCGAAAAGATCTGAGTCAGTAAAAAGATCTGAACTTCCCATCACTAGTGTGAACGCGGGGTGTGTGTGTGCGTGCGTGCGTGCATGTGCCAGAGTGTGTGTCTCTGTGCGTGTTTCTATTTGTGTGTGTGTGTGTGTGTGTGTGTGTGTGTGTGTGTGTGTGTGTGTGTGTGTGTGTGATTGCTCAGGCGTGATTCCTCCTCTTGCCATTGTTGATGGCCATGTCAGAGCAGTGGGTCATATCACACTCCGCTGACTCATCGCATTAGTGCTCTAGCGTGTTTACCAATCGCTCCACAGAGAGTATCTGTCATTTCACTCAACTGTACTCTATATCCCCTAAGCCAGGACAGATTTACATGACTAAACTGTGACTAAGCGCTTCTGGAGACACCAGGGAGTCAGCTCACTTTAATGTGGATGCCTGAGCATGAGGATCAGTAGCTCTGATGGTGATGTTGTTAATGAGAACCTGTTCAAGCCTACATTAGACTGTCATTAGCTGTCATAAGACTGTCATAAGACATAAGTTGTTAATGAACACCTGTTCCCCTGCCTTCTGCCTTCTGCCTTCAACCCTACTTATGACTATCATAAACCCTACATTTGACTACCGTAAAGCCTAATTTGACTGCTATAAGACTTGTGGCTCAGTTGGTAAGAGTGTGGCACTACCAATGCCAAGGTTGTGGGTTAAATTAACACAGGGATCACGTACACATACAAACAATGTACACACTAACATCACTGTAAATCTCGATAAAAGGATAAAAGCGGCTGCTAAGTGGCATAGCTATATTATAATTATACTGAACAAAAATATAATCACAACATGTAAAGTGTTGGTCCCATGTTTCATGAGCTGAAATAAAAGATCCCAGAAATGTTCCATGCACTCAAAAAGCTTATTTCTCTATAATTTTGTGCACTAATTTCTTTACATCCTTGTTAGTCAGCATTTATCCTTTGCCAAGATAATCTATCCACCTGAGAAGTGTGGTATATCAAGAAGCTGATTAAACAGCATGATCATTACACAGGTGCACCTTGTGATGAGGACAATAAAAGGCCACTCTAAAATATGCAGTTTTGTCACAAAACACACTGCCACAAATGTCTCAAGTTTTGAGGGAGCGTGCAATTGGCATGCTGACTGCAGAAATGTCCACCAGAGCTGTTGCCAGAGAATGTAATGTTCATTTCTCTACCATAAGCCGCCTGCACCGTAGTTTTAGAGAATTTGGCAGGGCTAGGGCTGTGGCGGTCATGACATTTTGTCAGCCGGTGATTGCCAAGCAAATAACTGCCAGTCTCATGGTAATTGACCATTCATTAACATAAACACATTTAGCATTTCCTGGCTTCCACCTACATGCCACTGATGCAGACCTTTGGAACATTTACATTTTAAAAAGTATAATACATCCATTTAATATAGCCTACACCATCACAATAAATCCATGATTTATTTTAGACAGGTCTAAAGAAACATGATATGGAGAAAATGGAGTCTATTTTAGAAGAACAGAATAGCATATTCTTATGTCCTTATGTTAGGCCCTGATCTGGCTATGCCATATGGCTGTGGGCTACACTAGTTAATTTAGCAGACAAGATTTGCTTAGCATACTGTGGCATTATTTTATATAATTTTATACAGTATCAGTGGACACACATTTACATTTACATTTAAGTCATTTAGCAGACGCTCTTATCCAGAGTGACTTACAAATTGGTGCATTCACCTTATGATAGCAAGTGGGACAACCACTTTACAATTTATTTTTAATTTTTTAATTTTTTAATTTTTTATTTTTTTTCTATCTCTTTATCTCTTGACACACCTACTCATTCAAGGGTTTTTCTTTATTTTTACTATTTTCTACATTGTAGAATAATAGTGAAGACATCAAAACTATGAAATAACACATATGGAATCATGTACTAACCAAAAAAGTGTATATTTTATATTTTAGATACTTCAAGGTAGCCACCCTTTGCCTTGATGACAGCTTTGCACACTCTTGGCATTCTCTCAACCAGCTTAACCTGGAATGCTTTTCCAATAGTCTTGAAGGAGTTCCCACATATGCTGAGCACTTGTAGTGTGAAGAATACAATTGAACATAGCTGAATAAAATATGAAAATGTTTTCTCCAAACGATTTGAGGGAGTGCGCACATGCGGCTATTCTGTGTTGAGCTGTTAACAAAGAAACAGGTCCTCCTATATGCTTAATTGAGTTATTTATGCAACTTTAGTTGTGATACAAAAGTTGGGCTATATGTTTTGATTTCTAAAACATTCTAAGGCTGCATGATGCAACTAATGATGATATGAAAAAAGTTGCATGAAAGGCATTAGCAATGCTTAGTTTTTTGTGCAGGTTGCACACACTTCATCAGTCTCTCATTCACAATTTGATAAGAATGATAATGCCTCGAATTTCCCGGCTGCATCCCCTTTGTGTGGTCGTAATGCCCCCTAAAAAAATCCAAGCCTTTTGCGGCCAGTGGCCGTTGTGCCCTTGGGCTGAATATAATCATTATAATTCCCTTCTCCCGGCTGCGTGCTCTGAAGCACCTCTCACTCACATGGCTCTCTCAAATATATCAATTCTTATTAGCCAATGCCAGTCACGTGATCGGGTCCTTCTCACAGCATCTTGGGTCTTCTCACAGGCTACAAGTGAAGACAGACACATCTGGAACGCAACTGCGCAAGTCCTTATCGAATTCTGAGGCATGTATTGAAGATGTTGGAAGAACTGTCCACATTTACTTTTCGTCAGCCAACAAGCTGAGTAGGCCTAACGAACAGCAAAAGCACTAGCCTATGTCAATCAACTATCCCCCATAATACAAAAGTTAACCTATTCTATTGGTCAACTTGTCCTTCTGTGCGAGAAATAAATATTCCAAACATAGTCTGGGACAGTTGTGGTATGCGATAGATCCTAAATTAATACAACCACTAGCATCAAAAACATTTTTAAAAGCATTAAGTGCAGCAATGCTAATGTTCATAAATGCAATCAATTAGCGGGAAAACACCATTCTCAAAAGTGACCGCAAATGTGATTCTGCATGTAATGCTTTATTATAAAGGTGCATTTTTGTTCTGAAAATTATCTTCCCCAAACTTGAAACTCATGCGCTGCCTATGTATGCCATTTAGACTCTACACCGGTTGTAAAGCGGATTAATGTGCTTAATTTTAAGAAGTTATTCGGCCACTTTAGTTGTCATACAAACCTTATCAAAACATAGGCTACAGGCCTATGGGCTAGACTACAGGAGGTGTGCGACTATGATTTGAAAAAGTCGCCAAAAAAAGGCAAGCACTGTTTCTTTTCAAGCTGGGCATCATTCACAAGTGATAATATATCATTAATATTAGGAAGGTTGAGAAATAAATATAGTAGGCATAGCCTATAGAAAGCTGATGGGATCCTCCTCTTTTTAAAAGAGGCCATCAAAACTCTGTTTTCTCACGCAATTGCATAGCCTATAGAAATGTTGAACAACATGAGCTCATGTGCTCTCATTAAGTGTTTGATAAGATTTTTGATTACATTTGCATTGATGTCAGAGTGATTAGAGGGACATTGGAGTGCTGAGTACCAGGCAGTTAGCAAGTTTGGTAGGCTACTAATGACCATCAGCAGCATCAGAGCTTGGAGAAGCCTAGTTACCATGACTAAACGGTCACGTGGAATTTGACTGCGGTCATGACTCGTGACCGACTGTGTGCCAGTAATACAGTCACCATAACAGCCCTACGTCCAACCGGCCTCACAACCGCAGACCACGTGTTACCACACCAGCCCAAAACTTCCACATCCGGCTTCATCACCTGCGGAATCGTCTGAGACAAGCCACCCAGACAGCTGATGAAACTGAGTAGTATTTATGTCTGTAGTAAAGCCCTTTTGTGGGGAAAAACTTATTCTGATTGGCTGTGCCTGGCTCCCAAGTATGTGGGCCCCCCAGGCCCACCCATGGCTGCGTCCCTGCCCAGTCATGTGAAATCCATAGATTAGGGCCTAATGAATTGATTTCAATTGACTGATTTCCTTATATGAACTGTAACTCAGTAAAATCTTTAAAATTGTTGCATGTTGCGTTTATATTTTTGTTCAGTATATAAAATTAACAGAAGACGTGATAAGTAATTCTGACAGATGTTATGTCATGGGGCATCTTGGAAAGTGGAAGGCTGACTATTCACATTGAGACCATTGCCTGACACAGTCCAAAGCAGAAGTCCGATTAATATTGTTATACAGTAAATTATGTCTGCAAATGCAGACACTTGCTCAAGCTTGGTGCTTTGCTGTGAAAAGCCATGTCAGTGAATATTTAAATACAGTATTTACAGTGCATTCGGAAAGTATTCAGACCCCTTGACTTTTTCCACATTTTGTTATGTTACACCCTTATTTTAAAATTGATTAAATAAACATGTTTCCTCATCAATCTACACAAATACCCCATAATGACAAAGCGAAAACAGGTTTTTAGAAAATGTTGCTAATTTCTTTAAAAAAAAAACAGAAATACCTTATTTATATAAGCATTCAGACCCTTCGCTATGAGACTCGAAATGGAGATGTTTCTACAACTTGATTGTAGTCCACCTGTGGTAAATTCAATTGATTGGACATGATTTGGAAAGGCAAACACCTGTCTATGTAAGGTCCCACAGTTGACAGTGCATGTCAGAGCAAAAACCAAGCCATGAGGTCGAAGGAATTGTCTGTAGAGCTCCGAGACAGGATTGTGTCGAGGTACAGATCTGGGGAAGGGTACCAAAACATTTCTGCAGCATTGAAGGTCCCCAAGAACACAGTCGCCTCTATCATTCTTAAATGGAAGAAGTTTGGAACCACTAAGACTCTTCCTATAGCTGGCCGCCCGGCCAAACTGAGCAATCGGGGGAGAAGGGCATTGGTCAGTGAGGTGACCAAGAACCCGATGGTCACTCTGACAGAGTTCCAAAGTTCCTCTGTGGAGATGGGAAAACCTTCCAGAAGGACAACCATCTCTGCAGCACTCCACCACTGCTCAGTAAAAGTCAAAAGACCAAAAGGCACCTAAATAATTTTCAGACCATGAGAAACCAGATTCTCTGGTCTGATGAAACCAAGATTGAACTCTTTGGCCTGAATGCCAAGTGTTACGTCTGGAGGAAACCTGCCACCATCCCTACGGTGAAGCATAGTGGTGGCAGCATCATGTGTGGGGATGTTCTTCAGCGTCAGGGACTGGGAGACTAGTCAGGATTGAGGGAAAGATGAACGGAGCAAAGTACAGAGAGATCCTTGATGAAAACCTGCTTCAGAGCGCTCAGGACCTCAGACTGGGGCGAAGGTTAACCTTCCAACAGGACGACAACCCTAAGCACACAGCCAAGACAACACAGGAGTGGCTTTGGGACAATTCTCTGAATGTCCTTGAGTGGCCCAGCCAGAGCCCGGACTGGAACCCGATCGAACATCTCTGGAGAGACCTGAAAATAGCTGTGCAGCAACGCTCCCCATCCTACCTGACAGAGCTTGAGAGGATCTGCAGATAAGAATGGGAGAAACTCCCCAAATACAGGTGTGCCAAGCTTGTAGCGTCATACCCAAGAACACTCAAGGCTGTAATCGCTGCCAAAGGTGCTTCAGTAAAGTACTGAGTAAAGGGTCAGAATATTTATGTAAATATGATTTTTTATTTTTTTATTTTTAATACATTTGAAAGATTTCAATTTTTTTAAAATTGCTTTGTCATTATGGTTGATGAGATGTTTTATATATTTTTTATCCATTTTAGAATAAGGCTGTAACGTAACAAAATGTGGAAAAAGTCAAGTGGTCTGAATGCTTTACGAATGCACTCTATCTGCACATGCAGACACGCATGCTATTGCATGCTGCTTTGCTGTGACAATGCCATGTCATCGTAAAACAGGGGGCAGCAGGAAGCCTAGTGGTTAGAGCGTTGGTCACTAGTTCGAATCCCAGGGCCGACCATGTAAAACCTGTCGATGTACCCTTGAGCAAAGCACTGCTCCAGACCCTGGCTGTGACCTCAGTCTCCGATGGTGTCTTAGGGGCAGGCACTTGCACAGATAGGAGTCAACCTGTGCCAAGCACATGCCCCTTTGCTCTCCCACTCGCCAAGTGCCCTTTTAGGTAATGGTACATATTTTTGCGGGATTATACATGTTGTTGTCGTTGTTGTTCTGAACCCAATTGGCAAGCGGTCTGTTCGTCGTCAATTTCACCACCCCCCACTCCCACCCCCACCCTGTCCGTTGGTTTATCACAAAACCATTTGATGTTGCCAATTATTTTTATGATTACTTATTTGTCAAAGTGCGCAAACTTAAGCAGGAAATGACAACAACGAACAGTGAGCCATCGTATTCATGCATGAAAAAAACGGATAATGAAAAGCATTGTAAGTTAGAATTTTGTGGAAAATATATTGTTATTGATCAATAATGACAAACCTCCTGGAATGGACTTAGATGGAAAGCTACTGAGGATAGTAGCTGACTCTACAGTTACTGCTATCTGTCATATCTTTCATCTGAGCCTAGAGGAAAGTGTTTGTCCTCAGGCCTTGAGGGAAGCCAAAGTCATTCCGCTATCCAAGTGGTAAAGCAGCCTTTACTGGTTTTAACAGCAGGCCTATGAGCTTGCTGCCAGCTCTTAGCAAACTGTTGGAAAAAAATGTTTCTTGGCTAAGAGTTGTGGAAAGCCTGACTGCATTACTTCTTGTTTTTATAAGAAACAATGTGTTGGAAAATTCCAAATTGTACACACAGTACTGACACACACACTTACCCCACCAGACATGCCACCAGGGGTCTTTTCACACACCCCAGGTCCAGAACTATTTCAAGGAAACGTACAGTGTTATACAGAGCCATGAGTGCATGGAACTCCCTTCCTTCTCATATAGCGCAGGTGAACAGCAAACCTGGTTTAAAAAATAAAATAAAGCAACACCTCACGGCACAATGCCTCTCCCCCATGTGACCTACTTGTTGTGTTTATGTACTGACATGTATGTGTTACTGATAAATGCACACACACGCACACTACATGTTAATGTTTTGAAATGTATGTAAATTGTAAAGTATTTTGTCTGTAATGTCTTTTTCGTTTTGTGTCGAACCTCAGTAACACTAGCTATCTCCATTGGCGTCGGCTAATGGGTGATCCTAATAAATCAAATCAAAGCTCACACATGCCTGGGTTGTGCCAGTCTGCCCTGTACGGAGATTGTGCACGCCCGGTATCCAAACATGCATGGCTTGAGATGCGGTCACCGGTCGAGTGAGTGTGTAGCTAGTTACCTAGTTGAAACAGCAACAGTACTGTGACAGCAGCATAACATTTGATTAACACTTTATCTACACCATCATCAATATTGGGTCTGTTTGGCTGATACGAGCAGCAGAGAGAGGCAGAAAGACAGAGAGAGGAGCGGCTGCATCAACGACTCTCCGACTCAACGATCCCTTCTTCAGTTGGGAGTTGCACATGTGTGTCAGGGCAGCAGCAACAAAGGTAGTCTAGACTCTAGCTAACCACCATGTAATATCCCTGGTGCTGTCAGAAGCACTCGGAGCTGCTCCACAAGTGCTGTATTAATCTGTCTAATTACCTCTGGGGCTGAACCTAAGACACCGCCACACAGAGAGAGACCCTGTCATTAACTGTAGACCGAGACTTGGTCACACACACACAAACACACACACAGACTGACACATACACAGCCGCGTTCACACAGACACAAACACACAGCCATCTCCACACAGACAGACACCATGAGGACAGCAGAAGGACAGAAATTAGATCAGTGTCTGTGTCTAGTGTCTACCAACATAATCTGTGTCTTTCTGTCTGTGCCTGTTTGGCAGGGAGTGGGGGGGACAAAATGAAAGATTAACTCAATCCACTCTTTACTCTCTCAATGAAGGTTAATTTTTTTGGAAGAATTAATGACGCTTTTAGAAAAATACTTCCTCCTTTCATGCTCTGACAAACAGAGCAACGCTGCCAACCTTTAGTAGAGCCTGTCACACCTGACTCACGTTCTTCTGAGGGCAAACTAAGGTTTAAAAATTGCCTTTACTAGATAGATGTGTCACTTCAAAGACTCTAAGCCGCCTTGTTATCCCAAAGTCACAACTCATTATAATCTGATTGTCCCGACGGACAATAACTTAAAACTCACACTCGCTCTGTAAACTTTTGGGATGTAGCTAGTAGCTAATGTGTTCATTCATACTCAAGAGTTGTCAAGTGTCTCATAATGATGGAATTAACAACTATATTACTATATCATACTATAGGATGAGATCGACTTGACTGTGAATGTCCATTACCACCATATGTGCTATGACTCACTATGTACCACTATGAATACTGGCCAGCAAAAGTTTATTTGAGACTCGACTCACTCGAGGAGAATAGATACGTTTGAGCTTTGTGTATTTCCTAGAACTGTTTTCTGCTTTGCTCCCAGTAGATGCTGATGTATTGCCACAGAGCGAGATTTATGGATGCAGTGCATTGTGGCTCCTGACACTTTGACATGTTGTATTAAACAAAGCCAGATACCTGCACAAGACTTCCATTACATATTCTCACAACCCTCTCAGCTCCAGGCCTCTGAGGAATGTTCTGTCGTTGTGTCAGGTTCCATTTAATCTGCACAAGGACTTTAATTGTGTGTGTGCCGACATACGGCCGTATTCATGAATACATAATGAACCCTCCCATGCTTTGTGGTTCGCTCTATGTGTATAATAGAGGGTTGTAGCACTCTGAGATTGTAAATGAGCCCCTTATTTACCAAGAACCTAATGCTCCTTAGAGTGAGAGAGAGGAGGCGTAGAGTAGGCATCATCATTGCAGCAGGGCAGGAAATGTCTGGCACTGGCACGGTAATAACTTGGCTAGGCTGCCCTTTTAGAGGTGTTACAGAAAAGGTATTTACTTTGTTGTCATAAGGCGTGGTCGTGTTCAAGACAAGATGCTGTTAATGTGCTTTGAGAGTGTGTTAATGATATAAGGCTGTAGTAAACATTGTAGATATCATTTCAAAGAGTGTGAAACCTCTGAGATATGACATGGAAGTTGACCTGACTGCTGATGGACTGTAGTAGAGAGTCAGCATTCATACTCCTCTAGGATTGGTGGGATAGCTGGTGTCATGGAAATTCTAATCAAGTGAGAGAGACTTTGTAATTTCTTCAAACAATCAATCTTTATTTGATATCGATTAATTATTGCAATAATAGAGCTGGTCACAATAGGTGATTTGTTGAGAGCCCAACGAATAGGAAATGCTGACGTCTTATATAGTGGACCTAAAAATGCTTAGTCATGGCTGGTTCCACCCCTCCCCGGCAGATCAGGCGTTACCTTGTTTTCTTCTTGTGGCTATGTGTATCGGGTCATAGCGCACAAACAAATAATAACGTTAGTTCCGTTTCACCTGATATCTCCACACAGCTGTGCCCTTGGAAGATAGTAAAAGACAGGATGAACTGAAAAACTGTGGTAAGACAGGATGAACTGAAAAACTGTGGTCACTCTCAGAGGCTCTTCTCTTGACCGTGTGACCAAGTTGAACAGAAGCGGAGACGAGGTTAGAAAATACAGGTCTGTTCTGTTAATAAAACAATCTCTAAACTCAAGTCACACCATGTCTTTGACGATACACCCAGACCAGCTGCAGGGAGCTAGAGGGAACCATCCTTATGAAAAGCACAGCATTGGTAATTAAGAAATCCCCTAGCAGTAGAAAGAGATCTATCAATATTCATACAGATATCATCAACAAAGCAGGTAAATATGTTAATTTTTCCCTGACACTGGGCGCTCGCGTTACAGAAACATTCCTGCAATGCTGACCTTCTGTATAAACTTAGATAGGACCTGTTGCATTATGTCACCCCCTCGCACACACACACACATGGCCTGTGTATGGCGTTATACACTGTAAATGGTGCAACTCATGTTCCTCTTGGCATGTGTGTGTGTGTGTGGGAGGTACAGTAGTTGTCCAGCCTGTCCACACACCATCAGGTAATGTCAGTCTTTCCCCTCAGATCTGACCGTATCCCCACCCCTCCCCCAAACACTCCCCATTTACCTCCCACCCTGTCTGTGAGAAAGGCATGAAGATGACATCGTTGCGTTGAAGCCTGAAGGCTATTGGTTACTCTGCTTCCCCATCTAACTGCCTCTGCCATAACTCCCTCCATCAGACATAAACACAGCCAAGACAGGAAAACATAGCTGAACGGAAGACAGGCAGACAATAAAGGCCAGAGAAGGAGAGCTAGAGGGTCAGACAGACACAGGTATACTGCGAAATTTAGTGGGACAGACAGATGGACAGATATAACTGAACGCTGGTCAGAAGAGAGCATAAGATCAGAAGCTCCACAGAGTCTCTGTCAGGCCCCCTCTCTGGCAGTGCTGCAGCCCCAGTCAGAGCACCTGCTTTCCCCATCACCCCTCCTCCGCGGTCCTCTCAGTGTGGAGCTAGCTCTGCTCGCTGTTCCACGGCCCACTGACTTCAAACATGAGCTACTCCAGGAAGGATAATGACAGAAACTTGCCTGGAAAAATATATTTATCCTCCAAAATACACTCAGAGAGCATTGTGATTTATGACTGTTCTCTCCTACCGGTTTACCACCGTACCGCTCTGATTGGCTGCGTTCGGTGGTCACTGGGTGGAAGTGTTAAAAGGCTTGGTGGGGATTGGCAGGGAATGTTCCATTCCATTCCGCCCTCCTGAGCAGAGCACACCTGTCCGAAGCCTGAGCCGAGCCCCGCCAGCCTTTCTCATTTCCCACAGTGCTGCACTCCACTCTTACATTCCTGTCCTGTGACAGCATGTCTGGAAGTCTAAATATATATTCATATGATGTTGTATTACATTTCCTAATATTTCCCTCTAATTACTATTTTCAGAATGGTTTGTGTGCTCTATACTATTACAATGGGCCTCAGTAGCTAGTAGCTACATCCCTTTTAAAGACATCAACAGTACATCATCGGTTGCTACACATCTCCTTTAAGACATCAACAGTACATCATCAGTTGCTACACATCTCCTTTAAGACATCAACAGTACATCATCAGTTGCTACACATCTCCTTTAAGACATCAACAGTACATAATCAGTTGCTACACATCTCCTTTAAGACATCAACAGTACATCATCAGTTGCTACACATCTCCTTTAAGACATCAACAGTACATCATCAGTTGCTACACATCTCCTTTAAGACATCAACAGTACATCATCAGTTGCTACACATCTCCTTTAAGACATCAACAGTACATCATCAGTTGCTACACATCTCCTTTAAGACATCAACAGTACATCATCAGTTGCTACACATCTCCTTTAAGACATCAACAGTACATCATCAGTTGCTACACATCTCCTTTAAGACATCAACAGTACATCATCAGTTGCTACACATCTCCTTTAAGACATCATCATCGATTAATTCTGGCATTGAGTTTTATAGTGCAATGTAGTTTCATCATGATTGTTTAGCCAGACAATCAGGATGCTTTAGTTTATTGGTGTTAAAACATCCCAAGGTGCCTCTGGTCCTCTATCAGCTGACCGGCAGTATGACATTAGTCCATCCCATTCCAGGCCTCACATCATCTTCATAGATGTGCCTCTGCGCACTCCAGAAAGAGACCCACAAACAGTCGGAATGTCACGCACTTCCGAGACAGAATATCGCCGGCATCCCGGCCGTCCTAGGAATGTCCCCCAGACCATGTAGCCTCCTGCTTGGTCCCAGCTTGGGACATGACTCAACCCCCTACACTCATAACCCCCGAAGGGCACCCCCCTTACCAAAACACCCACTAGATCGATTGACCATGTGGAATGGCTGACCAGGGTACCACTACCTGACCATGTAAGGAGTGCAGAAACCACCAGAAGGTCTCCATCACTGAAGGATGAGGACATGAGGTGTTGATGATGGTTATTTACTAGTGACCACAAAACCACAAAGGGCAAACAAAACTTAATCGATTTACCATGATGAATGGGTGACCCTAGTTCAGGTCCATGTAAGCAGAGGAGTGCCACCAAATCTCCATCCCTGGGAGATGAGGTGTAGATGACTGCTCAGATGGTTATTTACTGGTGACCACAAAACCACAACTGGGGTCAACCACTGAAAGGCAAAACATGTATTTTTAATGTGCCTCTTAGTCATCATACCTGATATAGTGCCCTCTGTCCTGTTGCCATATCTGACCATCAATTACATATTATTGACCATTTGTTAGAATGGTTTGTTCACAATGTTGCATCGTAAAAGCTTCATTCCCAACTACTAGTCAGGTTTTATTGTTGTTTCCTCACTTTGGATGGTGTGTGTGTGTGTGTGTGTGTGTGTGTGCGGGTGTGTGTGTGTGTGTGTGTGTGTGTGTGTGTGTGCGGGTGCATTAGATAAGTGCTTGTTTGCTTGAGTTTGTCCTTCCTTGGTAATGAAAGTACTATGTTCCCCTCCACAATTTTGAGGACAATGGGAATTGGGCCATAACATATTTAACGTCTTCAGAGATTGTTTCTGAAAAAAGACGGGCATTCTGCATGCCACTCATTCCTCTCCTCTGTGCTGTCCCGCTCCATTCTATTCTAACCAGTAGTTTCTACACTCATTTCCTATGTCCTATGAAATGGAAATATTTTTGATTATAGTTATGCATTCACGAAATGTGACGCTCGGGTAAGAGTTTTGTAATGGGAAAATATTTACCTACTCATTTCTGGTCATTCTTCCCTTATCTCTGGCAGAGAAATCCACATTTTCCTTCAACTAACATTCAGCTCAGTGGTCATTCCATGAGGGGAGTCGTCCAATTGTGTTCCTATGACATCATTGTGTGAAAAACAAAAATTCCTTAATAAAATCAGGCAAAAAAACAGAAAGTTAAAAGGGGATTAGAAATAGCTTTGCCATGATGTCTGAATTGAGGAAGGAGAACAATGCTGTCAGATTCTCTCCACTCCGTGGCCAGTGAGTGTATCTACTGGAGAAGGAACATTTGGTCCTGGTTTGTAAAGATTACAGCATTAGTGAGGAGAACTGGTCATGCTCTCTCGGCACAGTAACACAGCCGAGCTGCGTTCCAAATAGCACCTTATTCCCTAAGTAGTGCACTGTATATGGAATATGGTGTCATTTGGGACACACCCCAAAAATTCATCTAGGGTCCTTTTGTGAATGAATTATTGTTTTTATCCAACACTCCACCCGTTTTTGGTATCAGTGGAGATTCTGAAAGGATAAGTGGAACAGAACACCCATGGTCATGACCCTTCCATGATGTCACGGTAGTGGTTGAGAGCGGTTGATGTCAGCTGGTCGATATCTAACAGTCTCTGAGGTTTACATCATGAAGGTTTATGACCATACCCCCTTAGCATGTGAGCTAAGAATAGTCAGAAAGACCAGGCCCTGACCATTGTAATGTGATCTGATCTGTTTGTGCCTGTGCTATGACCTTTGTTTGGCTAGAGGTGACATCACACAAGACATTGGGTTCCAAAAGTCCTCACAAGGATAGTAAAAGTAGGAAAATCCTGACAAGTGGGGACATTTTACCGGTCCCCAAAAGGAAAAATGCTATTTTAGGCTTAGGGGTTAGGTTTAGGGTTAGGGTTACAATTAGGATTAGGAGTTAGGGTTAGATTTAGTTTTAGGGTTAGGTTTTGGGGTTAAGGTTAGAGAAAATAGAATTTTGAATGGGAATACATTTTTGGGTCCCCACTTGGATAGTAAAACCAACGTGTGTGTGTGTGTGTGTGTCTAGGGGTGACACTGTGAGACAGAAGTGTAACTCAAGTGGAAGGAATTACTCTTATCGTTTACCCTAGAGCTCTTCTACCATGTGTTGAGGAGATGGCCGTGAGCCTCTCTAGGATGTGCTGTATGGAGAGAGCATCTCTTATCTCTGCCTCTTGTGAGTGTGTGTGCACGCCCCCGTGCGTGCATGTGTGTTGCGTGTTATTTCATGTGTCCCTATGACCCATCAGTAGCAGAAGTTGACCGCTCCACAGTGGCTTCCTTGCCTGACGACTCACCCTGAATTTAATTCCGCTGCTCTATCGATCGTTACATACATTGTCTGAAACTGCCATCCCAGAAGTTGTTTGTGTGACTTCAAAATGAGGGGCGTTGTACAAAACAAATGTATCAGCGATTGGATCGTCTCTAACAAATATAACCAGTCAGAGTGTCAAAGTTGATAACATCATCATGTAGGCCGGCTCTGGCCCAACCCATTGGTTTTTGGGACCAATCAGAATGGTCAGAATGTGTTCGCATTCTAGAAGTCGTCGTGAGGGAAGCAAATCCAGACTCATAGTGGAGAAGAAACGTCCGTTGGCTGGAGCGATGTGGATGGGTAGCCAAGCAAGTAGCTTCCTCTCCCAGTCCTCTACATGGTAAAAAATTTAGACAATTCAGAGAAAAGGAAATGCTGGCCATTCCATGCTCAAATAGTAAGCCGCTGATTCATGTGACAGTGTGTGTAGTAACAACACAGGTGCTCAGAGTTCAGCTTCCTATCATGGAGCCGCACAGAGATGACATCACTGGGTTTTCTATAGAGCCATAATGAGTGGGGGTGGGGGGGCAACCAAAGGCTTCCTTCCTTTCTTTTTCTCAGTTGTAGATAATATACATTATTCCTCTCCTCGTCTCCTCCTCTCCTCTTTACTCAGCATCACTTAACCTGCTGAGCCAGCCAGAGAACATGGCTGCTGAATTGTTGGAACTTGGGATGGTTGAGGAGATTCTAGAACACAAAACACAAAACACAAACGACATCAGACATCTCCCAGAGAGAGAGAGAGGTGGCCCTGCACGGGGAGTGAGTCTAATGGTTTAAAGAGCGATTGAACTTCCTGCTTTGGCCTTGTTTTGAAGCTTGGTCATTAAGAAATGCTAGCAGCCATGACTGAAGCCAAACGAGAATTGTCTTGGGGGTGTGGTTTGATTACGGTGTTTCTTGGGTGTGTCTTTGCTATTCAATCAAAGCAAACAAGGGCAGTAGTGAGTAGGGCTGTTACGGTGACCGTATTACCGCCACACTGGCTGTCACGAGTCATGGACGCAGTCAAATTCCACGTGACTGTTGAGTCACAGTAACTAGGCTTCTCCAAAACTGCGCTATGATGCCGCTGATGGTCATTAGTAGTCGCTAACGGCCTGGTACTCAGCACTCTATTGTCCCTCTAATCACTCTGACATCAATGCAAATGCAATCAGAAATCTAATCAAAAACTCAACGAAGCCCTGGCATTCAGAGTTTGAGCGGAATCGGATAACCTGTTGAGCAGCGAGAGCCAGCTCCTCATAGCTGGTTGATGCATGGAATAAAATGTGTTCGTTTAAGCCCATGTTGCGTAAAGTTTGTATAGGCTATGCTATGCAATTGCACAAGAAAACTGAGTTTTGATGGCCTCTATTAAAAAGAGGAAGATCCCATCAGCTTTCTATATGCTAGGCCTACTATATTTATTTCTAAACTTTCCTGATATTAAGCACATTGCTTCGCTTTACAACCGGAGTAGCCTACCTGGCTGGCATAAAAATTAACTGCGGGAAAAGCGTCCTCCATTCGCTATTCAAGTGCATACGGATGACATGTCTTTTTTTTCCCTGCCTCTGTTCCGACAGTTGTATGATAATGGCCCATTCTAAATCAAAACTAATATTACACATATATTATTTTGTATACAGTTGAAATCGGAAGTTTACATACACCTTAGCCAAATACATTTAAACTCAGTTTTTCACAATTCCTGAAATGTAATCCTAGTAAAAATTCCGTCTTAGGTCAGTTAGGATCACCACTTTATTTTAAGAGTGTGAAATGTCAGAATAATAGTAGAGAGAATGATTTATTTAAGCTTTTATTTCTTTCATCACATTCCCAGTCGGTCAGAAGTTTACATACACTCAATTAGTATTCGGTAGCATTGCCTATAAATTGTTTAACTTGGGTCAAACATTTCGGGTAGCCTTCCACAAGCTTCCCACAATAACTTTACTTCTACTTTGTGCATGACACAAATAATTTTTCCAACAAATGTTTGCAGACAGATTATTTAACTTATAATTCACTGTATCACAATTCTAGGGGGTCAGAAGTTTACATACACTAAGTTGACTGTGCCTTTAAACAGCTTGGAATAATCCATGAAATGATGTCATGGCTTTAGAAACTTCTGATAGGCTAATTGACATAATTTGAGTCAATTGGAGGTGTACCTGTGGATGTATTTCAAGGCCTACCTTCAAACGCAGTGCCTCTTTGCTTGAAATCATGGGGAAATCAAAAGAAATCAGCCAAGACCTCAGAAAAAAATGTGTAGATCTCCACAAGTCTGGTTCATCCTTGGGAGCAATTTCCAAACGCCTGAAGGTACCACGTTCATCTGTACAATCAATAGTACGCAACTGTAAACACCATGGGACCACGCAGCCATCATACCGCTCAGGAAGAAGACACGTTCTGTCTCCTAGAGATGAACGTACTTTGGTGCAAAAAGTGCAAATCAATTCCATAATGACCATCGTTATGTTTGGAGGAAAAAGGGGGTACCTTGCAAGCCGAAGAACACATCCCAACCGTGAAGCACGGGGGTGGCAGCATCATGCTGTGGGGGTGCTTTGCTGCAGGAGGGACTGGTGCACTTCACAAAATAGATGGTATCATGAGGAAGGAAAATTATGTGGATATATTGAAGCAACATCTCAAGACATCAGTCAGGAAGTTAAAGCTTGGTCGCAAATGGGTCTTCCAAATGGACAATGACTCCAAGCATACTTCCAAAGTTGTGGCAAAATGCCTTAAGGACAACAAAGTCAAGGTATTGGAGTGGCCATCACAAATCCCTGACCTCAATCCTATAGAACATTTGTGGGCAGAACTGAAAAAGCGTGTGCGAGCAAGGAGGCCTACAAACCTGACTCAGTTACACCAGCTCTATCAGGAGGAATGGGCCAAAATTCACCCACTTACTATGGGAAGCTTGTGGAAGGCTTCCTGAAATGTTTGACCCAAGTTAAACAATTTAAAGGCAATGCTACCAAATACTAATTGAGTGTATGTAAATTTCTGACCCACTGGGAATGTGATGAAAGAAAGAAAAGCTGAAATAAATCATTCTCTCTCCTATTATTCTGACATTTCACATTCTTAAAATAAAGTGGTGATCCTAACTGACCTAAGACAGGACATTTTTACTAGGATTAAATGTCAGGAATTGTGAAAAACTGAGTTGAAATGTATTTGGCTAAGGTGTATGTAAACTTCCGACTTCAACTGTATATGTCTTGATAAGGTTTGTATCACAACTAAAGTGGCCAAAAAACTTTAAGCTTAGCCTATAGCCTGGAACAGGGTTGGAGAGCCCATAGCCTACAGAGCCTAGAATGTGTTTTTATAAACCCAGTCATTGCGCAATCGCATGTAAGTTTTGACTGGCCACTATTTAAAAGAGGATCCCAGCTATCTTGTGCTGCTATTCCATGACATAGACTGACCAGGTGAATCCAGGTGAAAGCTATGATCCCTTATTGATGTCACTTGTTAAATCCACTTCAATCATTGTAGATGAAGGGGAGGAGACAGGTTAAATAAAAACATTTATGCCTTGAGACAATTGAGACATGGATTGTGTATGTGTGCCATTCAGAGGGTGAATGGGCAAGACAAAATATTTAAGTGCCTTTGATCGGGGTATGGTAGTAGGTGCCAGGCTCTCCCATTTGAGTGTGTCAAGAACTGCAATGCTGATGGGTTTTTCACGCTCAACAGTTTTCCGTGTGTATCAAGAATGGTCCACCACCCAAATGACTTCCAGCCAACTTGACACAACTGTGGGAAGCATTGGCGTCAACATGGGCCAGCATCCCTGTCGAACGCTTTCGATACCTTGTAGAGTCCATGCACTGACAAATTGAGGGCAAAAGGGGGTGTAACTCAATATTAGGAAGGTGTTCCTAATGTTTTGTACACTCAGTGTATATGAGTAGGCTATATGTTAAATTGAGAATAGTCTGATTGGTGAGAATATTATGTGTGCAGCCTGCGCAAGAAACAGAGTCCATGCCTTTCATGTGACTTTTTTCAAATCATCATTAGTCGCATCATGCAGTCTTAGAATGTATTACAAATCAAAACATATAGCCTAAGGTTTGTATGACAACTAAAGTTGCATAAATAACTCTAAATTAAGCATTCAAATTATCACTTTGTTAACCGCTCAACACAGAATGTGCGCACTCCCTCGGAAATCATTTGGGATAAATATACTTTCTATTTTATTCAGCTATGTTCAATTGTATTCTTCTTACTATACAATAATATAAAATAATGCCATGGAATTATAAGCAAATCTTATAAGCAAGTTGTCACGACTTCCGCCGAGGCTGCCTCCCCTCCTTGTTCGGGCAGGTTTCGGCGTTCGTCGTCACCGGCTTACTAGCTACTGCCGCTCCCATTCTCATCACTTCACTTGTCTTGTCAATCACACACACCTGGTGCTCATCCCCTAATTAGTCTGTGTATAAGTGTTCCCTCTGCCCCCTTGTCTTTGTGAGTGATTGTTCTATGTGGGAGGAGAGTAGCTCGGTTGAGATACTCTCTCATTTATTTTGCAAGGGTTGATTACATTACATGTATTTTCTGAGACTGTGTTTGGTCAGGGAGGATTGTTTCCCCTGTACCTGTTTTGATTGCCGTTGTAGGCGCATTGTATGTCTGGAAGGAATAAATCTGCATCCGGTTATTTTACTCCTGCGCCTGACTCTGTCCATCATTCACCACACAAGTCAAAATTTACACAGTTGTTACCCGGAGGAAAATGGGGGAAGGTCATTATTTTTCCATTTCAGCCTGAGAGAGGGTCTTTTTTTATTTAGTCCAGTGGAGGGTCATGTAATTTGTAATCGATTAAATGTCATATTGCTCAGTGTTTGAGAATTCATTGCTTATTATATCTCGATGTGTGCCCAATGCTGCCCCTCAGCCCTGATTCTCTGCTGGGCGTGCAATATCAATGCACCTAGTGTGGTCTCAATCAAATGATCCATAGCCTATACAATAGGCTATAGACCTAGGCTATATGAAGAGCATGCTCAGAGATGCACAGGGCAAATGGATAGGCTATCCCAATCATGAGCCCTGGATTTCCCTGCTCTTGCTGATGTAAACCCTGTTGTGCTGCCTAACCAATGGCTGTGCTCTGTACCGGTGGCACTTCAGGAGGCGAGTCAAAGGCTTCTTCCAAAGAACAAAAATATATTTGTAAAAACTAGGCCTACTGATGTCCTGTTCAGTTTGAGAGGGAGAGTGCAAAGATGAGAAGGAGGACCAGAGGTAAGCTTGGTACTGCTATAATTGACTATAATATAAACAATATGTTTCAATGCCCATAATGAAGCTATTTATCAGAGTTATTGACCTCACAATAAGCCATATTCAAGTAATTTACATAATTTACATTACTATGAAGCGGCAGCCACAGAGATGGACAGTGCATGGGTGCTGAAAGTAGGCTATTTCGAGAATGCCTAATTCATTTAAACAGTCTTCATTTTATTTTGACTTTAGGCTACTAACAACAAGAGGGCTTTGTGTTGGAGCCTATTTCTGCCTATTCAAGAAATAAGAGGTTGGCATACCTGTTTGACAGATTAAATTATAGTCTAGATTATTGTCAGTAAATTCCTTCAGTCACCATGCACCCCTTAAATAGCTCTGTGTCAGTGAAGGGCTTGGTGTGTTAAGTTAAAAACAGGGCTTGAATTGAGGGGGTATGTGAGGGTATTGTGGCTTTTGTGAAAGAAAATGGCTAAAAACATAGTTTAGGATTTAAAATAATAAAATAATGGACCTGATTATATAAAGCGATCTATAACGACGCTTTAGTCCACAATGTTTACGCTAGTAGCAAGCTGTAAAATGCCGGGGAAAGACTTGACTCTGATGCATATGGGATTTATTTGGTTTGTCTCTATGACATTCAGAGGCTGCTCTACAATCTTCTATAGCCGAGGAGACAAAAAATTGACCTTGCTTGGGAAGTAATATGTGATTCTGTCACTATCAATTGACGTTCAACATTTCAACAGGCTGTTAAACAACATACTAACTTTCAATCAGTCAGGAGCAAGCCAGATAGTCTAAGAAGGATCAGAAATTAATTATTTAGGCTATATTTTTATTATTTAAAGGCCATTTAAGAAATCAATTGTGAAGCATTTGTGACACTACAGGCTGGCAGGAGCGCTCAGCACTTCAACAACACATTAACCACAGCACTTAAACAACATTGCCATGTATTTGTATTTGTATTTATTATGGATCCCCATTAGCTGCTGCCAAGGCAGCAGCTACTCTTCCAGATTTCACAACATATTAAGTGTGTGCCCTCAGGCCTCTACTCTACTACCACATATCTATAACACAAAATCCATGTGTACATGTGTGTATAGTGTGTAGGTTGTCGTGGGTTTGTGTGCATGTGTCTATGTTTGTGTTGCTTCACAGTCCCCGCTGTTCCGTAAGGTGTATTTGTATCTGTTTTTTAAATCAAATTTTACTGCTGGCATGAGTTACTTCATGTGGAATAGAGTTCCATGTAGTCATGGCTCTTTGTAGTACTCTGCGCCTCCCATAGTCTGTTCTTGACTTGGGGATTGTGAAGAGACCTCTGGTGGCATGTCTTGTGGGGTATGCATGGGTGTCCGAGCTGTGTGCCAGTAGTTCAAACAGACAGCTCGATTCATTCAACATGTCAATACCTCTCACAAATACAAGTAGTGATGAAGTCAATCTCTCCTCCACTTTGAGCCAAGAGAGATTGACATGCATATTATTAATGTTAGCTCTCTGTGTACATCCAAGGGCCGTGCTGGCCCTCTTTGTGGCACCTGACCACACGACTGAACAGTAGTCCAGGTGTGACAAAACTAGGGCCTGTAGGACTTGCCTTGTTGATAGTGCTGTTAAGAATACTTTATTATAGACAGACTTCTCCCAATCCTAGCTACTGTTGTATCAATATGTTTTGACCATTACAGTTTACAATCCAGGGTTACTCCAAGCAATTTAGTCTCCTAATGCTTACAAAACGAAAAAACGTTTATAAAACTGTTCTCTGCTATCCACTTTATGTTTTAATTATTATTTTGGGTATAGTGGAGGGAGGGCCATCCATTTTCATTTCAGAGAGGTCAGATTTTCTCCACGTGTCCGTTATTATAAATAACGTACAGTCCCTAAATTAACTAGTGTAGCCCACAGCCATATGGCATAGCCAGATCAGGGCCTAACATAAGGACAACTCTGAATATGCTATTCATGGGTTGCATGTTTCGTCACTATTGTTTTGAAGGCTCGTTTTGGACTGATGCCCGACTGAGCATTCTACTCAATGCATCGTCAATGAGCCCTAATGAAGATTTCATCAAAAGTGCATTACAGTGGCTTGGAAATAGAATGACATTCAAAAGGAGGCAAATAAGTAGTAGGAAAACCTTTTGTCATCATTTTGATGTCACCAGACTGACTTTAGATGCAGTGTAATATTAGCTCGCTAGCTAAGATTGAGGGGAGGCCACCGGATTTTAGCTAGCTAACGTTAACATTGCTAGCTATTTTTGACAAACTTTGATAGCTAATGACAACAGCGCCATCTATCTAAAGTAAATTTAACAACATGATAATGCTGGCAAAGTTGTTTCCTACTAAATAAATGTGACTACTTTAGCAATGTCATTGTATTTCCAGCCACTATAGTGTAAGTTAGACTAAACAGTAGTTAGCCTCCGTCCAGAATGACTGGGTTTATCACCACTTTAGGGCACCACTATGGTGCGGCTTGAGAAAGTTCATAACAATGACTTGACGTGACCGAGTGATGGAGGTGCAACCTATTAATTCTGTTCTTCTGAAATAGGCTACATTTTCTTCATATCATAATATATCTTTAATCCGGCCTAAAATAAAAAATGGATTTATTGTGATGGTGTACGCTATATTAAATTGTACCATTTATTAGACTAAAATGTAGATGTTTCAAAGGTTCGCACAGTGGCTTGTAGGCCATGCGTGGAAGCCTGGAGATGCTGAACGTGTTTATGTTAATTAGCGGTCAATTACCGTTGGACCGGCAGTTATTTGCATGACAGTTACTGGCTGACAACATTTCAGGACCGCCACAGCCCTATTAGTGAGTACAGCGAGGTAAGCTAAGCTAGCTTTGCTTTGGCGAGAACAAAGTTAAGGACTTCTCCCCTTCTGACTGACTCGCCATCTCAAGATGGTCAGTTAATTCAGTTCCATGTGTAGGCTACAGCCTGCGCTGACCTTGTGTTTAGCCAAGCTGACAGCAGCTAGCTAGCATAGCTTGGGGATAGCTGCAGCTGGCTAGCCTATCTAGCTGATATTTCTCTGTCAAATCAGTTATGGCAAGATAGCAAGAGTCTGGAATGTGTTTAATAACACACTCGTTCTACAACAGCTTAATACGAAAGTAGCTTGCTACTTAGTTTAAAATGTTCATCATGTTTGCTGACAAAGATCCCGAATGCTGACTAGCTAGCTACCTAACTTGCAAATCCGGGTTAGTTATCAATATCTTTGTCCAAGTTGAAATGAGTTGGCTAGCTAGCAGTTTCGAGTAGAAACATTATTGAAAGCAAGCTGGCTACATCCTATGATTAGCTAGCAAGCTAGTATCCAATGCAAATGGGCTACAGTTAGCTGTTATTAGCAAGGTAGATAGCTAACATGAGCTATGCACATCTTTCTCTGACATGGTACATCACATTGCACATTAGCTTGATGTATTTAGCTAGCTACAGTATCATTCCCCTGTGGTATCATAGCTAGCCTGGCTCAATAGTGTGCCTACCCTCGCCACCTGGGGGCGGCCCATCTGAAAGTCCAGGATCCAGTTGCAGAGGGAGGTGTTTAATCCCATGTCTGACTCATACCGATGTCACATAGGCCCATTTCTACGAGTGAAGTTGTTTATTGCCTTCAGTTGCTCTTTAAAGATATTCAACAACCACAGCAAGAGCAGAGGGTTTGGACCACTGAGCTCTAGAATTCTAGCAATGTTCCAGAACCCACCTGGAGATTATTTTCTGTGTGTGGCTGGATGGAATGGGAGGAAGGATGCTGCCTGGAATTGGATGATAGGATGTCTACTGGTGTCTATGGCATGTTTCCTCCATCTGGGGTTAAGCCTTTCTAAACCAGTGGCGATTGGAGAGGTACCATTCCTGGAAGATAAAACAGCTTCACCAGCTGGTGAAGGTATGCTGCCCTAAATCCACCCAGGTTCACCTCCCAGGCCATCCTCTCAGCCCTTGTAAGGGAAAATCACAGGTCGGCCGAGAGCGAGACTGAATCTATATTGCAGCATCGAGACGATCTGAGGTATTCATGGCTGGGAAAAGCATGAAGTATGTAGAAGACAATGTTTGTTTTCTCTGATTCCCTGTTCACATCCTGGAATTCTGGACTGGATGCTGGCATTATGTAAAAAGACAGAATTGGGGCTATTTTTTTTATCCAGTTCAGAGTCTTTGGTAAACGCATCAGCAAAGCCTAACAAAATTTGCATTTTCAGAGCTCGGTTATAAGCATAAACAACGCTCCATTTATTTTGGCCCTCCTGCAGAAATCTGTGCCGATCCTTCCAAAGTTTTGCTGTGTCTGTGGGTGTCCTGGGCTTCTTTTTTGTTGTAATATCTATTTTTGTCCAGTAGGGTTGTGGTCCGTTCCATCTCAACTCCCATCAGTATAAGAATCCTCATTTGAAATAAGTGAGACTTTTCAATTCTGAATAGACTGAATTGAAATGGAATTAATCCCAGGTCTGTTGTCCAGTGCTCTGTGTGTTTGATCTCTTATGCACCATTTGCTCCCATCTCTGTGTCTTCTGTGTGTTGTGCGCTATGTGTTCTGGAACTTCTGGACCTGGCCTGTCTGTGTGTGTTCTGACTCATGCCCATCCCTACCTCCGACATGGACTTTTTTTGTTGTTGGAAGCGCTGTCACAGTGTCACCATGAAATAAATAAAAAATTGTCTCTGCGTCATACATATTTGATGCAACAAGGCTAGAAATGGCTTATTTGGTCGATATTGCTTACCAAGCAAAGCAGAGCTGTTTTATCGAGGTACAAATATCCTGTGTTTTTTTTATTTTGCGCAGACACAGCTTGGCTAAATTGTAACCGTGAAGCGGCCATGGTGTGCTCACATATGGGGCTCAGCCAGGACTGTTACTTTTGTAACTGAATGAAAGCATTTTAACAATGTGATTTAACCGATTGATGTTGGGAAAATAGATGGCAAAAATGCAGAATGGTGTTAAATGCCTGTAAACAGCTTGGGGAGATTTTTTAAAATTATTATTAGTACATGTAATCATATAATATTAGGCCTACTTTCACATGCCCGTGCTAATCATGGTTCTTACAGGCAAAGTTACATTACAACATTTTCTTGTGGTTCACTCAGCTCAAATGATATGTAACAACACCCTAAGGGAAGCAAAAGTTTCCAGTGGGCAAAACCATTCACCTTGAGGCAATGGGGGTATTGGGTGCAAAACGCAATCTGCTAATTACTATATAATACAGTGCATTTGGAAAGTATTCAGACCCCTTGACTTTCAATATTTTGTTACGTTACAGCCTTATGCTAAAATTGATTACATCAATCTACACACATTACCCCATAATGATGAAGCGAAAACAGGTTTTTAGAACATTAAGCTAATTTCTTACAAATCGAAAACAGAAATACCTTATTTACATAAGTATTCAGACCCTATGAGACTCGAAATTGAGCTCAGGTGCATCCTGATTCCATTGATCATCCTTGAGATGTTTCTACAACTTGATTGGAGTCCACCTGCGGTAAATTCAATTGATTGGACATGATTTGGAAAGGAACACACCTGTCTATATAAAGTCCAGCAGTTGACAGTGCATGTCAGAGCAAAAACCAAGCCATGAGGTTGAACGAATTGTCCGTAGAGCTCAGAGACAGGATTGTGTCGAGGCACAGATCTGGGGAAGGGTACCAAAAAATGTCTCCAGCATTGAAGCTCCCCAAGAACACAGTGGCTTCCATCATTCTTAAATGGAAGAAGTTTGGAACCACCAAGACTCTTCCTCGAGCTGGCTACCCTGCCAAACTGAGCAATCGGGGGAGAAGGACCTTGGTCAGGGAGTTGGCCAAGAACCCGATGGTCACCCTGACAGAGCTCTAGAGTTCCTCTGGGGAGATGGGAGAACCTTCTAGAAGGACAACCATCTCTGCAGCACTCCACCAATCAGGCCTTTATGGTAGAGTGGCCAGACGGAAGCCACTCCTCAGTAAAAGGCACATACAGGCCGCTTGGAGTTTGCCAAAAGGCACCTAAAAGACTCTCCGACCATGATAAACAAGATTCTCTCGTCTGATGAAACCAAGATTGAACTTTTTGGCCTGAATGCCAAGTGTCACATCTGGAGGAAACCTGGCACCATCCCTACGGTGAAGCATGGTGGTGGCAGCATCATGCTGTGGGGATGTTTTTTAGTGGCAGGGACTGGGAGACTAGTCTGGATCGAGGCAAAGATGAACAGAGCAAAGTACAGAGAGATCCTTGATGAAAACCTGCTCCAGAGTACTCAGGTCCTCAGACTGGGGCGAAGGTTCACCTTTCAACAGGACAACGACCCTAAGCACACAGCCAAGACAACACATGAGTGGCTTTGGGACAAGTCTCTGAATGTCCTTGAGTGGCCCAGCCAGAGCCCGGACTTGAACCCAATCTAACATCTCTGGAGAGACCTGAAAATAGCTGTGCAGCAACACTCCCCATCCAACCTGACAGATCTTGAGAGGATCTGCAGATAAGAATGGGAGAAACTCCCCAAATACAGGTGTGCAAAGCTTATAGCGTCATACCCAAGAAGACTCGAAGCTGTAATCACTGCCAAAGGTGCTTCAACAAAGTACTGAGTAAAGGGTCTGAATACTTATAGAAATGTGATATTTCCGTTTTCTATTTGTAATAAATTAGCAAAAAAATTTGCTTTGTCATTTTGGGGCATTGTGTGTGGATTGATGAGGGTGGAAAAAAACAATTCAATCCATTTTAGAATAAGGCTGTAACGTAACAAAATGTGGAAAAAGTAAAGGGGTCTGAATACTTTCCGAAGGCACTGTATATACAATTGTCATATCTATTTTAATGCAAACTAGCTCAAAACATGAATAATTGAAAATTACCCAATGGATCATGATACTCTTCTGGTAAATGTGGGGGTGCAGCTGCTCCGTTTGCTATAGTGCTCATGTGCCTATGTGTGGCAGTGTGTGTGTGTGGCAATGCATACCTCAGGTCCCTGTTGTGTAGATAATCATGTCCAGGGAGGGCCATTCAATCAACCCCTGGAGGAGACCTCCTCTCTCTCTCTCTCTCTCTCTCTCTCTCTCTCTCTCTCTCTCTCTCTCTCTCTCTCTCTCTCTCTCTCTCACTCACTCACTCACTCACTCACTCACTCACTCACTCACTCACTCACTCCAATAAGAAGAATGCAAGCTCTGTCTCTGAGACACACACATACACACTGAGTGGTTGATTACCGAGCCTAATTAATTCTGTTGTTCCATATTCCAGATGTCATAACATTGCTTTCTGCAGAACTGCAGGCATTGTGACAAGGGTGTCATCCAATCCTCAGGGTGTCATCCAATCCTCCTTTTCAATTTCTCTCCTTCCATAATTCTAGTCATTCTCAGATGTCAATTATGCCTTTCTGTTCTAGCTTTAACTCAATTAAGTTTTATATCTCACTCAAAATTACTTAGCAGACTGACTTAGCATTGGCAAACTTTAGTGTTGGGACTACTAGACTAGTATGCCTCCACAGTGTGGACTGTTAGCTGTGTCTCTGTACTCTGGCCTGACCCATACTGTCACTATCAGCCACAGCAGCTCCCTGACACCTACAGAAGCGCAACACTGAGACTGTGTGTGTGCTTGTGCATGTGTGTGTTTGGGGGCATGCATCCACACACACACTGGCATGCAAGCAGATGTGCTCAAACACAACACAGATATGCACACTCGCCCATGCACACACACACTTGTATGCAAACATACACTGAGTATACTAAACATTAAGAACTTTCCATGACATAGACTGACCAGGTGAATCCAGGTGAAAGCTATGATCCCATATTGATGTCACCTGTTAAATCCACTTAAATCAGTGTAGATGAAGGGGAGGAGACTGGTTGAATAATGATTTTTAAGCCTTGAGACAATTGGGACATAGATTGTGTATGTGTGTCATTCAGAGGGTGAATGGGCAAGGCAAAAGATGTAAGTGCCTTTGAACAGGGTATAGTAGTAGGTGCCAGGAGCACCGGTTTGAGTGTGTCAAGAACTGCAAAGCTGCTGGGTTTTTCACGCTCAACAGTTTGCCGTGTGAATCAAGAATGGTCCACCCCCCAAAGGACATCCAGCCAACTTGACACAACTGTGGAAAGCATTGGAGTCAACATGGGCCAGCATCCCAGTGGAGCACTTTCGACACCTTGTAGAGTTCATGCCCCGACGTATTGAGGCTGTTCTGAAGGTGTTCCTACAACTACACATAGACACATGGAACGCACACACTCACATAGCAAAGCATATGCTTACACACAAGCACATACACATGCATGCATACCTGCATGCATAGTATAAGAACTTTTCCATGTTGAAGCATAGGCCATATTTTCCTATTGGCTTCTCTTATCCAATGATGTCACACCTTACAAAATTCTGAGTATCCCAGGAATGGGTTAGTTTATGAGCTTCTGAACAACTCTGTGTGTTATCAGATTGAGAATGGGTTTATGGAGAGGGGTGGGAGGGAGTTCGAAATCTGATCCACTTTCATAATAGTGAAATGAAGAAAAAGAGCAACACTCTCCTTCTCCCTATAGGTTCTGCACTAAGAAATCACCCAAGGTGGGTGTTTACTCTGAGAACACACTAAGCATAACACATACCAAGGGTCACCCACATGTATTTTTAGGTATTTAAGGTGACACTAATCTTTCCACAACGTAAACAATCAGATTAAAATGGTATAAATTATACAGATTTCACACTTTCAAAGAATTCACACAATTAAAAGAAACGTCCCTTTATTAGGACCCTGTCTTTCAAAGATAATTCGTAAAAAAATCCAAATAACTTCACAGATCTTAATTGTAAAGGGTTTAAACCACTGTTTCCCATGCTTGTTCAATGAACCATAAACAATTAATGAACATGCACCTGTGGAACGGTCGTTAAGACACTAACAGCTTACAGACAGTAGGCAATTAAGGTCACAGTTATGAAAACTTAGGACACTAAAGAGGCCTTTCTACTGACTCTGAAAAACACCAAAAGAAAGATGCCCAGGGTCCCTGCTCATCTGCGTGAACGTGTCTTAGGCATGCTGCAAGGAGGCATGAGGACTACAGATGTGGCCAGGGCAATAAATTGCAATGTCCGTACTGTGAGACACCTAAGACAGCGCTACAGGGAGACAGGATGGACAGCTGATCGTCCTCGCAGTGGCAGACCACGTGTAACAACACCTGCACAGGATTGGTACATTCGAACATCACACCTGCGGGACAGGTACAGGATGGCAACAACAACTGCCAGAGTTACTCCTCGAGTCCGTCCTCGTTTCCTGCCTCTTGGGGAAAGCCCATTAGTGGGCCAACGCGGTTTGGAACGAAGGAGGAGCCACGGGGAGTTCGCGGCTGGTTCACCTGAGGCAGGGTACGAGGACCACGCAGGACTTCGCGTTGGAGTTTTGGACTCTGGCAGTGGGGTCCGGGTGGAACGAGCGGGCCCTGATTTACCATTTCTGGTGCCATCTGCAGGAGGACATCCGACGGGAGCTAGCCTGCCAGGACACCATGATGTCTTTCACAAAACTGGTGGACATTGCCATCTGTTTGGACAACCTGCTTGCAGCCAGAGGACGTCCTGGTAGGGGTCTGCCCGTTTCCACCCTGGACGACTCGGATCCCGAGTTGATGGAGCTGAGTGGAGCTGCCGTCCGAGAGAGTGGAGGACGACCGCAACAGTGTCACACTGGTGGCACGAAGGGACAGTACACCACACGTTGTCGTCAGCGCTCTTTTGGGTCTGGAGGCGGCAGGCAGGGCACTCTCGCATCACCCCAGGTATCGAACACCCAAACTCGTTCAGAGCCCTCTGCTGCGCACTGTACCCTACCTATCCACTTTCCCGATCACATGGTAGTTCCCCAGTGTAAGGCACTAGTCAATTCAGGTGCAGCTGGGAACTTTATGGACAGGGCATTCTCACGCCGTCAAGGCATTTCATTGGTTCCCCTATCCATTCCACTCCCCATCAGAGCACTTGATAGTCGACCATTAGAGTCCGGGTTTGTGAAGGAAGTCACTGTACCAGTCACCATGATCACCCAGGAGACTCATTGTGAGCAGGTTACTTTTTCGATTATTGAGTCTCCTTCTTTCCCTGTGGTATTAGGTATCCCTTGGCTAGCACTCCACAACCCCACCTTCTCATGGCCGCAGAGGGTTCTCACGGGGTGGTCGTGAGAGTGTCAGGGTAGGTGTCTAGGTGTTTCTGTTGGTGCAACCACGGTGGAAAGTCCAGACGGTACCTCCACCGGGCGCATTCCCCCCGAATACCATGATCTGGCGCACACGTTTTCTAAGACACAGGCGACAAAATTACCACCTCATCAGGCGGGGGATTGCGTGATAAACCTTGGGGTAGATGCTGTACGCTGTATATACGTCCCTCCACTTCACCCGTCTCCTCAAGTTTCTTCTTTGTAAAGAAGAAAGACGGCGGTCTGAGCCCGTGCATTGATTATCGATCACTGAACAAGGAGACTACAAGATTTAGTTGTCCTCTCCCCATCATTCCTTCAGTGATTGAGTCAATGCATGGGGCGCGCTTCTTCACTAAACTAGATCTCAGGAGTGCATACAACCTGGTGCGTGTTCGGAAGGGGGAGACAGCATTCAGCACAACCACGGGGCATTATGAGTACCTGGTGATGCCCTACGGTTTGATGAATGCTCCATCTGTCTTCCAGTCCTTTGTGAACGAGGTGTTTCGGGACATGCTTGGTCGCGGTGTGGTGGTCTGCATCGATGACATCCTGGTGTATTCCGCTACGCGCGCTGAGCATGTGTCCCTGGTTTGCAATGTGCTGGCCCGACTGTTGGAAAATGACCTTTATGCCAAGGCAGAGAAGTGTATGTTTTTCCAGCAGTCCGTCTCCTTCCTCGGATACCGCATTACCACCTCAGGTGTGGAGATGGAGAGAGATCGCATTTCAGCCGTGCGTAATTGGCCAACTCCAACCACTGTTAAGGAGGTGCAGCGCTTCCTTGGCTTTGCCAACTACTGTCGTAGGTTTATCCGGGGCTTTGGCAAGGTCGCAGCTCCCATTACATCCCTGTTGAAGGGTGGGCCGTCCCGGCTCCGCTGGTCTGCTGAGGCTGACCTGGCATTCAGGAAACTGCGGGGTCTGTTCACCTCTTCCCCTGTACTGGCCCAACCCGATCCATCACTACCGTTCGTAGTGGAGGTGGATGCTTCCGAGGTAAGGATAGGCGCTGTCCTATCCCAACGCTCGGGCACGCCACCCAAGCTCCGCCCCGTGCCTTCTTCTCTAAGAAGCTCAGCCCGGCGGAGCAGAACTACGACGTTGGTGATCGGGAGCTGTTGGCTGTTGTCCGAGCTTTGACCATGTGGAGGCATTGGCTCGAAGGTGGGAAACACCCTTTCCTCGTCTGGACAGACCACCGTAACCTGGAGTACATCCGGGCAGCGAGGAGGCTGAATCCTCGCCAGGCCAGGTGGGCCCTATTCTTCACCCGGTTTGATTTTACACTGTCATACATTCCGGGTACGAAGAACGTGAAGGCAGACGCCCTGTCCCGGCTGTATGACACAGAGGAGAGGCCCAGAGACAACACCCCCATACTCCCGGCCTCCTGCATTGTAGCGCCGGTAGTATGGGTGATGGACGCGTATATAGAGCAGGCATTACGCACAGATCCATCTCCACCTCAGTGTCCAGCTGGGCTGCGGTACGTGCCTGCTCTTATCCGTGATCGGCTGATCTTCTGGGCACACACGTCACCCTCCTCTGGTCACCCAGGTATCGGTCGTACAGTGCGCTGCCTGATCGGAAAGTACTGGTGGCCTACCTTGGCTAAGGACGTGAGGGTGTACTTCTCCTCCTGCTCGGTGTGCGCCCAGAGTAAGGCACCTAGGCACCTCCCAGCGGGTAATTTACAACCTTTACCAGTTCCAGAACGACCATGGTCTCACCTTAGTGTTGATTTCTTGGCTGATCTTCCCCTCTCCCAAGGTAACACCACCATCTTGGTCGTTGTGGACCGCTTTTCCAAGTCCTGCCGCCTCCTTCCTCTGCCCGGTCTCCCCACGGCCCTGCAGACTGCGGAGGCCCTGTTTACTCACGTCTTCCGGCACTATGGGGTGCCAGAGGATATATTGTCCGACCGAGGTCCCCAGTTCACGTCCAAGGTTTGGTTCATGGAACGTCTGGGTGTCTCGGTCAGCCTGACCTCTGGGTTCCACCCCGAGTCAAATGGGCAGGTGGAACGGGTAAGGCCAGGACCGGCCGGGGGAGTGGTCGGTGTTCTTGCCATGGGCAGAATATGCCCAGAACTCTCTCCGCCACTGCTCTACTAACCTAACAACATTCCAATGTGTTTTAGGTTACCAACCGGTTCTGGCACCGTGGCACCAGAGCCAGATCGAGGCTCCTGTGGTGGATGACTGGTTTCGGTGTGCGGAGGAGACGTGGGAAGCTGCCCACGTTCACTTCTAGCGCGCCGTGCATCGTCAGAAGGCCAACGCTGACCGTCACCGTAGTGAGGCCCTGGTCTTTGTACCGGGAGATGGGGTCTGGCTCTCGACCCGGAATCTGCCCCTCCACCTGCCCTGCCGGAAGCTGAGCCCGCGGTTTGTGGGGCCGTTCAAAGTCCTGAGGAGAATCAACGAGGTCACTTATAGGTTATTACTTCCCTCTGATTACCGTATTAACCCCTCGTTTCATGTGTCTCTCCTCAGGCCGGTGGTGGTTGGTCCACTCCAGGAGTCTGAGGTGCGGGAGGTTCCTCCACCTCCTCTGGACATCGAGGGGGCCCCGACGTACTCTGTCCGTTCCATCCTGGATTCGAGGCGTCGGGTGGGGGGCCTTCAGTACATCGTGGAGTGGGAGGGGTACGGTCCGGAGGAACGGTGCTGGGTCCCGGTGAGGGATATCCTCGATCCCTCCCTGTTGCGGTATTTCCACCGTCGCCATCCGGCTCGCCCTGCTCCTCCTGGCCGTCCCCGGGGTCGGCGCGCTGCTGGAGCTGCGCGTCAAGGGGGGGGGGGGGGTACTGTCACGACTTCCACTGAGGCTGCCTCCCCTCCTTGTTTGGGCAGGCTTCTGCGTTCGTCGTCACCGGCTTACTAGCCACTGCCGCTCCATTATTCATCATTCCATTTGTCTTGTCTTGTCAATCACACACACCTGGTTCTTATCCCCTCATTAGTCTGTGTATAAGTGTTCATTCTGCCCCCCTTGTCCTTGTGGCTGATTGTTTAATTGTGAGAGTAGTGCAGCTCGGTGGAGCTACTCGTACCTTGTTATTGCTGGGGTAGATTTTCCCCTGTGCCTGTTTCGTTTGTCGCTATCCAGCGCTATTTGTGTATGATGGAATTAACTCTGGATTTGGTAAATACCCTCCTGCGCCTGACTCCTTCTATCACACTCACCACACCAACAGCCGTTCATTTTGTACAAAGTAACAAACAAACAGTAACAGTTGGTCCTGAGAGGACAGTTGTCTGGTCAGTTACTCATTTAAAATAGATTCAATTTGTTCTCCCGCTTCCCTTCACAGAAATCACAGCAGCAAATGGAAACTTTCAGTCACTTAAAGCTACTATCTGGGATTTGTGTGTCAATCTAACGGCAGCCCCATCATTTAAACTGAGGGATGGGGCTGGAGAAACTCTCTGTAAATATCACAAAGTGGGCATTTAAGTGTTTGGTTAACACAGGGTCACACGGGAAGGAAGAGAAGGAGAGGATCAGGACATAGTAGTGAGTGGTGGAGGGCAGTGTCAGTGTCATACTGATAACCCTATGTACTTTCAGAGCCAAGCCAGAGTTCCTGAGAGCTCCAGTTCCGGAATGAGAACTTCTAAATAACAACATATGGATTCTGGGATTCTTTTTTCTAGGTCAGACTGCTGTGGAATGTCTGCCTGCAGTTAACAGAGGAAATATGGAATTACATGCAAGCCTTACATCACATAGCAAATTAGCAGACCCCTACTTTACTTTCCCCCGTGCCAGTAAAACACACATAATTAGAGCATGACACAGTCAGTCGCCGTCCTCACTGCTCTGTTGTTTTTCCCCCACTATTCTTTCATCTCTCCATCTCTTTTTCTCACTCTCTTTTTTTATCTGTTCAAAATCCTCAGCATGACTTGAGGCTCTATTATCTGTAATGTATGCTAATCGTTATAAAATCTGCGAAGTTATTTCCTGAAAGAGGAGATGGGCCATTATAAGGAGGAGGGCTGGCGAAAGGGGGGAACAGCGAGGCAGAACGGTGTTTTTTTGGATGGGGCTCAGGATAGGGATGCTTGCTATTCCCTTAAGTGTCTGGAAAGTGTACGTTTCCATTACGGGCTGTCTCGTTTCGCTGCAGTGCATGGCGTTGGTTGTTTTTGCACTGAGGCCAGGAGAGAGGACGGTAGAGGCAGGCCTGAGGCCCTCTGTGGCAAGGGCAGGCAGCCCCAGGTAGGGTTAGGAGTGTCCAGCCCCCCCCCCCACACATGGGTGGGCACACATGGGCTACATGTGGAGCTTCAAACGCATATCTATCTCTCTGTTGGACGGGTTGGCTCTTCTGGCTGCTATCACAAAGAGAGACAGGATAAATCAGAAGCAGAGGCTGTGGGAGATTGGTTTGAGGTTGGCTGGCTATAGAGATGGCTGACTGTAGAGGTGCCTGGTGTGTGTTTTTTTTGTTAGTCTGTGGCTAGGATGCTTTGTTTTGAGCAGACTGTGGAGTTGTAAGTGACTTCAAGTGTTTACAATATGGTTATATAAGGTCTTTCTGATTCTCTCTTCAAATAAATAACTTTTTCAACATTAATTTTCTGAGGATTCATTGCAAAGGCGTTTTAGCCTAGCTGCTTCAGCAGTTGTCACAGTTGTCACAGTTATGATACACCAAAAAGTCCTGTAACCCCAGGAGAGGAACTAAACACATTGTTCCATTTCTCTTCAGCATGTATTTTTCAGTAACCACTAATCTACCCTGACATTAGCCCTGGGCCAGAAGATCATGATTTTAATGACCCTGGCTGTTTCAATGAGTCATGCATGCAAAACACCCACCCAATCAAGATGAAGATCCTGGCCGGCGGCTGGTGAGAGGCCAAACACACACACGTACGCACGCACGTACATATTGGCTTACTTAGTAGGAAACTACCTCCTCCAGTCCATTTTACAGCAGTATTCACATTACATTCTTAATCTATAAATAGATGGCTCACCTCACACTCCAGCTTTTTAATACATATCATTAATCTAGTGGCTATAGACATTAATGTAACAATCTAATGGAACTAGTTTTACCTCATTTCAGCCCAAAGATTAAGAATAAATTGAAAAGGCTTGAATCCTTATTGGTATTGCCAGAGAGTTTTCTGAGGACAAATAGTGTCCTTGAACTGAGAGACTATTTGAAAGGAACTCTGATTTACGGGGAAGAATGGAGTGAGAATAGTGTCTGTACACTGTAAAGAGATTCAGTAACTAGCTGATCCTAGTAAAGCCTAAAGCCCTATAGTTATAGTCCAGTTCCTTCCAGTGTGTTTTCACTCCTCTCTACCTCCTCCTTTAGGTAGACCCCTGGTCCCTGGCTCCAACCCTACTGGTCTACATCAACGTCTGTCTGATCCCTTGTTTCATACTGCAGGATAAAATAAACTCCTTCCTCTGGGAAAGCCCTTCATTAACATTTATAGGAAACCTCATGGTCCACTCACACTTTTTTTTATTCTCCCCTCCCTTTAAAATAATAAAAAAGCACATACTTTCTTTTCAAGGGTTCAAGCAGCAAAGCTGGTGAAACACTATTGTATTTGTTTAACGTTCATTAATAAGGGTCCAAGCCCCGAAGGGGCTGGAACCTTATTATAATTGTTAGGATTATTAGGGTCCAAGCCCCGAAAGGGCTGCAACTCTATTATAATTGCCAGGATTATTATTATTTTTCCAATCTTTGGAGAGCTATAGCTCTTAAATGGTAAGACCTACAGAGACCCAACTTGGTGGGCAAATACGTTTGATTACACGTGGTGCAACTCGGCCAACATTTGACTTCAAAAGGTCAGCCCCGCCTCCTCGTTTGACCTAGGGTCTCGGAATTTGGTACAGAGGTTCCGCTCTAACCAAGGAACAAATTTGCCTCTAGAACCAATGACTTCACCATGATGGATCATCCGACATTTTGACAATGGTGTACATTTTCCAACAATTTTACACAACATCTCCTCAGACACAGCTAAACCAATTCCTCTATCTATAGACCAAGCATCTGTTGAGTGAGGTTGGGCGTGACAATCAAGTCTTTCAGACGCTCTTGGAGGGAATGGAGCCCCCTGCTGGCTATGCATCTCAATACTCTCCAAAGTTTCCTGAAGTGTGGACTTGTCCACAACCCACATGGATTCAAAAGTATAAAATTGGTGTGAGTACCAGAAAGGAAGTCAAGAATGTAATCCTTTAGATCCACACCCAGACCACAACTTTCTGAGAACCAGACCAAGGACCAGTGTATCGAGACCAGGACCAGACCAAGACCAGTTAAAATAGAGAAAAGCAGGTCCTGTGTGGCTCAGTTGGTAGAGCATGGTGCTTGCAACGCCAGGGCTGTGGGTTTGATTCCCATGGGGGACCAGTACAAAAAAAGAAATGTATGCACGCTACTATACGGTCAGGGTGAAGGGACTCTGCAGTAACTTAGAGAGAAGTAGCTACAGTGTAGATATTTGTCGTTTTAGCAGCCGCTCTTATCCAGAGCGACTTACAGGAGCAATTAGGGTTAAGTGCCTTGCTCAAGGGCACATCAACATATTTTTTTTCAACCTAGTCGGCTCAGTGATTCAAACCAGCAACCTTTCAGTTACTATCCTAGCGCTCTAACCGCTAGGCTCCCTGACAGTGTAGCTAATATTAGGCCAGGGTGACAGCTAAACCACATTTATTGCTTTTGTAGTCCAATAAAAACTGAGTGATTCTGTTCGGCAGACAAGTTTCAAATTTGCACTGAAATTTCTAGCCACAAGCATAATCTAGCTAGCTGGAGAGGGCTCATGAGGACAACTGACTGAATTGACTGAACCAAATCTGTTTGTCCCCACTCAACTCACGCTGCGCAAAATATGTCCAATTGGGCACCAGGCATCAATCACGCTTCACCATCTGGCAGTCCGACAGATGAATCTGGGTTTGGCGGATGCCAGGAGAACGCTACCTGCCCCAATGCATAGTGCCAACTGTAAAGTTTGTTGGAGGAGGAATAATGGTTTGGGACTGTTTTTCATGGTTCGGGCTAGGCCACTTAGTTCCAGTGAAGGGAAATCTTAACGCTACAGCATACAATGAAAGTCTTTGCTTCCAACTTTGTGGAAACAGTTTGGGGAAGGCCCTTTCCTGTTTCAGCATGACAATGCCCCTGTGCACAAAGCGAGGTCCATACAGAAATGGTTTGTCGAGATCGGTGTGGAAGAACTTGACTGGCTGCACAGAGCCCTGACCTCAACCTCATTGAACACCTTTGGGAGTAATTGGAACGCCAACTGAGAGCCAGGCCTAATCGCCCAACATCAGTGCCCGACCTCACTAATGCTCTTGTGGCTGAATAGAAGCAAGTCCATGCAGCAATGTTCCAACATCTAGTGAAAAGCCTTCCCAGAAGAGTGGAGGCTGTTATAGCAGCAAAGGGGGGACCAACTCCATATTAATGCCCATGATTTTGGAATGAGATGTTCGACAAGCAGGTGTCCACATACTTTTGGTCATGTACTTTATATGGCATCTATGGACCAAGGTCTCTCAACGCAATATGTTCCAGGCTAGTATGTCAAACAACATGGCCGCTACTGAGCAATAAACATTCACGTGGGTGTGGTCCATAAATGTATATAAATCACATGGATATTCGTATTGTAACAATTTTGGTACACGTTTCAAACACTGTGAAGACTCAACATATGCAAGCACATTCAGATTGACCACACGGTTGCTCTATAACATGCACATGTATATATCTTGTGATCTGTTTGACTCAGAGTGATGAAATTTGGCACACATGCTCAGGGATATTACTCTATCTAACCTGTAAAGTGTGACTCAGTTTGGCCGCATGGTAGGGTTGTTGGACAGGAAAACACATTAATGCAAGCTCATAGGCTCATGGCGGCAATATTGTTTCAGCTAGAGTCTTGGAAAATATTGCGTTTAACGACATGGGTACAAGATGCTATATACCCAATTTGGTGCCAATCGGTCCAGCAGTTCGGGAGAAGATGTTTAAAGTAGTCAACATCATTGAAAATGGTCCAAAATACATCAAAAGAATATTGCATGATCTGTTTGATTTTGAGTTCTGATATTTGGCAAACGTGGTAAGGAGTAGAGAAGTAGCTCATCCTAGGGTGTGGTGTCTAATTCGTCCTGATGGTGGCAGAGTGGGCCCACAACTTGAACCCTGGCATTGCTGCTTGCGGCTATATTTAATTTTATTTTTCCATCCATATGAGCCACTCCCATACATCTGGGTTTACATGGCTGCTGTGTTGCTGTGTTGGGAAATCCCTCCACAATGGGCAGTTAGTTTATACTCTGGCTAGTTGGCAGAAAACTCTGCTTTTTGCCTTTGGGAACGTGTCCATCACATTCTTTGGAAAGTCTGGGTGTTGCTGTGTGGTATGGTGTTCTCTTACTGCACACAGCTCTCTGTCTCTCTGTCTGTCCATCTGTCCAAAACCATTTCATTGTTCTGGAGCAGAGAACAAATCTCTAGGAACACCTCAAAAAACAAAATTAGATGGAAAAATAATGATTATAGAGTCTAGGAATGAGAAGAGTAACTACAATGTATGGATTATGGCCCCCATGTTATTTAATGTTGAATTGAGGATGTTCAGTACTAATGGACAGGATGATGAGGTGATACTGTACATACAGTGCCTTCAGAAATTATTAATTCCCCTTGACTTATTCTACATTTTGTTGTGTTACCGCCTGAATTGAAAATGGATTAAATATTTAAAAAAATATCCCACACATCTACACACAATACCCCATAATGACAAAGTGAAAACATGTTTTTAGAAATGTTTACACATTTATAGAAAATGTAATACAGAAATATTTAATTTACATAAGTATTCACGCCCCTGAGTCAATACATGTTAGAATCACCTTTGGCAATGACTACAGCTGTGAGTCTTTCTGGGTAAGTCTGTAAGAGCTTTCCACACCTGGATTGTGCAACATTTGCACATTATTATTTTTTTAATTATTCAAGCTCTGTCAAGTGTGTTGTTGATCATTGCTATACATCCATTTTCAAGTCTTACCATATATTTGTCTCCCAGTGTCTGTTAAAAAACAGACTGAACCAGGTTTTCCTCTAGGATTTTGCCTGTCTATTCTGTTTATTTTTATCAAAAAAAACTCCCTCCTTGCCAATGAAAAGCATACCCGTAACATGATGCAGCCACCACCATGCTTGAAAATATAAAGAGTGGAACTCAGTGATATGTTGTGTTGGATTTGCCCCAAACATAACACTTTGTATTCAGGACATAAAGTTAATTTATTTGCCACTTTTTTGCTGTTTTACTTTAGTGCGTTATTGCAAACAGGATGCATGTTTTGGAATATTTTTATTCTCTACAGGCTTCCTTCTTTTCAATGTCATTTTGTTTAGTATTGTGGAGTAGCTACAGTTGTTGATCCATCCTCAATTTTCTCATATTGCCATTAAACTCTGTACCTGTTTTAATGTCACCATTGGCCTCATGGTAAAATCCCTGAGCGGTTTCCTTCCTCTCCGGCAACTGATTTAGGGAGAATGCCTGTATATTTGCAGTGACTGGGTGTATTGACACACCATCCAAAGTGTAATTAATAACTTCACCATGCTCAAAGGGATATTCAATGTCTGCTTGTAAATGTTTTACCCATCTACCAATAGATGCCCTTCTTTGTGAGGCATTGGAAAACCTCTCTGGTCTTTGTGGTTGAATCTGTGTTTCAAATTCACTGCTCGACTGAGGGACCTTACAGATACAGTTGAAGTTGGAAGTTTACATACACTTAGGTTGGAGTCATTAAAACTCGTGTCTCAACCACTCCACACATTTCTTGTTAACAAACTATAGTTTTGGCAAGTCGGTTAGGAGATCTACTTTGTGCATGACACAAGTCATTTTTCCAACTAGTGTTTACAGACAGATTATTTCACTTATAATTCACCGTATCACAATTCCAGTGGGTCAGAAGTTTACAAACACTAAGTTGACGGTGCCTTTAAACAGCTTGGAAAATTCCAGCAAATGATGTCATGGCTTTAGAAGGTTCTGATAGGCTAATTGACATCATTTGAGTCAATTGGAGGTGTACCTGTGGATGTATTTCAAGGCCTACCTTCAAACTCAGTGCCTCTTTGCTTGACATCATGGGAAAATCAAAAGAAATCAACCAAGACCTCAGAAAATAAATTGTAGACCTCCACAAGTCTAGTTCATCCATGGGAGCAATTTCAAAACGCCTGAAGGTACCACGTTCATCTGTACAAACAATAGTACGCAAGTGTAAACACCATGGGACCACACAGCTGTCATACCGCTCAGGAAGGAGATGCGTTCTGTCTCCTAGAGATGAACGTACTTTGGTGCGAAAAGTGCAAATCAATCCCAGAACAAGGGACTGGTGCACTTCACAAAATAGATGGCGTCATGAGGAAGGAAAATTATGTGTATACAGTGGGGGAAAAAAAGTATTTAGTCAGCCACCAATTGTGCAAGTTCTCCCACTTAAAAAGATGAGAGAGGCCTGTAATTTTCATCATAGGGACACATCAACTATGACAGACAAATTGAGATTTTTTTTCTCCAGAAAATCACATTGTAGGATTTTTTATGAATTTATTTGCAAATTATGGTGGAAAATAAGTATTTGGTCACCTACAACCAAGCAACATTTCTGGCTCTCACAGACCTGTAACTTCTTCTTTAAGACGCTCCTCTGTCCTCCACTCGTTACCTGTATTAATGGCACCTGTTTCAACTTGTTATCAGTATAAAAGACACCTGTCCACAACCTTAAACAGTCACACTCCAAACTCCACTATGGCCAAGACCAAAGAGCTGTCAAAGGACACCAGAAACAAAATTGTAGACCTGCACCAGGCTGGGAAGACTGAATCTGCAATAGGTAAGCAGCTTGGTTTGAAGAAATCAACTGTGGGAGCAATCATTAGGAAATGGAAGACATAAAAGACCACTGATAATATCCCTCAAGATCTCACCCCGTGGGGTCAAAATGATCACAAGAACGGTGAGCAAAAATCCCAGAACCACACGGGGGGACCTAGTGAATGACCTGCAGAGAGCTGGGACCAAAGTAACAAAGCCTACCATCAGTAACACACTACACCGCCAGGGACTCAAATCCTGCAGTGCGAGACGTGTCCCCCTGCTTAAGCCAGTACATGTCCAGGCCCGTCTGAAGTTTGCTAGAGTGCATTTGGATGATCCAGAAGAGGATTGGGAGAATGTCATATGGTCAGATGAAACCAAAATATATCTTTTTGGTAAAAACTCAACTCGTCGTGTTTGGAGGACAAAGAATGCTGAGTTGCATCCAAAGAACACCATACCTACTGTGAAGCATGGGGGTGGAAACATCATGCTTTTGGGCTGTTTTTCTGCAAAGGGACCAGGACGACTGATCCGTGTAAAGGAAAGAATGAATGGGGCCATGTATCATGAGATTTTGAGTGAAAACCTCCTTCCATCAGCAAGGGCATTGAAGATGAAACGTGGCTGGGTCTTTCAGCATGACAATGATCCCAAACACACCGCCCGGGCAACGAAGGAGTGGCTTCGTAAGAAGCATTTCAAGGTCCTGGAGTGGCCTAGCCAGTCTCCAGATCTCAACCCCATAGAAAATCTTTGGAGGGAGTTGAAAGTCTGTGTTGCCCAGCGACAGCCCCAAAACATCACTGCTCTAGAAGAGATCTGCATGAAGGAATGGGCCAAAATACCAGCAACAGTGTGTGAAGACTTACAGAAAACGTTTGACCTGTGTCATTGCCAACAAAGGGTATATGACAAAGTATTGAGAAACTTTTGTTATTGACCAAATACTTATTTTCCACCATAATTTGCTAATAAATTCATTAAAAATCCTACAATGTGATTTTCTGGATTTTTTTTCCTAATTTTGTCTGTCATAGTTGACGTGTACCTATGATGAAAATTACAGGCCTCTCTCATCTTTTTAAGTGGGAGAACTTGCACAATTGGTGGCTGACTAAATACTTTTTTCCCCCACTGTATATTGAAGCAACATCTCAAGACATCAGTCAGGAAGTTAAAGCTTGGTCGCAAATGGTTCTTCCAAATGGACAATGACCCCAAGCATACTTCCAAAGTTGTGACAAAATGGCTTAAGGACAACAAAGTCAAGGTATTGGAGTGGCCATCACAAAGCCCTGACCTCAATCCTATGGAACATTTGTGGACAGAACTGAAAAATCGTGTGCGAGCAAGGAGGCCTACAAACCTGACTCAGTTACACCAGCTTTGTCAGGAGGAATGGGCCAAAATTCACCCAAGTTATTGTGGGAAGCTTGTGGAAGGCTACCCGAAACGTTTGACCCAAGTTAAACAATTTAAAGGCAATGCTACCAAATACTAATTGAGTGCATGTAAACTTCTGACACACTGGGAATGTGATGAAATAATTATTCTGACATTTCACATTCTTAAAATAAAGTGCTGATCCTAACTGACATAAGACAGGGCATTTTTACAAGGATTAAATGTCAGGAATTGTGAAAAACTGAGTTTAAATGTATTTGGCTAAGGTGTATGTAAACTTCCGACTTCAACTGTAATTGTATGTGTGGTGTACAGAGATGAGGTAATCATTCAAAAAACACTTTTATTGCACACAGAATGAGTCCATGCAACTTATTATGTGACCTGTTAAGCACATTTTTACTCCTGAACTTATTTAAGCATGCCATAACAAAGGGGTCGAATACTTATTGACTCAAGACATTTCAGCTTTTCATGATTAATTAATTTGTCAAAGTTTCGAAAAACATAATAATTCCACTTTGACATTATGGGGTATTGTGTGTAGGCCAGTGACAGACATAAAAAAATCACTATTTAATCCACTTTAAATTCAGGCTGTAACACAACAAAATGTGGAAAAAGTTAAGGGGTGTGAATACTTTCTGAAGGCAGTGTACTGTACACTGTACATACATTTCTTTTGAATTTCTCACAATCAGTATCCTCTGGAGCCTGGTGGTTCCTCTGACCTCCATGGAGGGTGTTCCTCTCTTCCTCAGAGGTCCAGAGCAGGCTAACCCTGAATGGGCTGACCTCCCCCCGTCCAGCCTCCCTCTTCCGGCCATTGAATGATTAGAGAGGAGATGGGGATTCCTTTAGTGATAGCATTAGTATCACCACCTCCTCACCTGTGACTCACCTCTCTCTCTATCTCCTCTCTTTCTCTCTGCCTAGTTTACCGCAGGCTAAACTATCAATCTTGTTTCTTCTGTCTCATCTCTGATTCTCTCAAAGCGTCAAACCAGATTTTTTCCATTACCCTCTTTGGAAGAGTCATCTGGGGTCACGCTCTGGGAGACATTCAGGAGAAGTGTTTGTTTGGAGCTCTATGATTCAGTGTGTGTGTGTGTGTGTGTGCATGTGTGTGGTGAGTGTTCATGAGCTTAACTAAACAATTTCCCTCTGTTTTCCTCTAACTCTTGTCCATACAAACTCTGGCTAACAATGTATTTTTGTTAGTCTAGAAGTCCCTTGCCAAACATTGTACAATCTTGATGTAGACACACAACGTGCTCTATCAGAGGGGTTGGATTGGAGGGTGAGTGTTTGGGACGGTGGAGCCAGTCAGGTCAGTGTTTAGTAGTTCACTGCTCCACTAAAGACATGGGTGGTCCTGTATACCTGCCCAGGTAGGCCAAAGGTGGGCTGGGAATAGGGTTTTCCCTCTATATTAGCCAGAGAAAGGGAGAGTAAAGTCACAATACAACTCAAAGTGTGGGAGGTTAGTGGGACGACCTCTCGTTAAGTGCCTACACATTCAGGCAACCTATCTATCTTCGGACAGGCTTTTTACTTTATAGATCAAAGGACCTTCAAAAGCAAAAATGTTCAAATTTATGTCCCCCTTTTGAAGTTAACTTCTCTTGTACTCTGGCCTACATTGTTGTCGTTAAACCGATCTGGTCACAGAATGTATCATTGTGTCAGAAGGATTTAACGGAGCCCATTGAAAGTAAATGCCAGCTGTTTGTCTTCTCTCTAAGGGCCTGTTGTATGATGGCGTGACTGACCGGCAGTGGGTACAGAGCTGTGTGTGGGTGCGTGCTCCCTCCCTAATGAACGGAATGTTATTTCTGATCGGGCAGAGGCTGCCAGGCAGGGGTCCACTGTAATCCTCCTAGGGGGTGTGTTTACTGTTTCAGCCCCCTGTGATGGGGTAGAGGGGTGTAAGGGGTGGGTGCAGAGGTACAGTCCCTGGTGGTCAGGGCAATACGTGGGGGGGGGGGGATACCGAAGGGCAACCCATATCCCCCACGCATACACACACACCTTCAGCAAACCCTGTTGCCTTCCAGCTCTACTTTCTATATTTGTGGAGCTATCACAGTGTGAGGTTGTGTGTGAGACACACACACACACACACACACACACACACACAGCTACTACAACAACATACACGGGTGTCTGCCTGGCTCTGCTGCTGATATAAGGAGTGAGATTGGAGGATGGAAGGAGAAGCTTTATTTTCCCTGGGACTGGAATGCTGGGCCTGGGCGGCGAAGCTGATACCTTTGTTTGTTGTAGTAGAGCTCTGTGTCTGTGTGGTGGTGGGGGGGGGGGGGGGGGGGGGGGGGGTGTCTTGAAAGGTGTCTTGAAAGAATTCTCTCTCATTCCACTCGTTCCCTTCCTCCTCTTTATGTAATGTTTTTGTTTTTCCATGTCCTCTAATCTTTCCTCTCATTAGCCTCCCTTCCTGAGAGCATGCTGCCTTTGTAGCTAGGCTACATAACAGAGTAGTGTTGGGAGTGAGTTTGTGTGTTTATTACAGTGCTAGATATATACAGCTCTAAAGTTCACATCCTATGATGCTTCCCTTGTGAGTGTACTGTATACTGAAGCACACAGTAAGAATTGTTGTAAAAGATGCCATTCCACAGTTACTGTGCCGAAGTTTCTTTAAACTTGTCTTTATAATGGATAGTGATAGTGCTTTTTACTATAAGTATTTCTTAATTTGTTAGAAAGACTCAATTCTGACTCGTTCCCAGTGTGGAAGGGTAGTTGACTCACCCCGAAGAGGGAGGGGTAGCTTGGGAAGGGGTGTGAGTGAAGCACTTTGACAGAAAACAAACTGAACGTGAACATCCTTATTGTGAAGCCCTTAACAAAGCCAGTCTTCAACATGACACGTGTATCTAATGACAGTGACAGAAAAACAGCCTTTGAATGCCAAGGCAGATGCCTGAGCTGGTATAGCAGGTGCCTTGATAAAGCTGAAAACAAACTCTCCGTTTAGGACAATAGGTATAATGGTTCCCCTCTTGCCTAACACCCCAGTGGGTTGGAGGGTTTGAGCCATGGTAACACCAAGGGACGGGACTGAAATGTACCCCCAGCAGGGTGAAGGGGGCTACGTGGAGGAACGGAACGGAACATAGACAGAGAGTGCCCTACCTTGCCAAGTCCCCTAAATGCTCTCCCGCTCTCTCTCCTCCCTCGCTCTCCTTTTGTGTCTCCCTGTAACTCTAACTCATAGAGTTTTCTATGTGAGGTTCCTCCAGCACAACAATCCAAACTCAGACCAAAATGTACCCCCCACCCTGCCACACCCTCCATAATACCCTGCTCTGCCATCTCCCCTCCTTAGTGAAGCCATAAATGTGTCAGCCTCACAGGCCGTGTGGGGCATTTTTCTGCTCCAGCTCCGAATATCCTGGGAGTCCAAATGAAACCGTTCTGGCAGCGGTTGGATCTTCCTCCTAAATGTCACTCCATTCCCTATATACTGCATTACATTTGACCAGAGCCCTTGGGACAAAACCTCAGTCTGGCAGTGGTTGGATGTAGGTCTCTGGCTCTAGCTTCCTCTGCTACTGAGACAGGCAGCCAGATCTCCTGTGGTTGTTGTTCTGCTCAGCTGTGAGGTTCTAGATGATCTCCTGTAACCACTTTACTTTGACCTACGTATCAAACATTTATGTAATCCCTAAGCAGATAGTTATGTGTTATGTGAAAGAAAAAAAGAGAGGGAGAGAGCGAGAGAGAAAGAGAGAGAGAAAGAGAGAGAGAGAGAGAGAGAGGAGGGAGAGAAAGGAGAGATTGAATGCCATGGCTTGGTTACCTTAGCCGCAGGTATTTTTCCAACGTATTGCCCTGGGATTTGTTTGGATACCGCCTGCCTGGCCTGGACAAGTCATTGAGATTGTATTTTTATTAGACTGTTGCATAAATAGCATACTTCTTGTCACATTCCTGCTGTGAACTGGGTTATAGCACTGCCACAACCTGTTAACAGAGGAATGATGAAAAAACAACAACTCAGTTTTGCAACAACAAAGATCATTAATACAGTACTGTGTGTGCATGTGCGGTTAGAGTGCTGGGCCAGTAACCGAAAGGTCGCTAGTTTGAATCCCACGAGCCGACAAGGTAAAAAAGCTGTTGCTGTGGAATTGAGCAAGGCACTTAACCGTAATTTGCTCCAGGGGTACCGTACTACTATGGCTGACTCTAAAAACAAAGACATTTCCCTGCACTTATCTGATGTATTTTTTTTTTACAGAGGAACAATGAAAAAACTCAATTTGCAACAACAAAGATAATTGACACAGGCGTGTGTGTGTGCAAGCATATGCACATGCATTTCGGTTTGTGTGAGAGAAAGTAAGAAAATGAGCATAATCTCTCTCAAGGCAGCAGTCAGTCAGTGCCTGCTTGCTCAGTGCTTTTCCTTGGCTTCCCGATTACCTGCAACTTCCATTTTACTGAACTATTAATAAAATACTATTCCTGCTTAGTCATGTTAGGGGACGGTCCAGAGGAGCAGTGTGTGTAATATATAGGCCTCAAGCCTGCACACATTCTCCCTATAGTATTTTATTGCTGTTGCTGAAGCAGCAGCTACTCTTCCTGGGGTCCACACAACAAAACATGACATTAATAGTCGATAGGTCCTCCCGAGTGGCGCAGTGGTCTAAGGCACTGCATCGCAGTGCTAGCTGTGCCACTAGAGATCCTGGTTCAAATCCAGTGTGGAAGGGAGACCCATGGGGCGGCGCACAATTGGCCCAGGGTCGTCCAGGGGAGGGAATGGCTGGCGGGGATGTAGCTCAGTTGGTAGAGCATGGCGTTTGCAACGCCAGGGTTGTGGGTTTGCTTCCCACAGGTGGTATGAAAAATAATGTATGCACTAACTGTAAGTTGCTCTGGATAAGAGTGTCTGCTAAATGACAAAAATTTAATAGACAAGAACAGCTCAAGGACTGAACTACATCAATTTAAAATAAGAGTCATATAAAAGGTCATGTTCTGACACAAACCTGTGGGGCAGGTTGGCATTTATTGTTATAAATCTTGCCCTAGAGGTAGCTCCAGCTGGTCACTAGCTGGCACAGCCACAAAATCTGATTTTAAACCTAACCTTAACCACACTGCTAACCCTAACTGAAGAAAAGGACTAGGACCGACTAAGCTAGGCTCAGGACTGTTTCTGCCACCATGGTGCATTGGTCAGAATGTGAATCAGGAGATGGAGCAGGAATCCAGGTTTAGGGGTATTTATTACACACAGTTTAACACAGGAACAAACAGAGCACATGGGGAGAGGGTTTGGATGGACATTAGGATGAGGTTAGGAGTTGGGGCTTGTAAGGCCTGTAGGTAGTGAATAACAAGGATGTGCTTTAGGATGTGGTGGTCTGGAAGAGAGATACAAAAAGGAAACATTAGGAACACATCAACATAAAAGGTGCAGACATGCCAAGGTAGTGCCAAGTGACTATGGGGAATAAATAGGCTTAACACAACATCTATAAACTAAGGAGACTGCCAACACATAGCTAGAACAAAGGAGCCATAGCATCATTAGCAAACTGAGGGCATGGATATATGAAGAGAAATAACATACTATATATTATTTAGGACTCTCCAAACAGTGTAATAACAAAGGGCACTTACTTCATCATATCACAAACAATGGAAGGAGGATGGCTAGGGCTACCCAGTGGCATCACCAAAAAACTATTCTAGTGTGTAGGGAGGAGCACGCTGCTTAAATAAGGAACTGAAAGGGGTGAAAAAGGCAGAGGAGAGATGATTTGGGACAAATCAGGTGTGAAGGAATGGGGCGTTGCCTAAGGTAATTGGAGACAATTAGAAGACTGTAGGAGTGGCATGACCCTTCACAACACTAACCTTAAATTAAGACCAAAAGCACATTTTAGTTTTCATGAATTGTTACAATATAACCAATTTTGACTTTGCAGCTGGTCCATCTAGCGGAATTCGCTCAGTTCTGCCTACAGGGCAAGATTCATGACAATAAACATCAACCTGCGTGTGAGTGTATTACCCTCTGTGGCCCCGTGTAGCTCAGTTGGTAGAGCATGGCGTTTGCAACACCAGGGTTGTGGGTTCGATTCCCACGGGGGGCCAGTATGAAAATGTATGCACTCACTAACTGTAAGTCGCTCTGGATAAGAGCGTCTGCTAAAATGTAAAGTATGCAAATCCCGAGGTAACCACTGAGTGAGAATCACTGACCATAGCAAACCTCTCTGAGTCTTTTAAGGCTCTGAGTTACTCCTATCATCACTGAACAAAGACAGTCCAGTCGTCTCTCTAGTCCTTCAAAGATCTGATAACGTTATCCCACTGGATGTTTTGCATACCTAATGCAGTTCAGTGTGATTATTGAAATTCCTTCTCTGGGATACATAGCTTTAATAGATCACTTTATCATTAGCCTTTTCCCACTCCGATCGGCATTCCCATTCCATTCTTTGAACTTTTCCTTCTCTGCATTAGTCTTATATGTTCATCCTCATCTATGCTATGGGATGTTCAGCCAAAGCTCCAACGACCATTGATGACGCATGAACTTGACTTTTCCAACTCAATTGCCCAATGGCCATGGAATAAAAATGAAGCTATTTATTTCTCTATTCATGTTCCAACTATTAGTAGCCTGGTTCCAGATGTGTTTGTGCTGTCTTGCTTGACAGTGACCATAGGAGTTGGAAAGACAGCATAAACAGATCTGGGATCTGAAATACTATGCTGAAATACTAAGCTGTTAACACTAGGTGAGAACAATATCACAGAGAACAATATCAGTGACCTCATGCATATTGTACGTACAATACATAGTTCAGTTGAAGACAGACCAAGAATGTCATAATAACTAGCCATTGTACCCTTCCCTTCTCCCCTCTCGGAGACCCTCCTCAAGGCAGGCAATGACTTTGGGAATTCTGTCATTGACCCACCTGTCACCACCAACACAGTTGAGTAAACTTACCTGCTGGAGTGAACTTTGATTTCCTGAGACTGTGTGGAGTGTTATGTTGGTCCCATGGAGTGTGGGACACTTACCGAGGTAGAGTGGGGTGACAGGGAGAAGAAGGGCTCTGGAACACCAGCCAAGGCTCTGGAATGTCATTGTGTTCTTCATTCCTATTTGGAATTCCAAATTCTATCTGGCTGAAGGTCCTTTCTAGCAATTAGATGTGATATCACTGCTGAGAGCGTTCCAGGCAAGCAGGACAAGAGGGGGGGGGGGGGTCTATACAAGCCCAGAGAAAAGGCTCTCCTGTCCTCTCTGCTCCATCTCCCTGTCTGCTCTGCCCAGCAACAGGAGGAATGTGGGCAGGTGGGGCCCAGAACAGAACAGCCAAAACTCCCGCATGAATTTTAAAAGGCCTTTCTCATTCAAAGGAGGGCCTAGCTCTCAGTGTGTGGCCCTGGGCAGGGCGGGCGGTGTAGCAGCGGAGTGGGTAGCGGTTGGAGAGAGGAGCTGGCACCCTCTTTACATAACAGCCATGGTGGCCACTCACTCAGTCTGTGCAACTAAGCTATCTAGATGTAGGCTTGGGCGGTATCCAGATTTTCATACCGTTTCTGTACCATACTGGGATATGCAGTATTATTGGAAGTGCACACAAGGGGCGCTGTTTCTCAAAAGAATATGATTATTATTATAATAATTGACGCACTAAAAAACTTTAGGTAACAGGGATCTTGATCCAAGAGGGGATTGAATGTCTTTGCAGTAACCAAGAAGCTTGATCTTGACATCTAGCCACTTAGCTAGCAAGTTAGCAAACCAAATGCATAGCTGGAGCCCTGAGCTGGATATCATTTATTTGACATCTTAGATTTCTTACAGTTATACTTAACTTATAAGCAGTGGCGTAGCACTGGGGCAATTTGCATATATTCACTTTTATTCCTTTAAGTACACATGTGGAACTGCATGAACGTCCTTTTGATTTTTGTTTCAAACCATTTTGAAAAGTTGATCCCAATGTCACACATGATTAAAATCATCAAAGCTTGATAATGAGTTGGTTATCTGAAATTAGCTGTGTAGTGGTAGGGCAAATTCCAAAACGTGCACCCAGGGGGGGCCCCAGGACCGAGTTTGGGAAACCCTGTACCAGCCTATATTTTCCCCTCCACCGCATGTATCTGTACACCCTCTGAGCTTTGTTTGACTTTAGGGAACCCCTCCAACAGTCCACCACCCACACACCTCTAGTCTGTATCTGTCATGCACTGCACACCTCCAATTGTATTTTCCAGTCTGGGCTAAGTTACTCATCCATGCAATGTAAACATCTGATCCGGAACCGTTTTGGGGGTCCAGGTGGAAAGAACGAGACGGACGGGCCCCAGAACTGTTCCCCACTCCATTTCACACACACACACGAACACACACACACTCCCCCCATAAGCGCCTGTCTGCGTTCAGGGGTCGGTGCGTTTGACTCCCGGGCCCAAGAGCCCCAGTTGGCGTCCCTGGGACAGATCACCTCCTGTGAGGTCACGTCAGAGGAAATGCCTGAGGGGTGAAGTCAAGGGGGTTAGGGTTAGTCTGTGTGTTTGTGCGTACCTGCGTTGTGCGTGCGTTTGTACTCCCGCCCATTAGTTGGTGGGTTGTTGAAGATTCCTGGAGGCTGCAGCTGTGATGGCAGAGGCAGAGGCTCCAGTCCTGTCACAGTGTGCCACATGGGAAGGCAGAGGGGAAGGAGAGTGGCAACTGCAGTGGTGGAGGCTGGGCAGCTTTGGGGGAATGGTGGAGTAGCCCAGGGTGGGTAACCGTCTTTGCAGGGTGACTAAGGGGTGGGCACTCATTTTGAAGTTGAATCTTAACCCCTTTTCCATCCTTAAACCGCAACAATTTCTCTGGGAGAAGGGAAGAGTAGTGAGAAGTAGAGAAAAAAATTAAGATTCAACTGAATAAAGGGAAATCTTGACTTACAGTGGCTTGTGAAAGTATTCAACCTCCTTGGCATTTTTCCTATTTTGTTGCCTTACAACCTGGAATTAAAATAGATTTTTTTGGGGTTTGTATCATTTGATTTACACAGAAAACTTGAGCGTGCATAACTATTCACCATCCCAAAGTCAATACTTTGTAGAGCCACCATTTGCAGCAATTACAGCTGCATGTCTCTTGGGGTATGTCTCTATAAGCTTGGCACATCTAGCCACTGGGATTTTTGCCCATTCTTCAAGGCAAAACTGCTCCAGTTCCTTCAAGTTGGATGGGTTCCGCTGGTGTACAGCAATCTTTAAGTTATACCACAGATTCTCAATTGGATTGAGGTCTTGGTTTTGACTAGGCCATTCCAAGACATTTAAATATTTCCCTATAAACCACTCCAGCGTTGCTTTAGCAGTATGCTTGGGGTCATTGTCCTGCTGGAAGGTGAACCTCCGTCCCAGTTTCAAATCTCTGGAAGACTGAAACAGGTTTCCCTCAAGACTTTCCCTGTATTTAGCGCCATCCATCATTCCTTCAATTCTGACCAGTTTCCCAGTCCCTGCCGATGAAAAACATCCCCACAGCATGATGCTGCCACCACCATGCTTCACTGTGGGGATGGTGTTCTCAGGGTGATGAGAGGTGTTGGGTTTACGCCAGACATAGTGTTTTCCTTGATGGCCAAAAAGCTCAATTCCAGTCTTATCTGACCAGAGTACCTTCTTCCATATGTTTGGGGAGTCTCACATGTGCCTTTTGGTGAACACCAAACATGTTTGCTTATTTTTTTCTTTAAGCAATGGCTTTTTTCTGGCCACTCTTCCGTAAAGCCCAGCTCTGCGGATTTCATGGTGATCCGTTGGATGTTCAAAGTTTCAGATATTTGATTCTAATTCAACCCTGATCTGTACTTCTACACAACTTTGTCCCTAACCTGTTTGGAGAGTTCCTTGGTCTTCATGGTGCCGCTTGCTTGGTGGTGCCCCTTGCTTAGTCGTGTTGCAGACTCTGGGGCCTTTCAGAACAGGTGTATATATACTAAGATCATGTGACAGATCATGTGACACTTAGATTGCACACAGGTGGACTTTATTTAACTAATTATGTGACTTCTGAAGGTAATTGGTTGCACCAGATCTTATTTAGGGGATTCATAGCAAAGGCGGTGAATACATATGCACGCACCACTTTTCCGTTATTTATTTTTTAGAAATATTTTCATTTCACTTCACCAATTTTGACTATTTTGTGTATGTCCATTATATGAAATCCAAATAAAAATCCATTTAAATTGCAGGTTGTAATGCAACAAAATAGGAAAAACGCCAAGGGGGATGAATACTTTTGCAAAGCACTGTTCTTGATTTCGTTCCTTACGCAACATGAGGCCAAAGACAAGTGGAAAGTAGATCTGAAATCTATTGTGCGTCATTCAAAACAACTTTTGTCCCCTTAGGGCAATTACTATGCATCTTAATTGGAATGCTGAATGTGTTGCTACTGATAACCTTCTGAACAAAAACATGTCTGTTCTAATTTCAATAGCTATTTGGTCCAATTTCAATGGCTATTTTCCATGCTGTTCAATAGATAGACATTCAGTAGTGAATTCATAGTCTCTACTTATGAACACTAATGAACTAGAGTACAGTGTTCCAATAGGTGAAAAGGAGACAATGTTCTTGGGAGCTGAAGAAAGAAGAGAAGGGAGAGAGAGAAGAAAGGGGAAAAAGAGGAGGAGGTGGTGGAGGAGATACTTTGAGTGCTCTGTGAGATGGTTGAGTTTGTGTTGAATGAGTTTGAGCCGCAGCAGATGAGGAACCGGCCGGTACAGCCTAGTCTGTGTGATGAAAGTTTACACAGATGCTGTTGTGTCTGAGAAACAGGGCCACAAGGTCATCCAAATCACGTCAGAGTCCCTCTCCAAGACAAACCCACGCAGCCTTCCAAAACAAAACAACCTCATTGAACTTAAATGATAATTGGGCCAGTTTCTCATATTCCATTATGTTTCATTGAGGATCCAAGAGAGGTCTTGGATGTGTGTGTGGAAGTGTGTAATTCATAACTTGTGTTTGATACCCTGCTGATTTTGTAAGTTTGCCCACTGACAAAGAAATGATCAGTCTATAATTGTAATGGTAGGTTTATTTGAACAGTGAGAGACAGAATAACAACAAAAAAATCCAGAAAAACACATATAAATTGATTTGCATTTTAATGAGGAAAATAAGTATTTGACCCCCTCTCAATCAGAAAGATTTCTGTCTCCCAGGTGTCTTTCACCACCTTCCGGAGACATTTGAAACCCCACCTCTTTAAGGAATACCTGGGATAGGATAAAGTAATCCTTCTACCCCCCCCCTAAAAAAAAAAAAAAAAAAAAATATATATTGTAAAGTGGTTATCCCACTGGCTATAGGGTGAAGGCACCTATTTGTAAGTCACTCTGGATAAGAGCGTCTGCTAAATGACGTAAATGTAAAATGTAAATGTCTTTTACACATGTAACGAGCTGAGATTAGGAGCACACTCTTAAAGGGAGTGCTCCTAATCTCAGTTTGTTACCTGTATAAAAGACACCTGTCCAAAGAAGCAATCAATCAATCAGATTCTGGAGTGGCCTAGCCAGTCTCCAGACCTTAATCCCATAGAAAATCTGTGGAGGGAGCTGAAGGTTCGAGTTGCCAAACGTCAGCCTTGAAACCTTAATGACTTGGAGAAGATCTGCAAAGAGGAGTGGGACAAAATCCCTCCTGAGATGTGTGCAAACCTGGTGGCCAACTACAAGAAACATCTGACCTATGTGATTGCAAACAAGGGTTTTGCCACCAAGTACTAAGTCATGTTTTGCAGAGGGGTCAAATACTTATTTCCCTCATTAAAATGCAAATCAATTTATAACATTTTTGACATGCGTTTTTCTGGATTTTGTTGTTGTTATTCTGTCTCTCACTGTTCAAATAAACCTAACATTAAAATTATAAACTGATCATGTCTTTGTCATTGGGCAAACGTACAAAATCAGCAGGATATCAAGTACTTTTTTCCCTCACTGTATGTGTGTGTGTGTGTGGGAGAGTGAGAAACTAAGTATTTGTGTTATCTATGTTGTGCTGTCTCTACCTGGATGACCTCATGGCTTGGCCCTGGTGTCTGGTGTGAGGAGAAGCAGAAGCCTTCGATTAGCGAACAGCTAGGCTGAGGTCATGGTGAGATAGGGGCCTGTGGAAACACTGATGCTACACTAACATCACATTGGCCCCAGGCCCCGTGGCAGTCAGAGCTCCCTGGGGACCCCCAAAACCGGGACAGTAAAAACCAGAATAGGCGGTCGGAGACCTCAGGCCAGTCTATACTGACCCAGTCCAGTCCACCACCAAACAGCTGGTCCTCTTCTATGGAGACACACACACAGGGACAGCTGACCCAGAGAATGGGCCAGGAACACTTTGACTTGGATGGATCGTTTTTTAATCCTCCAACCCTTTTTAGGTTAGTGTCGGTCTCTTCCTACCCCGTTTCCAGAGCCGTGGCCTTGTAAAAAGTTTTACATACTTCCTCTGTTATGACATCACCTTGTGGCTCGCAGAGATGATGTCAGGATGATCTCTTGGACAGACTGGTTTGGTTTACGTGATTCGTACTCTACTCAGGAACCTGGCTGATGTTGGATCATGTGCCTTTTCGCTCGTGTTATGTAGCAATATGATGACTTGATCATAATACCTTTCTCTGAACGCTGTTTATTAGGCTGTCCCAGGTCTTCATTTCCGTATGATATCATTGAGAGCTCTCCTATTGGTGTGTCACGTGTGTGTACTAAATCTCATTACAATAAACGTCTTTCCAATGAATGCTTTGTGTGTGCATCTGTCCGTGACTGCACGTGCCTAGATGTGTACTTGTGTATGTGCCTTAACCCTGTCTGTCTATGTGTGTTTTCTAGACGGAGGCTATGCGTCGAGCTCTGAAGGAGCTGGACCTAAACATCATTGAGATGTCAGACGAGAACGCCACTCTGGACGGAGGAGACGTCCTCTTTACAGGTACACAACATTCCACCAATCACACACCGTTAACACCATGGGCATCACCATGTCTTAGTTATCTCTATGGAAACGGATACAGTATACAGGTGTTCAGCAAAACTAAACATGTATGACCACTTTATCATGCAAACGATATGACCCGTCACCACAGGTTGTGAACAAACATTGTTCCGAATAACTGTAACTCTGAATAGTCAAGTAGTTGAGGTGACCTCAACTAAAATGGCATGCAAATTACAACTGACTGTCATATCTTTCTATGTGACCTCACAAGAGCATTTTTCCTTACAGCAGTCTGACCCATTGCATGAATGAAAATGATTAGCTCAGATGGCAATTTTATACCCCCATCACACACACACCCTATTTCATCACAATAGGTGCCATGTTCCACAACAGGCATCTCACAATAAACTAGCTGAGAACATACTGTAGGTAGAGAGCTAATGAGACGAGGTCTTTAGTATGGTCTACTCTGTATATTCTGTAACAGTAGTGCGGCCTTGCCTGTAAATGTTATGTGGGTCATACTCTACAGCGTACAGGGCTTGGAAAAAGCACTAGAACACTTAATTGAGTTTCTAGACGTTGGCTCTCCTTGGTGCGTTCCTCCCATCCAGCTGAAATGGGTTTCACATGGCAGGCAGGGCTAGAAACATTTCCTCTTGGCAATGTCGTCGCTAACGGCTCATTTATAAAAGCTCAGCAGCTACGCCCATTCTCTCTGCAATGCTCTTGAGCGTTGACCCAAACGTTCAGCTCTCTCTCTCTCTCTCTCTCTCTCTCTCTCTCTCTCTCTCTCTCTCTCTCTCTCTCTCTCTCTCTCTCTCTCTCTCTCTCTCTCTCTCTCTCTCTCTCTCTCTCTCTCTCTCTCTCTCTCTCTCTCTCTCTCTCTCTCTCTCTCTCTCTCTCTCTCTCTCTCTCTCTCTCTCTCTCTCTCTCTCTCTCTCTCTCTCTCTCTCTCTCTCTCTCTCTCTCTCTCTTGACCACAGGTTGTCATCTGTTTCTCCTCAGGTAGAGAGTTCTTTGTGGGGCTTTCCAAACGCACCAATCAGAGAGGAGCAGAGATCCTGGCGGATGCGTTCAAGGTGAGTGAGAATAGACTAGAGCAGTGTACCCTGGGAATAGTCAGACTGACTTCCTGTGTCATCAAGCCACCATTAGTGCCCCCCTGAGTAATCATGGTCTCATTCAGGAGCCTCAAGGGCCACAGGGCATTTAAATCCGCTATTGATTAGGAAATTGATTAGTTGGCAAACATGGTGTCTCATGAATGTATGGCCAGCTAATGAGATGAATTGGTCAAACTGTATACATATCAGAGAGAAACCAGAAGAAAAATACCCCAGCGATAGTTGGCGTTGTCACCATATGGCCATCACTCAGGAGGATCAGGAGAAGAGGGTGATTACAGTGGTTTCGGGATTCAACCTCAGTCACCTTAACCATTCAGAAAGAAGGCCTTTTGCTGACTCATGAGGTCATCGGGTCTTTTCCTGGAGAGTTCAACCCCCAACAGTAATTTGACCTTTCCTCGCTGCCCTGTTTCTGCTCCTGTCTGTGTCCAATTTAAATTCCACCATGGTATCTCTCTCAGCCTCTCACTGTTATTCATTATCCTTGATAAGTCGGGTATTGATGCTGCGGCTCTGGGAAAACATACAAGGGTTTTTCCCCTTTCCAGCTCCCATTGTTTTTCCTCCTTCCTTTATTAAATTTAGGATAATTTTACAGCCTGTTCTGTTCAGGCCAGGATTAATCACAGATGTGAGTGGGGTGTTAAATATGTAAAGGACATTCTCTTATCCTCCTTTTATGATCCTTGTTGAGTGCAGGAAACACGAGAGGAAGATCAAAGTGCAGGGGAGACATCTATACCAGGCTATTGTCTTGTCTTCCATTCAAGATCATAACACTTTATTCTGTATCTTCAAACATACACTACATGGCAAAAGGATGTGGACACCTGCTCTTCGAACATCTCATTCCAAAATCATGGGCATTAATATGGAGTTGGTCCCCCCTTTGCTGCTATAACAGCCTCCACTCTTCTGGGAAGGCTTTTCACTAGATGTTGGAACATTGCTGCGGGGACTTGCTTCCATTCAGCCACAAGAGCATTAGTAAGGTTGGGCACTGATGTTGGGCGATTAGGCCTGAATCGCAGTCGGCATTCCAATTCATCCCAAAGGTGTTTGTTGGGGTTCAGGTCAGGGCTCTGTGCAGGCCAGTCAAGTTCTTCCACACCGATCTCGACAAACCATTTCTGTATGGACCTTGCTTTGTGCACAGGGGCATTGTCATGCTAAAACAGGAAAGGGCTTTCCCCAAATTGTTGCTACAAAGTTGGAAGCAAATAATTGTCTACAATGTAATTGTATGCTGTAGCCTTAAGTTTCAGTGAAGGGAAATCTAAGTGTCATAGCCCGAACCATGAAAATAGCCCCAGACCATTATTGCTCCTCCACCAAACTTTACAGGTTGGCACTATGCATTCGGGCAGGTAGCGCTCTCCTGGCATCCACCAAACCCCTATTCGTCCGTCGGACTGCCAGATGGTGAAGCGTGATTCATCACTCCAGAGAACGCGTTTCCACTGCTCCAGAGTCCAATGGTGGCGAGCTTTACACCACTCCAGCCGACGCTTGGCATTGCGTATGGTGATCTTAGGCCTGTGTGCAGCTGTTCAGCCATGGAAACCCATTTCATGAAGCTCCCGACGAACAGTTATTGTGCTGACGTTGCTTCCAGAGGCAGTTTGGTAGTGAGTGTTGCAACCGAGGACAGACGATTTTCTACGCGCTACGCGCTTCAGTACTCAGTGGTCCTGTTCTGTGAGCTTGTGTTACCTACCATTTTGCGGCTGAGCCGTTGTTGCTCCTAGACGTTTCCACTTCACAATAACAGCACTTACAGTTGACCGGGGCAGCTCTAGCAGGGCAGAAATTTGACGAACTGACTTGTTGGAAAGGTGGCATCCTGTGATGGTGCCATGTTGAAAGTCACTGAGCTCTTCAGTAAGGCCATTCTACTGCCAAAGTTTGTCTATGGAGATTGCATACACCTGTCAGCAACGGGTGTGGCAGAAATAGCCGAATGCACTAATTTGAAGGGATGTCCACATACCTTTGCCCATGTAGTGTATGCCAAAAATGGAAAATCTCCCTGTAAATGAATGAACATATAGTACAATTAGGGCAGTTAACGTTGTAAAGAATTTCTACTCTAAACTTCTCTCTGCTGAACACAACTCTAGGATTATCCATTGGATATGACAGGTTGTTATCATGTTTCTCATGAAAAGCTCAGGGGAGGATATTTGCCTGCTGCTATCTCTTCTGAGTCACTGTTTGGGCTAAGCTGCCGCTTCATAGAGAAGGAATGAGGACTATATTGAACTGTGCCTATAATGTCCAAATTCCCTCAAATGGGAAATATCCATTACCAACTGGACAGAGGTGCTGTCCATTTCAGCACAACAGATCTCCGCTATACCTGTCTCAATGAGTGGAGATGCAGGAGAAGCGCTGCCCATTCAGCGGTGCTGAATATGGGCGCAGCCTCATCCCCCTATAAAAACGCACACGTTGAATCTCCCTTTGTACTTCCTGATTTCGCCATTTGTTTGGTCAAGTTTCCTTTCTTCAATGCGTTTTTGACTATGGAACCATGGCTGAACTAAACTTGGCAAAATAAATAATGCTTCCTCTGATACTCCTGTGGATTGTGTAGCTCTATTTGAACTTCTCTTTCAAATGGTCACCTCCTGCGTCCTCTCTCGCCTCCTTTTAAAAAAAGGTAAACGTTTTTATATGTATGCACGTTTTTCTCCTCTGACGAAACAAAAGCTGATTCAAAGGAGGTGTGGCAGATATAAAAACTCTTCTGCGCTAGGATGCACATGAGTATCTTCGATGAAAGGTGGCTATCGAGGAGGGGAGGACACTCTTCCTTTTGCCTACTAACGAATTGATGCACTCCACTACCACTCAACCACTTATTGGTCACGGAGGAGAGAGGATGGAGGAGAGAGGATGGTATTTTGCCCAAACGAGAAAACCCCTATGAGCTAGATCCCCCTCTACCTCTGCTAGCCCCTGGTCATGTTACATTAGCTCTTCAACCTATGCTAGCATCTGGCCATGCTACGCTAGCCCTTTCTTAACCTTAGCTAGCCCCTGGTCAAGCCGTGCTAGCTCCACCTCAACCGCTAGCCCCAGGTCAAATTAAGCTAGCTCCTCAACTGTTAGCCACTGGTCAAGCTGTACTAGCTCCACCTCAACCGCTAGCCCCAGGTCAAACTAAGCTAGCTCCTCAACTGTTAGCCACTGGTTAAGCTGTACTAGCTCCACCTCAACCGCTAGCCCCAGGTCAAACTAAGCTAGCTCCTCAACTGTTAGCCACTGGTCAAGCTGTACTAGCTCCACCTCAACCGCTAGCCCCAGGTCAAACTAAGCTAGCTCCTCAACTGTTAGCCACTGGTCAAGCTGTACTAGATCCACCTCAACCGCTAGCCCCAGGTCAAGCTGTGCTAGCTCCACCTCAACCGCTAGCCCCAGGTCAAGCTACACTAGCTCCAGCACAATATCCTGATGTTGCCCATCCTTGGTATATGTTTTCAAACCCCATGCCTGGAGCATACCATGCACCCCCTGTCAGTATAACACCAGCTGCCAATGTGGTAAACCTGTTTAAAGATACCATCAGCCCATGGGATACCAAAACCATCATTGCCAACCTTCAAAAATGGAAGGGAAAGTGATTTTGCACATTCAGAATCCACCTTTATTTACCTATAAACAATCAATAAATCTATCAATCATGTTCGTCAAATCAGAAGCTGAAAAAAAGAGGCATCCTTAAAAGGACGTTTCCCATGTCAATCATGTACCTCATGTAGCACCATAACAAAATGTACTAGCTTTGTATGCCCTCAGACTTCTAGGACCTATGAGATAAAGGCATGTATACAGTGGGGGAAAAAAGTATTTAGTCAGCCACCAATTGTGATTGTTCTCCCACTTAAAAAGATGAGAGAGGCCTGTAATTTTCATCATAGGTACACGTCAACTATGACAGACAAAATGAGGAAAAAAAACTGACATTGTAGGATTTTTTATGAATTTATTTGCAAATTATGGTGGAAAATAAGTATTTGGTCAATAACAAAAGTTTCTCAATACTTTGTTATATACCCTTTGTTGGCAATGACACAGGTCAAACGTTTTCTGTAAGTCTTCACAAGGTTTTCACACACTGTTGCTGGTATTTTGGCCCATTCCTCCATGCAGATCTCCTCTAGAGCAGTGATGTTTTGGGGCTGTCGCTGGGCAACACGGACATTCAACTCCCTCCAAAGATTTTCTATGGGGTTGAGATCTGGAGACTGGCTAGGCCACTCCAGGACCTTGAAATGCTTCTTACGAAGCCACTCCTTCGTTGCCCAGGCGGTGTGTTTGGGATCATTGTCATGCTGAAAGACCCAGCCACGTTTCATCTTCAATGCCCTTGCTGATGGAAGGAGGTTTTCACTCAAAATCTCACGATACATGGCCGCATTCATTCTTTCCTTTATTATTTATTATTATTTATTATTTATTATTTTTACTTTACACGGATCAGTCGTCCTGGTCCCTTTGCAGAAAAACAGCCCCAAAGCATGACGTTTCCACCCCCATGCTTCACAGTAGGTATGGTGTTCTTTGGATGCAACTCAGCATTCTTTGTCCTCCAAACACGACGAGTTGAGTTTTTACCAAAAAAGTTCTATTTTGGTTTCATCTGACATTCTCCCAATCCTCTTCTGGATCATCCAAATGCACTCTAGCAAACTTCAGATGGGCCTGGACATGTACTGGCTTAAGCAGGGGGACATGTCTGGCACTGCAGGATTTGAGTCCCTGGTGGCGTAGTGTGTTACTGATGGTAGGCTTTGTTACTTTGGTCCCAGCTCTCTGCAGGTCATTCACTAGGTCCCCCCGTGTGGTTCTGGGATTTTTGCTCACCGTTCTTGTGATCATTTTGACCCCACGGGGTGAGATCTTGCGTGGAGCCCCAGATCGAGGGAGATTATCTGTGGTCTTGTATGTCTTCCATTTCCTAATAATTGCTCCCACAGTTGATTTCTTCAAACCAAGCTGCTTACCTATTGCAGATGCAGTCTTCCCAGCCTGGTGCAGGTCTACAATTTTGTTTCTGGTGTCCTTTGACAGCTCTTTGGTCTTGGCCATAGTGGAGTTTGGAGTGTGACTGTTTGAGGTTGTGGACAGGTGTCTTTTATACTGATAACAAGTTCAAACAGGTGCCATTAATACAGGTAACGAGTGGAGGACAGAGGAGCCTCTTAAAGAAGAAGTTACAGGTCTGTGAGATCCAGAAATCTTGCTTGTTTGTAGGTGACCAAATACTTATTTTCCACCATAATTTGCAAATAAATTCATTAAAAATCCTACAATGTGATTTTCTGGATTTTTTTCCCTCAATTTGTCTGTCATAGTTGACGTGTACCTATGATGAAAATTACATGCCTCTCTCATCTTTTTAAGTGGGAGAACTTGCACAATTGGTGGCTGACTAAATACTTTTTTTCCCCACTGTAACTTGCACTACTAAAGGAGTTATTTATATGTTACAGTGTTCTTGCAATAAGATGTACACTGTGTACAAAACATAAGGAACACCTTCCTAATATTGAGTTACACTCCCTTTTCACCCTCAGAACAGCCTCAATTCATCAGAGCATGAACTCTACAAGTTGTGGAAAGCGTTCCACAGAGATGCTGGCCCATGTTGACTCCAATGCTTCCTACAGTTGTGTCAAGTTGGCTGGATGTCCTTTGGGTGGTGGACCATTCAGAGGTGTTGGGCTAAATGCGGAAGACACATTTTGGTTTAATGCATTCAGTTGTGCAACTGACTAAATATCCCCATTCCCGTTCCCTTTCCCATTCTTGATACACACGGGAAACTGTTCAGCGTGAAAAACCCATCGGCGTTGCAGTTTTTGACACACTCAAACCGGTGTGCCTTGCACCTACTACCATACCCCATTCAAAGGCACTTGAATATTTTGTCTTGCCCTTTGAATGGCACACGTACACAATCCAATCTCAATTGTCTCATGGCTTAAAAGTCCTTCTTTAACCTGTCTCCTCCCCTTCATCTAAACTGATTGAGTGACATCAATAAGGGATCATAGCTTTCACCTGGAATCACCTGGTCAGTCTATGTCATGGAAAAAGCAGGCGTTCCTAATGTGTTGTACACTCACTGAATATTGGGAAAACATTCCGCGCCTTGAAAGTACACCTTGGAGAACATAAATCGGCTATCAGACGTGAAAATATCACCTCAAAAGTTGGGAAACACTTTATAGTACAAAATCACTCTATTAATTATTGCTTTGTCTCTGGGTCGAAAAAGGTTATCCACCACGCAGAGGATATACAAATTAAATTCCGTATCACCACACGGTTTAAACGAATAACTAGATTTCACCTCTTTCCTATAGGCCAAATCTAGACTCTTGTACAAAAACTGTCCATATCATATTTTGCATATAATTTATGAGAGCCCCACATATTTATGAACAACCAGATGTCCTTTGTGGAAAGCTATCTCATCAATTGATATGTATCCAAATGACCAGACACCTAAGGCAATTGATTCATGCCTGATACCCCCAATGTCTGCTCCCATACCCTAAAATTCAGTATTTCTTTGTGACGGTAATTTGTATATAGGTAGACCAGAGTTGTTATAGTAAACTAAAACTGAAACTAATACAAAAACGAATAATTAATTAACAAACCTGCTTGAAAATCTAAAACTATACTGAAACTTTTATCTTTGACTCCGAAACTAACTAAAATAAAAACCAATCAAGAATGATGCTCACTTTTAGTTTTTTTTAGGGGGGAGTTGGGTTTCTGAATCTGGTGGGTAAATGCAGCCAGGAGATGGCGATGTTTCAAATAGGGCTAGCTTGTGCGTCACAATCACTAGCTATTACTAGCTACCAGTGAAAAGAAAATCAGCTAGATAGCTAAGTTGATTATTCTTACATGTACTACTAAAGTAAAAAAAAATACATTGGATTGGTCTAAACCTGTCTTAATTTTGGCACACTTTTTTAGATTTAGACTATTCTTAGTCATTTTGATTGAAATATCATTAAGTCTTAGTCACATTCGTCATTTGAGTAATGATTTAGCCTAGTTATTGTCAAAATTACTAAAACAATGGGCCATTTTAGTCAACTACAGTGCCTTGCAAAAGTATTCATCCCCCTTGGCGTTTTTCCTATTTTGTTTCATTACAACCTGTAATTTAACCTCTTCATCACTAGGCACCTGGCTAAAGTGCCTGCCTCAAAAATGCATGCCCAAATTGAATAGAGTATATCTCCAAAACGACATCTATAAACATAATATTGGTAGCAAAAGAAAGGTAACACATGTGAGATGTATCTTGAAGTGAAATACAGTGGGGGAAAAAAGTATTTAGTCAGCCACCAATTGTGCAAGTTCTCCCACTTAAAAAGATGAGAGAGGCCTGTAATTTTCATCATAGGTACACGTCAACTATGACAGACAAATTGAGAAAAAAAAATCCAGAAAATCACATTGTAGGATTTTTAATGAATTTATTTGCAAATTATGGTGGAAAATAAGTATTTGGTCACCTACAAACAAGCAAGATTTCTGGATCTCACAGACCTGTAACTTCTTCTTTAAGAGGCTCCTCTGTCCTCCACTCGTTACCTGTATTAATGGCACCTGTTTGAACTTGTTATCAGTATAAAAGACACCTGTCCACAACCTCAAACAGTCACACTCCAAACTCCACTATGGCCAAGACCAAAGAGCTGTCAAAGGACACCAGAAACAAAATTGTAGACCTGCACCAGGCTGGGAAGACTGCATCTGCAATAGGTAAGCAGCTTGGTTTGAAGAAATCAACTGTGGGAGCAATTATTAGGAAATGGAAGACATACAAGACCACTGATAATCTCCCTCGATCTGGGGCTCCACGCAAGATCTCACCCCGTGGGGTCAAAATGACCACAAGAACGGTGAGCAAAAATCCCAGAACCACACGGGGGGACCTAGTGAATGACCTGCAGAGAGCTGGGACCAAAGTAACAAAGCCTACCATCAGTAACACACTACGCCGCCAGGGACTCAAATCCTGCAGTGCAAGACGTGTCCCCCTGCTTAAGCCAGTACATGTCCAGGCCCGTCTGAAGTTTGCTAGAGTGCATTTGGATGATCCAGAAGAGGATTGGAAGAATGTCATATGGTCAGATGAAACCAAAATAGAACTTTTTGGTAAAAACTCAACTCGTCGTGTTTGGAGGACAAAGAATGCTGAGTTGCATCCAAAGAACACCATACCTACTGTGAAGCATGGGGGTGGAAACATCATACTTTGGGGCCAGGACCAGGACGACTGACCAGGACGACTGATCCGTGTAAAGGAAAGAATGAATGGGGCCATGTATCGTGAGATTATGAGTGAAAACCTCCTTCCATCAGCAAGGGCATTGAAGATTAAACGTGGCTGGGTCTTTCAGCATGACAATGATCCCAAACACACCGCCCGGGCAACGAAGGAGTGGCTTCGTAAGAAGCATTTCAAGGTCCTGGAGTGGCCTAGCCAGTCTCCAGATCTCAACCCCATAGAACATCTTTGGAGGGAGTTGAAAGTCAGTGTTGCCCAGAGACAGCCCCAAAACATCACTGCTCTAGAGGAGATCTGCATGGAGGAATGGGCCAAAATACCAGCAACAGTGTGTGAAAACCTTGTGAAGACTTACAGAAAACGTTTGACCTGTGTCATTGCCAACAAAGGGTATATAACAAAGTATTGAGAAACTTTTGTTATTGACCAAATACTTATTTTCCACCATAATTTGCAAATAAATTCATTAAAAATCCTACAATGTGATTTTCTGGATTTTTTTTCCTCATTTTGTCTGTCATAGTTGACATGTACCTATGATGAAAATTACAGGCCTCTCTCATCTTTTTAAGTGGGAGAACTTGCACAATTGGTGGCTGACTAAATACTTTTTTCCCCCACTGTAATTAATGTGGGTATTACTGTGTCAGAGTACATGAAGCTAGAACACAGCATAAATTGGGAGGTTTTGATTCCGCCTGAAAGTAACTTCAGGTTTTATAGGGAATGCTTTATTGGACTTATGCAGCTGCAGCCCCTAAACACTATGGGACCATATCCCAATATCTGATGAGTACTTATGTGAAGTTTGATGCCAATAAAGTAAAGTAAATCAAAGTTGTAGGTGTTTTAGTTGAAGTATGTTTAGGCGGATTTCCAAATGGAGACATTTGGGTAGATTTGGGCACCATCAGTGCCATTTGACTTTTATCAGGTACCAGACAGCAAAAGTCATTTAATTTCACTAACATATCACTATATATGTGTACATTCCATCAAAATACAACTGTTTTGATGTTGTTTCCAATGTTCTCCCAGACCTCGATAATGTTGACTAAAGTGATAATTCGGTGACAAGAAATAATACACATAGCATTATATTGTAAGTAAACTTGCGTGTGGGCCTCTATTTAGCCAATAAAAGTGTTATCATACAATAAACACAGACTCGATTGTGATCCTTGCAGGACTAAGCTCGCTAGCTAAGCTAAGCTAGCGCTAACTTACGTTGAGCTTCAGTTACTCAAATAGATATTTTAGAATGTATGTTTTGTACTCATACAATAAATTAGTAATAGTAGTATTAGAAGTAATAAATAACAATGGGATTACATACTCTTCTGATGCTTGAGTAGGGCCCTGGACACGATAACCTTTGTTCTCGTCGTTGGGGTCTGGTTCGTCCAGTCTAAGCAGGTCCTCATCATCCGATTCAGAGTCAATGGGGATACATGGAGTCCAACTTTCATTTGTTACAATTGCTAACGCCTCTGTAACTGTTTATTTCTTACTAGAGCCTGCCATATTTTTATAAAAACTTTGCGTTTTCCCTCCGACATTCAAGGGCTGTTGTGCGCTCTGCGTAACCGTGCGTAATGCAGCAAGTCAACTAATGTGATACAATGAGGTGCGCACATGGATATTTCAACAACCTGTTGGTCGATTTTGACATGTGACCCCTCTATCGAAAGTTCTGGATCAGTAGAATTAGATTTGCACAATTGCAAGCCACTGGGATTGCATTATATATCCAGAAGATGGCGTCAAAACAGTGCCTGTTGTGATTGAAACAAACTACTGACTTCATCTTCAAACACATTCTTGGACACGTAAAACTATGTAAACTCATTGAAATCGACTTGGAATGAGAGAGAGACAGTATCTTTTCAAGTGGTTTTATTCGATCAGACACTACTTTTGGTAACAAAAACAAAAAAGGTAAGACGCAGTTTGTTGTTGTGATAACAAAAATGGAAGTTTATTATTGACGTTCTTTGATTAATAGTTTAGTGAGTGTTGGTCATAGAGGAACACGGATATCACTGTTGGAATCTGTGAGGTAGCAGCTTTCGAATGGTGTATCGTCTGTGTAGATAGGTTGAGAAAAAATAAGTTATCTGTCTACGAATATACGGGCATGCACGGTTTCAAAATACAGTACTGGTTTTGCTATATGCTTATATATTTGCTTGGAGTTAATGAAATATTATTTCATTTGGCCAACAACAGTTTAGCTAGATTCACAGTTCTCGTTCCAGTAGTGTATAACATTCAGGTACTCACACATGTTTAAAAACCGTACTACGTCATTGTTTGAGATTGCGGGAGGAGTACCCCGGATATGGGGAACCTCTTGATGAAGAGGTTAAATTGATTTTTATTTGGATTTCATGTAATGGACATACACAAAATAGTCAAAATTGGTGAAGTGAAATGAAAAAGAATAACGGAAAAGTGGTGCGTGCAGATGCATTCACCCCCTTTGATATGAATCCCCTAAATAAGATCTGGTGCAACCAATTACCTTCAGAAGTCACATAATTAGTTAAATAAAGTCCACCTGTGTGCAATCTAAGTGTCACATGATCTGTCACATGATCTTAGTATATACACCTGTTCTGAAAGGCCCCAGAGTCTGCAACACCACTAAGCAAGGGGCACCACCAAGCAAGCGGCACCATGAAGACCAAGGAGGTCTCCAAACAGGTCAGGGACAAAGTTGTGGAGAAGTACAGATCAGGGTTGGGTTATAAAAAAATATCTGAAACTTTGTACATCCCACGGATCACCATGAAATCCGCAGAGCTGGGCTTTACGGAAGAGTGGCCAGAAACAAAGCCATTGCTTAAAGAAAAAAAAAAAAATTGGTGTTCGCCAAAAGGCATGTGGGAGACTAACCAAACATATGGAAGAAGGTATTCTGGTCAGATGAGACTAAAATTGAGCTTTTTGGCCATCAAGGAAAACGCTATGTCTGGCGCACACCCAACACCTCTCATAACCCCGAGAACACTATCCCCACAGTGAAGCATGGTGTTGGCAGCATGATGCTGTGGGGATGTTTTTCATCGGCAGGGACTGGGAAACTGGTCAGAATTGAAGGAATGATAGATGGCGCTAAATACAGGGAAAGTATTGAGGGAAACCTGTTTCAGTCTTCCAGAGATTTGAAACTGGGACGGAGGTTCACCTTCCAGCAGGACAATGACCCTAAGCATACTGCTAAAGCAACACTCGAGTGGTTTAAGGGGAAACATTTAAATGTCTTGGAATGGCGTAGTCGAAGCCAAGACCTCAATCCAATTGAGAATCTGTGGTATAACTTAAAGATTGCTGTACACCAGTGGAACCCATCCAACTTGAAGGAGCTGGAGCAGTTTTGCCATGAAGAATGGGCAAAAATCCCAGTGGCTAGATGTGCCAAGCTTATAGAGACATACCCCAAGAGACTTGCAGCTGTAATTGCTGCAAAAGGTGGCTCTACAAAGTATTGACTTTGGGGGGAGGGGGGGGTGAATAGTTATGCACACTCAAGTTTTCTGTTTTTTTGTCTAATTTCTTGTTTGTTTCGCAATAAAACATATTTTGTATCTTCAAAGTGGTAGGCATGTTGTGTAAATCAAATTATACAAACCCCCCCAAAAATCAATTTTAATTCCAGGTTGTAAGGCAACAAATTAGGAAAAATGCCAAGGGGGTTGAATACTTTCACAACCCACTGTTAATGCCCTTTCTTTTTAGTCATATTTTAGCCATATCACATTTTTATTGCCTCATTAACCTATAGTAAACATAAATCACTGACTTACATGTGCACAAAAATACAGGTAACTGCCAAAATAAAGGAAACATTAACAAAGTGTCTTAATAGGGCGTTGGGCCACCACGAGCCAGAACAGCTTCAATGCACCTTGGCATACATTCTGCATAGTGTCTGGAACTCATTTTATCATGCTCATCAAAATATTCAGTGACCCATCGTGCCCTGTGGATGGGGGCATTGTCATCCTATGGAGGCATAGCCATGGTAGGTAGCCAAAATAATTTTAAATGGATTCAATTTTTAAATGTCCTGATCAATCTACAGATAAAACCCCATAATAACAAAGCTAAAACAGGTTTTTAGACATGGTAAACAGTTGACAGTGCATGTCAGAGCAAAAACCAAGCCATGAGGTCGAAGGAATTGTCCGTAGAGCTCCGAGACAGGATTATGTTTAAGCACAGATCTGGGGAAGGGTACCAAAAAATATCTGCAGCATTGAAGGTCCCCAAGAACACAGTGGCCTCCATCATTCTTAAATGGAAGAAGTTTGGAACCACCAAGACTCTTCCTAGAGCTGGCCGCCCGGCCAAACTGAGCAAACGGGGGAGAAGGGTCTTTGTCAGGGAGGTGACCAAGAACCTGATGGTCAATTTGACACAGCTCCAGAGTTCCTCTGTGGAGATGGGAGAAACTGCTCCAGTGCACTCAGGACCTCTGACTGGGGCGAAGGTTCACCTTCCAACAGGACAATGAGCATAAGCACACAGCCAAGACAACGCAGGAGTGGCTTCAGGATAAGTCTCTGAAGGTCCTTGAGTGGCCCAGCCAGCGCCCGGACTTGAACCCGATCGAACATATCTGGAGAGAACTGAAAATAGCTGTGCAGAGATGCTCCACATCCAACCTGACAGAGCTTGAGAGGATCTGCAGAGAAGAATGGGAGAAACTCCCCAAATACAGGTGTGCCAAGCTTGTAGCGTCAAACCCAAGAAGACTTGAGGCTGTAATCGCTGCCAAACATGCTTCAACAAAGTACTGAGTAAAGGGTCTGAATACTTATGTAAATGTAATATTTCCGGGGTTTTTTTAATAAACATTTGCTAACATTTCTAAAAACCTGTTTTTGCTTTGTCATTATGGGGTATTGTGTATAGAATGATGAGGGGAAAAAACAATGTAATTTAGGCTATAACGTAACAAAATGTGGAAAAATCAAGGGGTCTGAATACTTTCCGAATGCATTGTATATTTAGCCCAAGGGCACAATGGCCACTGGTTGCAAAAGGCATGGATTTTCTTAGGGGGCATTACGGTCACACAAAGGAGATGCTGCCGGGAAATGCGAGGCATTATCAAGTGCTTGTGAAATTGTGAATGAGAGACTGATGAAGCGTGTACAGCCTGCGCAAAAAAACTAAGCAGAGCTCATGCCTTTCAAGTGACTTTTTTCAAATCGTCTTTAGAATCGCATCATGCAGCCTTACAATGTATTCACAATCAAACATATAGCCCAATGTTTGTAGAACAACTAAAGTTACAATAATAACTCTAAATTAAGCATATAGGAGTACCTATTTCTTTGTTAACAGCTCAACACAGAATAGCCGCATGTGCGCACTCCCTCAAATCATTTGGAGAAACTATCCTTTCTATTTTATTCATTTTTGTTCAATTACATTCTTCATACTATAAAATAATGCCACGGAATTCTAAGCAAATCTTGTCTGCTAAATGAACTAGTGTAGCCCACAGGCATATGGCATAGCCAGATCAGGTCCTAACATAAGGACAACTCAGAGTATGTATTTCTGTTCTTCTGAAATAAACTACATTTTCTTTAAACCTGTCCAAAATAAATAATGGATTTATTGTGAAGGTGTAGGCTATATTACATGGATTTATTAGACTTTTTAAAAATATATACATGTTCCAAAAGGTCTGCATCAGTGCGGAAGCCAGGAGATGCTAAATGTGTTCATGTTAATTAACAGTCAAATACCGTGAGACCGGCAGTTACTTGCTTGACAATCACCGGCTGACGAAATTTCATAACTCCACAGCCCTATTTCCCGCAATTGGATTTTGAAATGTTATACAATCAGAAGCATTTTTTTCTCTCTCCCAGAGCTCACATTAAGAGCCTCGCTAATCACAGCAGCAGGCCCCAGAGAAACAAGCCCAGTGGCTGGGCAGACACTTTCATTACAGGAATCATGAGGATAATGCACTTTACTGTTTGACCAAATCATGGTTTTAACCCTCCAAAAAAATAGGACGTTTTGAAACCAATTACTAATTTAACTCACACAGCCAAGTCAAAGGGTTGAAAAATTTGACTAAATGGAGCTATCTCGCAGAGGTTGGAACCCCCCCAAAAATCAAATAGTTTAGTTCTGAAAATAACCATTAATTTTTTCCTTTACGTTCCACTGTTCCGACCAGCAAAATAAAGTTCTGAACTGGTTCGAACCCAAAAAAAGTAACGGTTTGTATCGTTCCTTTCTGTTCCTTTTTAAACCTTGAAAATAAAAAATGTAGTTACATTTAGCTCAACGTTAAATTACTTCACCAATCAGTGCGGATAGAGCAGCTTGCTATGGAGCAGGAAAGCTACAGTATTTACATGCATTGGACAGACAAGTGTAGGGCGCGAGATGCGACTGGAATTTTGCAAGTGGGGAGAGAGAGTGAGAGGGTGGAGGAGACTTGGCTTTATGTCTTTGAACTTCAGAAAGTTGGCTTAACATTGGACCAGCTAGCTAGCTAGCTAGTTGGCTAGCTAGCTAACAAGTTTGTGTATGCAGAGCGGTACCAAATTAAAATAATAACACGTCTTACCTTTTTGTAGTTAATAAATCCAATGTGAAACTTGATAACTATAGTGTCCTTAACTAGCATTGAAAATGTTAATCCATTCTTCTCTAATAAAAAATCTCTCCCTAATTTCTGAATCATGCTTGTAACATCAGTAGGCTACTAGGCTATGCTTCGAAGGGGGAGGGGCCTACACATGCACTGGCAAGGATTTTCAGCTGGCAGGCAGGCAGACACTGGAATACATTTCTGGAGTGAAAGAGTGAGGGCTTTGCATAGGCATTTTGTTGTGTTTGTTGGACTGGAATAGAAATGCAGTATAAATCCGTATAGATCACTTTTGTTTGCGGTTCTGATTCTGTTCCTCAAAAATGTTTGTTATTTTACGGTTTTCTGTTCTGTTCCCTGAACTGTTTCCAACCCCTGCTATATTGTAATCAACATTTGTGTCATAAGTAGTGGTCTGATAGGTTGCAGCAAACTACTAGCTAGCATTAACAATCTGTTATTAGTCTACCTGAGCGTATATATTTGGATGATGCGCTTTAAGATGTCTCGGGGTCGGTAGTATTTTTTCCCCGTCAACTTGTGGGTGAAAACGCTGTCTTCTCCCTTGGAAACGTTGCATTTTGGTGGAAACATTGCATTCGGTCTTGTTTGAATCGACATGATAAGTAAAGTGGCTCCAAACATTGCCCCTTTTTCTACCGGGAGCTTTTACCACCAGAAGAGTAGCCATGGCGTGTGCCTTATTTGCACCAATTATTTGTTGTCGCCAGATTGCAAATAACACAGAAAATATCTCAATCTCTCCAAAACCTCTTGTCCAGTCCGTTTACTAGTCAGTTTTAGTCAGAGATAGTTTAGTCTAATCTCGTTTTTGTCAACCCAAACAAAAAATCATTTTAGTTTATAGTTTTGTCTGGGTCTATTTAGTTAGTTAAATGTCACTATTTTAGTTGGGCGTTGTCACACCCTGGCTCTGGGACTCTATATGTTGAGCCAGGGTGTGTTCATTCTGTTGTGTTTATTTCTATGTTGGCTAGAGTGACTCCCAATCAGAGGCAACGAGTGTCAGCTGTCGTTGGTTGTCTCTGATTGGGAGCCATATTTAAATTGTCTGTTTTCCCTTTGTGTTTGTGGGTTCTTGTTCCGTGTTGGTCATTGTTACCGTGGACTTCACGAGTCGTTTATTGTTTTGTTGATTGTCGTCTATTATCACTAAAGATAATAAAGTTTAAACATGTTCGTTCATCACGCTGCGCCTTGGTCTATTCCCTACGACGATCGTGACAGAAGAACCCACCTTACAAGGACCAAGCAGCGTGTCCAGGGGCAGATCTTGGACTGGACATGGGAGGAAGCGCCGGGAAAGGAGATGGAGAGGTTGGCGATGGCCCAGGTGGGCAAAGTGTGGTCCTGGGAGGACATGCTCGGGGGAAAAGGGCCATGGGCTAGGATTAAGGCCTTGGCGAGAGAGGAGCAGCGGCGTCAGCAGTGTCAACGTCGGACAGGCGAGAGGCAACCCCAGACATTTTTTAGGGGGGGGCACACGGCATGGACGACGGGGCTGACGGAGGCAGAAAAGGGGCGGATTCAGAAGGCCACCAGGTTACGGGGGCCACTGGTCAAAGTAGGGAAGGAAGGTGTAGAGGCACGGCGAGAGGTACTGGGGTGTGTTACCAGTCCGGTCCGGCCCGTTCCAGATCCCGAGGTAGAGCCAGTGGTGTGTGTCCCCAGTACAGTCCGGCCTGTTCCGGCCCCTCGCACCAAGTGTACGGTGTGCGTCGCCAGCCCAGTCCGGCCTGTCCCTGCTCCACGCACCAAGCCTACGGTGTGCGTCGCCAGCCCGGTCCGGCTTGTCCCTGCTCTACGCACCAAGCCTACGGTGTGCGTCGCCAGCCCAGTCCGGCCTGTCCCTGCTCTACGCACCAAGCCTACGGTGTGCGTCGCCAGCCCAGTCCGGCCTGTCCCTGCTCCACGCACCAAGCCTACGGTGTGCGTCGCCAGCCCGGTCCGGCCTGTCCCTGCTCCACGCACCAAGCCTACGGTGTGCGTCGCCAGCCCGGTCCGGCCTGTCCCTGCTCCACGCACCAAGCCTACGGTGTGCGTCGCCAGCCCGGTCCGGCCTGTCCCTGCTCCACGCACCAAGCCTACGGTGTGCGTCGCCAGCCCAGTCCGGCCTGTCCCTGCTCCACGCACCAAGCCTACGGTGTGCGTCGCCAGCCCAGTCCGGCCTGTCCCTGCTCCACGCACCAAGCCTACGGTGTGCGTCGCCAGCCCAGCCCGGCCTGTCCCTGCTCCACGCACCACGCCTACGGGGTGCGTCGCCAGCCCAGCCCGGCCTGTCCCTGCTCCACGCACCAAGCCTACGGTGTGCGTCGTCAGCCTGGTAAGGCCCGTTCCTCCTCCACGCACCAAGCCAGGGGTGCGAGTCGTCAGCCTGGTAAGGCCCGTTCCTCCTCCACGCACCAAGCCAGGGGTGCGCGTCGTCAGCCTGGTAAGGCCCGTTCCTCCTCCACGCACCAAGCCAGGGGTGCGCGTCGTCAGTCCAGCACAACCCGTGCCTGGGTCACCGGTGCCTGGTAAGGTCCCGGTCAACTGCTCCACTACGGAGCTGAAGCTAACCGCTCCTGCTAAGTCCAGCTCAGACTGGACCAGGGGCGCTATGGGGGGTTTATTGGAGGGTGGTGGGCAAGGCCGGAGCCAGAACCGCCGCCGAGGAGGTATGCCCACCCAGCCCTCCCCTGTTTTGTTCAAGTTGAGGCGCGGTCGCAGTCCGCGCCTTTAGGGGGGGGTACTGTCACACCCTGGCTCTGGGACTCTATATGTTGAGCCAGGGTGTGTTCATTCTGTTGTGTTTATTTCTATGTTGGCTAGAGTGACTCCCAATCAGAGGCAACGAGTGTCAGCTGTCGTTGGTTGTCTCTGATTGGGAGCCATATTTAAATTGTCTGTTTTCCCTTTGTGTTTGTGGGTTCTTGTTCCGTGTTGGTCATTGTTACCGTGGACTTCACGAGTCGTTTATTGTTTTGTTGATTGTCGTCTATTATCACTAAAGATAATAAAGTTTAAACATGTTCGTTCATCACGCTGCGCCTTGGTCTATTCCCTACGACGATCGTGACAGGCGTGAGATATTCGTTCCACACTATTCTTTGCACAAGTCTCTGCGCTATTCCTTTTAAATCCAAGTCACATTGAGATTTCCTCTTTTAAATGATAAAGTCAGAGGCGAAGCGAGAGGGGGGCAGTCAGCCCCCCAAAATATGTCAGCGTGAGAATACAGCGTTAAGCAGACAAAGTGGGGATTTTTTGCATGCAGGTCAATGAGAGTTTCAAATTTGGTCAACATAAAATGTAATTGCTAATTTGAGGCTTTTTTGATTCAATAGAAGTTTCGTAATGTTTAGGTTGTTACGGATGAACTGCTATACACTGAGTGTACAAAACATTAAGATGACATAGACTGACCAGGTGAATCCAGGTGAAAGCTATGATCCCTTATTGATGTCAGTTGTTAAAGCCACTTCAATCAGTGTAGATGAAGGGGAGGAGACTGGTTAAAGAAGGATTTTCAAGCCTGAAGACAACTGAGACATGGATTGTGTATGTGTGCCATTGAGAGGGTGAATGGGTAAGACAGAAGATTTAACTGCCTTTGAACGGGGTATGGTAGTAGGTGCCAGGTGCACCGGTTTGTATCAAGAACTGCAACGCTGCTGTTTTATTTTAACGCTCAACAGTTTTCTGTGTGTATCAAGAATAGTCCACCACCCAAAGGACATGCAGCCAACTTGACAACTGTGGAACTCTTTCGACACCTTGTAGAGTCCTTGCCCCGACAAATTGAGGCTGTTCTCAGGGAAAAATGGCAAGGGGGGGTGCAACTCAATATTAGGAAGGTGTTCTTAATGTTTTGTACACTCAGTGTAAGTGGACGCACGAGGTATTCTGGCAAATTTGAGAAAAACTATTTTATTTAGGAGTTGTGCCTGTTGTTAACGTCCGGATCTGCCCTCACATTGGCTAGAATGTTCCCACCTGATCTCGCCTCCTCACACCTGCCTTCCACCTTTGCGGACATGTATTCCCATTGTTAGAGCACTCGGTCCATTATCTTGTCAATATAATAGATATTCTTTGCCTAACCTAACCTATGATCTGACCCATCATCTTATGTATTACTGCACCCCAGTTGCAAGAAGTGACATCCAAAAAACACAAACGGCTACTAGCCTCCCAGGCATGCTTTCTGTCCCTCACTAAAACTGAAACGAAATATACATAATTTTATACTATAACTAAATAAAAAAAACTAGCAAATCAGGTCTGAAAATGAACTGAAACTAAACCTTATTTCAAATAAAAAATATAAAAAAATATATATATCCATTGCCAACTGGACAGAGGCGCTGTCCATTTCAGCAACACAGAGCTCCACTATACCTGTCTCAATGAGTGGAGATGCAGCAGAAGCGCTGTCCAATCAGCGGTGCTGAATACGGGCGGGGTCTCAGCTCCCTTTAAAAAAGCATGTGTTGAGTCTCCCTTTGTACTTCCTGGTTTCACCATTTGTTTGGTCAAGTTTTCTTCCATGCGTTTTTGACTAGTGAACCATGGCTGAACTAAACTTGGCAAAATAATACACTGCTCAAAAAAATAAAGGGAACACTAAAATAACACATCCTAGATCTGAATGAATAAAATAATCTTATTAAATACTTTTTTCTTTACATAGTTGATTGTGCTGACAACAAAATCACACAAAAATTATTAATGGAAATCAAATCTGGATAACCACTCTACAGCCTGATCCAACTTTGATGTAATGTCCTTAAAACAAGTCAAAATGAGGCTCAGTAATGTGTGTGGCCTCCACGTGCCTGTATGACCTCACTACAACGCCTGGACATGCTCCTGATGAGGTGGCGGATAGTCTCCTGAGGGATCTCCTCCCAGACCTGGACTAAAGCATCCGCCAACACCTGGACAGTCTGTTGTGCAACGTGGCGTTGGTGGATGGAGCGAGACATGATGTCCCAGATGTGCTCAATGGGATTCAGGTCTGGGGAACGGGCGGGCCAGTCCATAGCATCAATGCCTTCCTCTTGCAGGAACTGCTGACACACTCCAGCCACATGAGGTCTAGCATTGTCTTATTAGGAGGAACCCAGGGCCAACCGCACCAGCATATGGTCTCACAAGGGGTCTGAGGATCTCATCTCGGTACCTAATGGCAGTCAGGCTACCTCTGGCGAGCACATGGAGGGCTGTGCGGCCCCCCAAAGAAATGCCACCCCACAGCATGACTGACCCACCGCCAAACCGGTCATGCTGGAGGATGTTGCAGGCAGCAGAACGTTCTCCATGGCGTCTCCAGACTCTGTCACGTCTGTCACATGTGCTCAGTGTGAACCTGATTTCATCTGTGAAGAGCACAGGGCGCCAGTGGCGAATTTGCCAATCTTGGTGTTCTCTGGCAAATGCCAAACGTCCTGCACGGTGTTGGGCTATAAGCACAACCCCCAGCTGTGGACGTCGGGCCCTCATACCACCCTCATGGAGTCTGTTTCTGACCATTTGAGCAGACACATGCACATTTGTGGCCTGCTGGAGGTCATTTTGCAGGGCTCTGGCAGTGCTCCTCCTACTCCTCCTTGTACAAAGGCGGAGGTAGCAGTCCTGCTGCTGGGTTGTTGCCCTCCCACGGCCTCCTCCACATCTCCTGATGTACTGGCCTGTCTCCTGGTAGCGCCTCCATGCTCTGGACACTACGCTGTCAGACACAGCAAACCTTCTTGCCACAGCTCGCATTGATGTGCCATCCTGTATGAGCTGCACTACCTGAGCACTTGTGTGGGTTGTAGACTCCGTCTCATGCTACCACTAGAGTGAAAGCACCGCCAGCATTCAAAAGTGACCAAAACATCAGCCAGGAAGCATAGGAACTGAGAAGAGGTCTGTGGTCACCACCTGCAAAACCAGTCCTTTATTGGGGGTGTCTTGCTAATTGCCCATCATTTCCACCTGTTGTCTATTCCATTTGCACAACAGCATGTGAAATGTATTGTCAATCAGTGTTGCTTCATAAGTGGACAGTTTGATTTCACAGAAGTGTGATTGACTTGGAGTTACATTGTGTTGTTTAAGTGTTCCCTTTATTTTTTTGAGCAGTGTATAATGGTTTAATCTGATACTCCTGACTCCTGTGTGGATTGTGTAGCTCTATATGAACCGCAACTTCTCCTTCAAGGACAGTTTGATTTAGTGGCTTGCTTCGTTTTGATTCATTCAAAGGAATTCAAAGGAACTCTGAGGGCGGAGTTAGGAGGACAGGGAAGAGCTGGGTATGAGGAGGAAAGGACAATAGTGGAAGTGCATAAAGATTGTGGCCCCCATGCACTTACCACAAATGCCTTGTTTGCTGTATTGTACATTGCTGTTCTTTACCGTTTGTGTAGTCAATAGCACAGTATACATGATCCCAATTCCAGCTCCAAGACAGCGGCAATTTGAAAAACCTAAAAAGTATATTGTGCCGATTTATTGGCGCGTTGAACCATGTTGCACGTCGTAGTTTAAAAACTCAGTTGATAGTGGTAAAACAAAGACGTCATATCTGCATTACGACATCTTTATGCACCTTTGCCATTTCACACATGATAAACTGTCAAGAAATGCTGTTCCTTCAGAGAGGATCAATTTGCTTTGATCTAGGCCTACTGATAAAGTAGCACTCCAGTCTCCTTTTCACCTCATTTAACACCTGATTTACATAACATAAGGCACCTGTCAATAGGTGGTCCAGGTAAGTCATGACATAGCACAAGTGGGGGGGGGGGGCTTTCCTCTTTTGTTCTCTATTGCTCCTCTATTGTTCCTCAAGCAGCTCCCAGTAAAAACTAGCCTCTGCCAAGTTCCCAACAACGGATGTTCCGGTTTTCAGGAGAAATGGAGAGGAAGCCTGTGACGCAACTTCCGCTTTTGGAACTTAACAAAGCGACACTTAACTCCTCCTCCACATTTATTGGATTGGTTGAACAGTGCAGAAGAGAACCTCCCCCGACAGTTTCTTCTCATCGAGACCAGTAAATAGGGGATCTAGTTTCAAGTGTTTCTTTTACGCCTGCTGTGTTAGGTTTTTACAGACTGAGGTGAGGGGCCAGTGGCCTGGGGCTCTGGTGACATCACCTCTCAGACTCTCAACCAATCAAATCAAATCAAATCAAATCAAATTTTATTGGTCACATGCGCCGAATACAACAGGTGCAGACATTACAGTGAAATGCTTACTTACAGCCCTTAACCAACAGTGCATTTATTTTAAACAAAAAAAGTAAAAATAAAACAACAACAAAAAAAGTGTTGAGAAAAAAAAGAGCAGAAGTAAAATAAATATATATATACAGGGGGGTACCGTTGCAGAGTCAATGTGCCGGGGCACCGGGTAGTTGAGGTAGTTGAGGTAATATGTACATGTGGGTAGAGTTAAAGTGACTATGCATAAATACTTAACAGAGTAGCAGCAGCGTAAAAAGGATGGGGTGGGGGGGCAGTGCAAATAGTCCAGGTAGCCATGATTAGCTGTTCAGGAGTCTTATGGCTTGGGGGTAGAAGCTGTTGAGAAGTCTTTTTGGCCTTGGGCTTTAGTGACCTCATCTCTAAGACTCTCAACCAGTGTCGGTTAGGTTACCTTTCCCACTGGGACCTGTCTAGTCCAATAATGTTAGGGCTTGTGTGTTTGCAGGACTATGCTGTGTAATCCAGTAGGTTTGTTGTGTGTTTGCAAGACTATGTCCACGGTCCCTGTAATGCCGTAGTGTTATTGTGTGTTTGCAGGACTATGCTGTATCCACTGTCCCTGTCACTGATGGTCTACACCTGAAGAGCTTTTGCAGCATGGGAGGACCAGGCCTCATCGTGATTGGCTCCAGCGAACCGGCTCAGAAAGCCCTGAAGGTATCAGTCACCATTGAGTGCATGGATCATGCAAGTAAGGTCTATGTTCAGAGGACAGAGTTGGACTTACTTTCTTACTTTCCTTTGCAGCATCTTGTAAATGACGTTTAGATTAATACATGTTTAATAGTGTTTGCAGAAAACATAACTGAAATAAAACTCCCATCCCATTCTCATTTATTTTTAAGCACGCCCAATAGATTTTCTTCAAGTTCAATTTGTGGTGGTCATTCTCATACAAGCACAAAATGATTAAGACGGTACCGTGCTTAATAGCTTTCTCCTTTCAGGAGCTATTGCAAGTTACCCATAATCATGACTCAATGTTTAAAGTCCAGGTAGCAGATAATGGACCCTATCAAATGTTTATATAGTTGGTGCTGTATATTAACTAATATACATGGGTTCTAACTTGAAAAATGATTTGTTAGTTTACAATTTGACAATGAATGCTCCACGCATTTAAAAAACATAAAGACTGCGCTGGAAATCCCCGAAGGCAAGATGGAGGAACATATCCCCTGTAGCCTACTGTATATGGTAAGCTATAAGTGGCACTTTTTAGTATGGAAAACGGCTGAGAGAATTTTTCTACAATATTCCCAACAGACACAATTACAATCTAAATAGAATAATAATCAAATTTCATCAATTATATGTGGAAATCAATGACGTACAGTGACTTCAGAAAGTATTCACACCCCTTGACTTTTTCCACATTTTGTTGTTACAGCCTGAATTTAATATGGAATAAATATACATTTTAAATCACTGGCCCCCATAATGTCAAAGTGGAATTGTGTTTTTCAAAGAAAAAAATCTAATTAATTCAAAATGAAAAGCTGAAATGTCTTGAATCAATATGTATTCAGCCCCTTTGTTATGAAACGCCTAAATAAGTTCAGGAGTAAACATTTGCTTATCAAGTCCCATTATAATAGCGTTTAACATGATTTTTGTTATGACTACCTAATCTCTGTACCCCACACATACAATTATCTGTAAGGTTCCTCAGTCGAGCAGTGAATTTCAAACACAGATACAACCACAAAGACCTGGGAGGTTTTCCAATGCCTCGCACAGAAGGGAACCTAATGGTAGATGGATAAAAAATAGCAGATATTGAATATCCCTTTGAGCATGGTGAATTTATTAATTACACTTTGGATGGTTTATCAATACACCCAGTCAGTACAAAGATACAGGTGTCCTTCCTAACTCAGTTACCAGAGAGGAAAGAGACTGTTCAAGGATTTTACCATGAGGCCAATGGTGACTTTAAAACAGTTAGAGTTTAATGGCTGTGATATGAGAAAACTGAGTATGGATCAACAACATTGTAGTTACTCCACAATACTAACCTAATTGACAGAGTGAAAAGAATAAACATATTCCAAAACATGCATCCTGTTTGCAACAAGGTAGTATTAAAGTAATACTGCAAAAAATTTGACAAAGCAATTAACTTTTTGTCTTGAATACCAAAGTGTTATGTTTGGGGCAAATTCAATACAACACATTACTGTGTAACTCTTTCCATATTTTCAAGCATAGTGGTGGCTGCATCATGTTATGGGTATGCTTGTAATTGTTAAGGACTGGGGAGTTTTTCAGGATAAAAATGAACAGAATGAAGCTAAGCACAAGCAAAATCCTAGAGGAAAACCTGGTTCAGTCTGCTTTCCACCAGACACTGGGAGATGAATTCACCTTTCAGCAGCAAAATAACCTAAAACACAAGGCCAAATCTACACTGGAGTTGCTTACCAAGAAGACAGTCAATGTTCCGGAGTGGCCGAGTTACAGTTTTGACTTAAATCTACTTGAAAATCTTTTTTAAAAGAGTAATGGGCAAATGTTGCACAATCCAGGTGTGAAAAGTTTTTAGAGACTTACCCTGAAAGACCCACAGCTGTAATCGCTGCCAAAGGTGCTTAATGAGATATTTCTGTATTTCATTTTCAATAAATTTGCAATCAGTTCTAAAAACATGTTTTCACTTTGTCATTATGGGGTATTGTGTATAGATGGTTGAGCCATTTTTTAAATTCAGGCTGTAACAACAAAATGTGGAATAAGTCAAGGTGTATGAATACTTTCTGAAGGCACTGTATATAAACCCTGGATAGCTGACGCAATGCCTTGGCCAATAAGAGCCTTTGAAGCCACCGATCCACCATTATCATACTCCTCCTTTTGGGGCTTTGATTTATTGGAGTGAATCAGGGAAAAACGATATCCCCACATTAAAATAGCCAACAATGCCACGATGTGCGGCATATGGATGCAGCCAGCACCAATTCAAGGGATGTGGGAAGACGTTTCATATGCAAGTATCGAACATTTTGTTTTTGTTGTATTTTGAGAGACAGACTGCTCCTGACAGCTTGTGGTACTGTGTAACCATAGCAACACATGCAAGCAAATGAATGTGGATGCTAGCTAGCTTACAAAACCATAGCCCATTGTTGATGTTATTAAGCATGGATGAAGTGGTGATACGTGTACAATTGAACTGCTGTTCTTATGGATTTTGTAATAGTCCTTTCACAACTGTTGAACTAATATGGTGCATTGACAATGAATGTAGTTAACAATAGCAGCCAACCTAGTACTACATGACCTGATGTAGCTATACAAAAAGGCCACCAGTGAACCCAGAGTTTTTTACAGGTTATGAGTGAACAGTACCTAGGTTTATTTATTGATCTTGACTCTATTCAATTTTTTTTTTACTGGCTTCATGGGGGAGTAACTTTACATCAGATTGCTCTTAAATTGGTCAGCATTATTAAGACATTATTATGGGATCATGCATTAACTTCTCCAGCTTTACATTCTATTACTCAACATTGTGTTGCTTTGTGTAGTAGATAGGTGAGCTACACGTTTTTTTTTTATTATTAGACACTGTAATACATTGTTTCTAAACAATACTGTACATAGTATTGTATGAACTGAACAGAAGCCAATTATTTCTCAATACAATTGGAAAATCTTTTTAAATTTTTTTGATTTTTTTATAGACATTCAAGACGACGCTGGGACAATTGTGCGCCACCCTATAGGACTCCCGGTCACGGCCGGTTGCGATACAGCCTGGGAACGAACCCGGGTCTGTAGTGACGCCTGCTGTGACTTAGACCGCTGCGCCACTCGGTAGGCCCAGTGGAATCTATTTTCAACCCACTGCCTAACTACAGTATGGATGATACTATTTCATCAGGGAGTAACAAAGATGAAGTAATGTCATTGCTGAATTCGCATTATGTTTGCTATTTCATGCAGCCACAGAATAGAAAGAAAGAAACAAATTATTTTGTATTTGAATTTCGCATTATTTAAAGCTCAGAGATATCATTCATGCAAAGTAATGAGACTGGGTGTGTGAGTATGCCTCCAGCATAATATGGTAAAGTTGGCCTCATGTATAAATAAGACCAATAAGGACATCCAAAATCCATCAGATTAATAGTTTAATGAAACCAGCAATGCTGATACCAAATTCATACCAATTTTAAATGAAATTAAATCATATTGGGAGAGCGAGAGAAGAGATGCTCACACACTTACAGCTTATGTAGCTAGGTCTACTGTAAAACTCACACCATATCATGCATATCAATGTATTTAGGCATGATCATTGATCATACTGACCTGAAGCATTGGTTAGTATTTTGGGGGGGCACATCAGTCACTGAAAAGGGAGGGGGGAAAGGGTAGGCTAGGCTCAGTTAATCTGATCTTGTTAATCTAAAACACAAATCATTAATCGCAGTGATTGACAGTATACAGGTACTATTACATGCTGACTAACCAATCGCAGTGAAACAAGATTAAATCTAGTCATGATAAGTTTCATATACACTACTGGTCAAACGTTTTAGAACACCTACACATTTTCTATATTTTTACTATTTTCTACAGTGAGGGAAAAAAGTATTTGATCCCCTGCTGATTTTGTACGTTTGCCCACTGACAAAGAAATGATCAGTCTATAATTTCAATGGTAGGTTTATTTGAACAGTGAGAGACAGAATAACAACAAAACAATCCAGAAAAACGCATGTCAAAAATGTTATAAATTGATTTGCATTTTAATGAGGGAAATAAGTATTTGACCCCCTATCAATCAGAAAGATTTCTGGCTCCCAGGTGTCTTTTATACAGGTAACGAGCTGAGATTAGGAGCACACTCTTAAAGGGAGTGCTCCTAATCTCAGCTTGTTACCTGTATAAAAGACACCTGTCCACAGAAGGAATCGATCAATCAGATTCCAAACTCTCCACCATGGCCAAGACCAAAGAGCTCTCCAAGGATGTCAGGGACAGGATTGTAGACCTACACAAGGCTGGAATGGGCTACAAGACCATCGCCAAGCAGCTTGTTGAGAAGGTGACAACAGTTGGTGCGATTATTCGCAAATGGAAGAAACACAAAAGAACTGTCAATCTCCCTCGGCCTGGGGCTCCATGCAAGATCTCACCTTGTGGAGTTGCAATGATCATGAGAACGGTGAGGAATCAGCCCAGAACTACACGGGAGGATCTTGTCAATGATCTCAAGGCAGCTGGGACCATAGTCACCAAGAAAACAATTGGTAACACACTACGCCGTGAAGGACTGAAATCCTGCAGCGCCCGCAAGGTCCCCCTGCTCAAGAAAGCACATATACAGGGCCGTCTGATGTTTGCCAATGAACATCTGAATGATTCAGAGGAGAACTGGGTGAAAGTGTTGTGGTCAGATGAGACCAAAATCGAGCTCTTTGGCATCAACTCAACTCGCCATGTTTGGAGGAGGAGGAATGCTGCCTATGACCACAAGAACACCATCCCCACTGTCAAACATGGAGGTGGAAACATTATGCTTTGGGGGTGTTTTTCTGCTAAGGGGACAGGACAACTTCACCGCATCAAAGGGACGATGGACGGGGCCATGTACCGTCAAATCTTGGGTGAGAACCTCCTTCCCTCAGCCAGGGCATTGAAAATGGGACGTGGATGGGTATTCCAGCATGACAATGACCCAAAACACATGGCCAAGGCAACAAAGGAGTGGCTCAAGAAGAAGCACATTAAGGTCCTGGAGTGGCCTAGCCAGTCTCCAGACCTTAATCCCATAGAAAATCTGTGGAGGGAGCTGAAGGTTCGAGTTGCCAAACGTCAGCCTCAAAACTTTAATGACTTGGAGAAGATCTGCAAAGAGGAGTGGAACAAAATCCCTCCTGAGATGTGTGCAAACCTGGTGGCCAACTACAAGAAACGTCTGACCTCTGTGATTGTCAACAAGGGTTTTGCCACCAAGTACTAAAAATGTTTTGCAGAGGGCAGTGGCGGCTCCTGAAAAAATTCTCAGGGGGGGCAATTTTTCTGATGATTTAGGTGACCTACACACATTTTAAAAAAGATATGTCCAGCAACAACATGAAGACAGGGGCAGCATATAAGTCAATACTGATATACACATTACTTGCTTCAAAAAGGCCTCATGGTTGAATTGGAAATATGTGCACCTGAGCATAATTCACAACAAGCAAGCGGGAGCTTTTGATAGAGGCTACTGAAAACATTGATGCAAGTTATTGGTAATAAGAAATGTTTATAGACTTCTTGTATAGATTTGTGAAAATGAACAGTGATAGACATTTTGCCTGAAAACAGAATTTGAAAATAATTTATAGAAAAGGTAAACACAGCTATCTGTATGGGTTTGTAAAAATGAACAACCATATTCTGGCCAATTGTATAGATTTGTAAATATGAACAACCATATTCTGGCCAATTGTATAGATTTGTAAAAATGAACATGAACAGATTTATTTATTTTTTTTACTTTTTTTAAAATGAAAAATAACTATTTTAAACAACAACAACTGTGAACTGATTTGGGCGTGTGTGTGTTAAAGAGACAGACAGGGAGGGACAAAGAGAGAGAGAGGCTACATTACTTGTACTGAAACTGTTCTCTTCTCTCTTTCAATGCAGCAAAGCGGTCAATGACTTTCTCATTGAAATCAGGCATGCTGAGGACTAGTTCCCTCTCCATGGAAAGCATGGCCAGTGCATTCAGACGTTCCTGGCCCATTGAATTTCGCAGGAATGTCTTAACTCGTGTCAAAGTTGAGAAACATCTCTCAGCTTCAGCTGTTGTCATGGGAGTAGTTATGAGGATGTTCAACAGAGTCACAGTCTCAGAGAACGTCTCCTGGAGGTTGTAGCTCATGAGAACCTGGTACAGTGCCAGTGCACCACAGCAGCCCTTGAATTCAGGATTCTCATAGATCAGAGATAGTTCTGTCTTGAGCTTTGCCTTGCTCAGCATGGGGTATGCATTCACAGTGGCATTCAGAGCCTCATCAGGAAATGAATGGCAGTACCTTTCAAACATGTCTGCTTGCAGTAAGGTAGCACTCACAAAGGTGGCCAGAGAAAGAGAACCTTTCTTTGGTGTAATCCAGGATGGTGTTGCAGACCTCTTCAGACAGCCTCTGCTTCTCCTCTTCTCTCAAAGCTGTTCTGGGTCTTTTGGCTCCTGTTGCTTCTTGCAGCTGCTGTTGAGGAGTCCCTGAAGGCAAACAGACCAATGTGTTTGTTGGCTTTGTACAGTATTGTTGTCTATGTGATGCACAGGTATATGCAATGTATCCATGTATAGTACAAATACTTCAGTTCCACTTAAAATGGGCAGGGATGCATAACGTCTTTAGTGTTTAAGTTAGCCTTTGTGTCTCACATAGCCTGGATGTTCAGCACAGTATACAGTGGTGCTCATAAGCTTATGAGCCCATGCTAAAGTTGACTAAAAAGAGGAATAAAAAAGAAAAGAAAATTGGTGTCCTTAAAGGTTGGATTTTCCAACTTTTTTAATTAAGTCATTAAGATCAATTTCCAAAAGATGATTTTTTTATTTTTTTATTCCTCTTTTTAGTCAACTTTAGAATGTGTTCATACACTTATGAGCACCACTGTACAGTACACGTAGTATATAAAATAAGCTAGATTACACCACTGGCCATATATAATGAGAATAATGTAATTTCAAACACAAATGCAGTCTCCTTTCATGCATACATTTTCAAATAAAGCTCTGCTTTGAGAAAGATTGATGTTGAATGTTTAATCTTACCTTATGGCCTGCACACTGCTTGTGAAGCTGTCGAGGGCACGTTTGATGAAGACAGCATCGATGTCCTTCTTCTGTAGCTTCTGGTACAGAATGTCGACGTGGGGCATGATTTTGTGAAAAAGCCCCAGGAAAAAAATAAAATCTTCATCATGTAGCATCCTCACGTAGCCAGATGCCTCTCTCACGGTGGGCTGGTCAAATGAACCCAATGAACCCGTCCGGATGGCTTCAAAACATTCTATGAGGTCGTCTCGATTCTCGTAGACAGTGTTCACGACTCTGCTGTTGAAGTTCCACCGTGTGGATGAAGGTCTGGGCAGTCTTCGTGCAACAGTCTGGTCAAGAATGCTGGTGCGTTTGGGTGACCGGGAAAAAAAAAGTTGCAATCCCGCTCAGATCGGAAAAGAAAATGTTCACTTTTTTGATGCGAGAAGTAGCTTGCTGCATGATCAAATTCAGCTGATGCGCATAGCAATGCACGTAATGGGCATTCTTGAAATGCTCACACACCTTTTGCTGCACACCAGCCTTCTCTCCCCTCATCACACTGGCTCCATCGTAAGCTTGCGCAATGAGTTTGACTTTCTCGTCGTCGGCAAAAAGACCGTTCAGTCTCTCCAAAAGCACACTGGCGATTGAGACTGAGGTTGATTCCGAGATGGGAAGGAACTCAAAAAAGCGCTCCTGCACTTTGTGGTTGCTATCTATGTACCTCAGCACAAGCACCAGCTGTGTCTGTGTAGAAACGTCCGTGGTCTCGTCAGCTTGGATAGCTACGAAGTTCGCCGACTTCACCTCCTCCACAATATGTTCCCTCATGACCGCTAGCATACACTCCAGTAGCTCGTTTTGAATGGTCTTTGATGTGCCCTTGAACACTTTAGCATTTTTAAGATGGTCATCAAACACCTCATCTAATTGTGCCACAAAGTTGACAAGTCCAAGAAAAATACCAGGGTTGGTGGAGCCCTCAGTTTCATCTTTGCCTCGCAAAGCTAACTCAAACACTCCGCAAAACTTCACACACTGGATTAGCCGGCTGAGGATGTGGCGGTTCTTGCTAACCTCATCGTTGTGGCGGCGGACAGCTAGCCTGTATCCCTCATCCAGTTGAGTGGCAATGTTCACTCTCCCTAAAGCAGACAATCTCAAACAGCTATCCATGTGGGTCTTTGACAGCTCATGTTTCTTAATCTTTTCTGAAAGATGGTGCATGTCCGTTACACCAGTCGCTGTCCAAGCGGTGCTGTCTGCCGTACCGCCTTCAGGGTGAAAGAGTAAGCAGGGGTAGCAGAAGACTGCATTAGCTACATCGCAGCCTGCTAGCCAGGTTTTTCGTTCGTACCAATTTTTGGAAAATCCTCGGGTGTAGGACTTTCCCCCTTTAGTAGAAACCTGTTGAATTATTACATTTGGTCTGGGAGGTCCTAATTGTTTCGTTGCCAATTTATCTTGATTTGTTCGCCAACAAAAAGGAACTTCTTTCAAAGAGACAATCGAGTTGCACTGAACGCTAGCCATCTTGACAGTAGTAGCTCCTTGTAGCTCCATCATCTTGTAGCTCCTCCATCTTGTAGCTCCTGAGTGGCGCAGTGGTCTAAGGCACTGCATCGCAGTGCTAACTGTGTCACTAGAGATCCTGGTTCGAATCCAGGCTCTGTCGCAGCCGGCCGCGACCGGGAGACTCATGGGCGGCGCACAATTGGCCCAGCGTCGTCCAGGGTAGGGGAGGGAATGGCCGGCAGGGATGTAGCTCAGTTGATAGAGCATGGCGTTTGCAACGCCAGGGTTGTGGGTTCGATTTCCCAAAAAAAAGATGTATTCACTAACTGTAAGTCGCTCTGGATAAGAGCGTCTGCTAAATGACTAAAATGTAAATGTAAATGTAGTACGTGAATTGATTGACGCTGCTACCCGCTCTTTTCTTAGTTATGTTCATGGTTATGTTACGTATGACGAAAGCGCGTAAGTGCAAGCCCTCCCGGAACCCATAGAGATTGTATTGAAAGCTCTGATATTTGAAAAAAAAAAGATTTTACATGAGAGTCTATGAGAGACTTCTGGGGCGATTTTCAACCTGACTGAAATCGCCCCAAAACGGGCGGGGCCATTTGAAGCACGACTTTAGCCTGATTGGACATTTAGTGGCAGATCAGACGTCTAGATTAGAACACTGATAACTACTGTTGCCGTGATATAATTGATTAGAAAAAAAATCCCTTCCTTTTCCCGTTTGGCAGTGCGTCGCCCATATCGCCCTAATGAACACACCGCCCCTGGCAGAGGGGTCAAATACTTATTTCTCTCATTAAAATGCTAATCAATGTATAACATTTTTGACATGCGTTTTTCTGGATTTTTTTGTTGTTATTCTGTCTCTCACTGTTCAAATAAACCTACAATTAAAATTATAGACTGATCATGTCTTTGTCAGTGGGCAAACGTACAAAACCAGCAGGGGATCAAATACTTTTTTCCCTCACTGTACATTGTAGAATAATAGTGAAGACATAAAAACTATGAAATAACACATATGGAATCATGTAGTAACCAAAAAAGAGTTAAACAAATCAAAATATATTTTATATTTGAGATTCTTCAAATAGCCACTCTTTGCCTTGTTGACAGCTTTGCACATATGGTAATATTGTATGTATCATTAAGGAAAATGTTGGGAAATGTCAAAGATAAAATATAGTAAACATGATTGACATTTTATAAATGCAGATGCATGTCTAAATAAGGAACATAGCCAATACAGTGTGTAAACATGCTTTAATGAATGTATGTATTTTATTTTTAAAAGTGTCTGAGCCACGCCACCAATATAATGAGATAAGAGGAAGAGGCCATATGGAAAAGCGCCCATGGTCTTTTGGAGTAAACAACATGTGACATCTGGACGTTGAAAGATAAGGGTAGAGTGGCACTAAAAGATGTTAATCATTTATCTTAAGGGGAGTAGCTTTGTATGCTATGTAAACATGACTGTGCATTTGTGTGTGTATATAAGAGATCTCTAAGCCAAAGAGAGACAGCCGTTCCATGGAGTGGCTCGGCTTTGTTACGCAATAATAAAGTATAATTTCTGTATTCACAAGCTCCAGTCTCTTGAGAGATATTTTTGAGTTGACTACTTTTGAGTCAAATATTTCTACGACACACAGTCTTGGCATTCTCTTAACCAGCTGCATCTGGAATGCTTTTCCAACAGTCTTGAAGGAGTTCCCACATATGCTGAACACTTGTTGGCTGCTTTTCCTTCACTCTGCGGTCCGACTCATCCCAAACCATCTCAATTTGGTTGAGGTCGGGGGATTGTGGAGGCCAGGTCATCTGATGCAGCACTCCATCACTCTCCTTCTTGGTAAAATAGCCCTTACACAGCCTGGAGGTGTGTTGGGTCATTGTCCTGTTGAAAAACAAATGATAGTCCCACTAAGCCCAAACCAGATGCGATGGCGTATCCCTGCTGAGGCTGGTAAACTCTAATGAACTTATCCTCTGCAGCAGACGTAACTTTGGGTCTTCCATTCCTGTGGCGGTCCTCATGAAAGCCAGTTTCATCATAGCGCTTAATGGTTTTTGCGACTGCACTTAAAGCAACTTTCAAAGTTAACTTTTAACTTTGAAAGTTGCAATGCATTTCAGGTGACTACCTCATGAAGCTGGATGAGAGAATGCCAAGAGTGTGCAAAGCTGTCATCAAAGCAAAGGATGGCTATTTGAAGAATCTCAAATATAAAATATATTTTTATTTGTTAAACACGTTTTTGGTTACTACAAGATTCCATATGTGTTATTTCATAGTTTTGATTTCTTCACTATTATTCTACAATATAAAAAATAGTAAAAATAAAGAAAAACCCTTGAATGAGTAGGTGTTCTAAAACTTTTGACCGGTAGTGTATCTAGAAAGCTAGCTAAGATTTGATTTATTTACGGAAAACTTAGCTAGGATAGCTAGCTAGCTAACCTACTAGTGCTGGCTTGCCAAAGAGCCTCAAGTTCCCCCTAAAAAGAGTAAAAGCATCCCCCCTTTGTTTATTTTGGATATTGTGGAACACAGTCAGAGTCCTCCCTCTCTCCTTTGAGAAATTATGGTGGTGATGAATGGTGTCAGCTAGCTAGCTAGCTATTCATTATTAGAGATTGTTCAATGTATTAGTATGAGATTGAATCAGTCAAACCAGATTGGAGTTTAGCTAATGCAATCAACGTCTCTGTTTTAAGGATGGTATCTAAAGTGGAAGGGAAGAGAACATTACATTTAAATGTGGGCAGCAAAAGCTCCGTCCCAAAACAAAACAAGGCACCAGTAATCCTTCCCATCTTTCAGAGCAGCCAGAGAGAGAGGATGACAGAGAGACAGCACAGCAGACCCAGCCAGAGATGGCAGCAAGAAAAGAAGAGGTCAAAAAGCAAAGAGCCCTGAGTGGAGCTGCCAAGTATACAGTGAGGGAAAAAAGTATTTGATCCCCTGCTGATTTTGTACGTTTGCCCACTGACAAAGAAATGATCAGTCTATAATTTTAATGGCAGGTTTATTTGAACAGCGAGAGACAGAATAACAACAAAAAAATCCAGAAAAACGCATGTCAAAAATGTTATAAATTGATTAGCATTTTAATGAGGGAAATAAGTATTTGACCCCGTCTCAATCAGAAAGATTTCTGGCTCCCAGGTGTCTTTTATACAGGTAAGGAGCTGAGATTAGGAGCACACTCTTAAAGGGAGTGCTCCTAATCTCAGTTTGTTACCTGTATAAAAGACACCTGTCCACAGAAGCAATCAATCAATCAGATTCCAAACTCTCCACCATGGCCAAGACCAAAGAGCTCTCCAAGGATGTCAGGAACAAGATTGTAGACCTACACAAGGCTGCAATGGGCTACAAGACCATCGCCAAGCAGCTTGGTGAGAAGGTGACAACAGTTGTTGTGATTATTCGAAAATAGAAGAAACACAAAAGAACTGTCAATCTCCCTCGGCCTGGGGCTCCATGCAAGATTTTACCTTGTGGAGTTGCAATGATCATGAGAACGGTGAGGAATGAGCCCAGAACTACACAGGAGGATATTGTCAATGATCTCAAGGCAGCTGGGACCATAGTCACCAAGAAAACAATTGGTAACACACTACGCCGTGAAGGACTGAAATCCTGCAGTGCCCGCAAGGTCCCCCTGCTCAAGAAAGCACATATACAGGCCCGTCTGAAGTTTGCCAATGAACATCTGAATGATTCAGAGGAGAACTGGGTGAAAGTGTTGTGGTCAGATGAGACCAAAATGGAGCTCTTTGGCATCAACTCAACTCGCCGTGTTTGGAGTAGGAGGAATGCTGCCAAGAACACTATCCCCACCGTCAAACATGGAGGTGGAAACCTTATGCTTTGGACTGTTTTTCTACTAAGGGGACAGGACAAGTTAACCGCTTCAAAGGGACGATGAACGGGGCCATATACCGTCAAATCTTGGGTGAGAACCTCCTTCCCTCAGCCAGGGCATTGAAAATGGGTCGTGGATGGGTATTCCAGCATGACAATGACCCAAAACACACGGCCAAGGCAACAAAAGGAGTGGCTCAAGAAGAAGCACATTAAGGTCCTGGAGTGGCCTAGCCAGTCTCCAGACCTTAATCCCATAGAAAATCTGTGGAGGGAGCTGAAGGTTCGAGTTGCCAAACGTCAGCCTCGAAACCTTCATGACTTGGAGAAGATCTGCAAAGAGGAGTGGGACAAAATCCCTCCTGAGATGTGTGCAAACCTGGTGGCCAACTACAAGAAACGTCTGACCTCTGTGATTGCCAACAAGGGTTTTGCCACCAAGTACTAAGTAATGTTTTGCAGAGGGGTCAAATACTTATTTCCCTCATTAAAATGCAAATCAATGTATAACATTTTTGACATGCGTTTTTCTGGATTTTTTTGTTGTTATTCTGTCTCTCACTGTTCAAATAAACCTACCATGAAAATTATAGACTGATCATGTCTTTGTCAGTGGGCAAATGTACAAAATCAGCAGGGGATCAAATACTTTTTTCCCTCACTGTAAGTACATGTTTAAAAATGAGTGGACAGCCAAATGGCCATTTATAAAGAAAGGAACCACAAGCATGCATTATTGGTGTTCAATATATCGGCCGAAGAACACATGTTCTCACCAAGGCTTTACCGATTTCATCAGACATATTAAGAGCCAGGGACACCAGGAGAAACAAAAGGTGCTGCAGTCTGCAAGTGACATTGTCCTGTTTTCTGTCCCGGTAGCCACTTCTGTTGGTGGGATGTCTACACAAGAAGCCAAGGTACACTATCAGAATTAATCTGAAAAAAGTGTAGGGTTTAGACTGTACTGGATAGACAACATCCGTATAAAAAAAAAACGCAATGTAACATGAACACAACACTTAAATCTACTACAAATAACAATTATCTGTTGCAGACAAGGAAGGCAGAGGTTAAGGTGGCAGTGTCATTGGTTGAGCAAAATGTGCCGCTGGCGGTGACGGATCACCTGGGGCCTCTGTTTAAGGAGTTTTTCACTAATTCCCAGATTGCTAAAGTCTACAAGTGTACCCGCACAAAGACCACCTGTAAAATCAACGTAGCTGTTGCACCACACTTTAAAAAATTGTGATGAAGATGAAATACAATCCATACACGATCATCACAGATGGATCCAAATATACATTTTTTTACATTTTAGTCATTTAGCAGACGCTCTTATCCAGAGCGACTTACAGTTAGTGAGTGCCTACATTATACATTTTTTTCATTCTGGCCTCCCGTGGGAATCAATCCCACAACCCTGGCGTTGCAAACGCCATGCTCTACCAACTGAGCTACATCCCTGCCGGCCATTCCCTCCCCTACCCTGGACGATGCTGGGCCAATTATTCGCCGCCCCATGGTTCTCCCGGTCGCGGCCAGCTACGACAGAGCCTGGATTCGAACCAGGATCTCTAGTGGCACAGCTAGCACTGCAATGCAGTGCCTTAGACCACTGCGCTATTCGGGAAGTGTTTTTATTCAAAAACATAGGTAATTACACTACCGTTCAAAAGTTTACAGGTATGCATATTAACGTACAGTGCATTCGGAAAGTATTTAGACCCCTTCCCGTTTTCCACATTTTGTGACGTTACAGCCTTATTCTAAAATGGATTAAATAAATTAAAATCCTCAGCAATCTACACACAATACCCCATAATGACAAAGCAAAAACAGGTTTTTCGAGAAAAAAAATCAAATGTATAAAATATAAACAGTAATACCTTATCTACATAAGTATTCAGACCCTTTGCGATGAGAATCGAAATTGAGCTCAGGTGCATCCTGTTTCCATTGATCATCCTTGAGATGTTTCTACAACTTGATTGGAGTCCACCTGTGATAAATTCAATTGATTGGACAGGCACACGCCTGTCTATGTAAAGGTCCCATAGTTGACAGTGCATATCAGAGCAAAAACCAAGCCATGAGGTTGAAGGAATTGTCAGTAGAGCTCCAAGACAGGATTGTGTCAAGGCACAGCTCTGGGGAAGGGTAGCAAAAACGTTCCATTCTTAAATGGAAGAAGTTTGGAACCACCAAGACTATTCCTAGAGCTGGCCGCCCGGCCAAACTGAGCAATCGGTGGAGAAAGGCCTTGGTCAGGGAGGTGACCAAGATACTGATGGTCACTCTGACAGAGCTCCAGAGTTCCTCTGTGGAGATGGGAGAACCTTCCAAAAGGACAACCATCTCTGCAGCACTCCACCAATCAGGCCTTTATGGTAGAGTGGCCAGACGGAAGCCACTCCTCAGTAAAAGGCACATGACAGCCTGCTTGGAGTTTGCCAAAAGGCACCTAAAGGACTCTCAGACCATGAGAAATAAGATTATCTGGTCTGATGAAACCAAGATTGAACAGAGCAAAGTACAGAGAGATCCTTGATGAAAACCTGCTCCAGAGCACTCAGGACCTCAGACTGGGGCGAAGGTTCACCTTCCAACAGGACAACGACTGTAAGCGCACAGCCAAGACAACACAGGAGTGGCTTCGGGCACAAGTCTCTGAATGTCCTTGAGTGGCCCAGCCAGAGCCCGGACTTGAATCCAATCGAACATCTCTGGAAAGACCTGAAAATAGCTGTGCAGTGACGCTCTCCATCCAACCTGACAGAGCTCGAAAGGATCTGCAGAGAACAATGGGAGAAACTCCCCAAATATAGCTGTGCCAAGCTTGTAGCGTCATACCCAAGAAGACTTGAGGCTGTAATCGGTCTGAATACTTATGGAAATGCGATATTTCAGTTTTTTACATTTAATACATTTGCAAATTAAATGTAAAAACCTGTTTTTTTTGGGGGGGGGGGTATTATGTGTAGATTGATGAGGGGAAAAAAACTATTTAATCAATTTTAGAATAAGGCTGGAAAAAGTGAAATGGTCTGAATACTTTCCGAATGCATGTATAGTGTACTGTGAGACAACTGTGTCGGTCTGTCCATTGATAATGCACATGTTAACATAGGTGCTAGAAATTACATTGCGTTCAGAATTTTTTGGAGGTGTATAGTGTACGCTTTGAATTACTTGAATTTAGTCTAATTCCAAGCAAGATAGTTTATCATGCCATGATTTAATAAAAATTCAGTTTGATTACAAGTTATCTATTGCAGGTGCCCGGATTTGATGTTGAGGACCTAGTCGTGGATGATGGATATTGGTTTAAAGGAAGCACCAACATGAAAGGTTACCTGACAGGTAAACACTTTAACCAAAACCACCTCTATTGTCGTAGTTGTTGAAAGACCCAATAGAATACATTTGAATGGATTTAAATTAACATGTCATCTTGTCACAGAATTATATAAAGCTTGCTGCTCTTCAGAACCGAGCGCCACACTAAATATTTTGCAAAGAAAAGACAAACCAACTGTCAGGTAATGGTTAATAGGTGGAATTACACACGGTGGTTTTGAATCATTTGCGTATTAAGTGTAACTAATGTCTCTGTCGGGCAGGAGCAAAGCTGAATGTTAGTTTAACCACAAGAACCAAGCTCAACTGGCTTCTCGAGGCTGAAGACACACAACGGCAAGTGGATACGTTTCATCAGGCTGCGGTTTCATTTCTGGAGGAGGCTGTCGACTATGCAATTACAACATTACCACTGACAGAGCCTGTGCTGAAACATGCCAGATTCGTGGACGTCTGGCAGAGGTGAGAGTGTGCTGTTGAAGATGCCCTTTGTGGACAGGTAGGAGTTAATGTTTTCTTAAGCTAATATTTTATTTTGATTGTATAATTCACTACTACTTTAAACTACTCTGACTATTTCAAAACAGTGCATACTGTGTTCTTTTAGGTTTGCTCACCTACTCCCATATCATGAACCTCAAGAGCATGACCAACTGTCATGAGTTCCTGGATTATCAGCTCATGGATGATCCCCAAGATCCACCCCTGGGGCCCCCAGATAGCATACGATAGCAGAATGTGTAGAATCGCAGGACATTTGCTTTAAAACTGCAACATTTTCTCTCAGCCTCATGGTGAAATGTGTAGAAAAGCAGAAAATATGCTTTAAAACTGCAAAATGTTCACAGCCTTGTGGCATAATGTGAACAAAAGCATGGTATGAGCTATAAAAATATAATTTGTTTTATCTTCTTCCATGGCAAAAAGGAAATAATTGCAGGAAATTTGCTTTAAAACGGCATAATTTACTCTTACCTAGCCTCCTGACAAAATGTGTAGAATAGCATTATAAAACTGCAAATGTTTCTCTCTGCACCATGGCAAAATGTGTTGAAATGCAGTAAGTTAGCTGAATTCTTTTTTTTTAAATGGTCTGGGGCCCCAAATGTGGTAGCCCGGCCAAGCAGGTGTGTGTGCTCCCTTGTCTCTGATGTTTCAAAACGTGTCACATTCTGTTTCGTGTCTGTACCGTGTACTGTGTATTGACACAGAGTTGCATGACAGGCGTGTGTACACTACACTACAGTCTGTGATTTGGAGTGGTGTGTGCATGCCAGTGTCCTGCTTTGATAAATGGGGCCATCTGGCATCATTAAGCATAAGGTAAGAATTATTCTGTGGCCTCCTCATGCACAAGTACTTTATTAACTTAATGCTAAACACTACAGATAAGATTATTAGGCCTTACACTCGGTGGCCAGTTTATTAGGTACACCCATCTAGTACCAGGTCAGGTTACATTTTAGTCATTTAGCAGATGCTCTTATCCAGAGCGACTTACAGTTAGTGAGTGAATACAGTAATTTTTTATACTGGCCCCCCATGGGAATCGAACCCACAACCCTGGCATTGCAAACACCGTGCTCTACCAATTGAGCTACATCCCTGCTGGCCATTCCTTCCCCTACCCTGGACAAATTGTGCGCCGCCCCATGGGTCTCCCGGTCGCAGCCGGCTACAACAGAGCCTGGATTTGAACCAGGATCTCTAGTGGCACAGCTAGCACTGCGATGCAGTGCCTTAGACCACTGCGCCACTCGGGAGTATAGCAGCCTGAATTCTTCGGGGTATGGAAACGTTGCTCAATTTGTATCAAGGGACCTAACGTGTGCCAGGCAAACATTCCCCACACCATTACACCACCAGCCTGTACCATTGACACAAGGCAGGATGGGGCCATGGACTCATGCTGCTTACGCCAAATCCTGACTCTGCCGTCAGCATGACGCAACAAGAAACGGCAAGGTTTTTCCACTCCTCAATTGTCCAGTGTTGGTGATCACGTGCCAACTGGAGCCGCTTCTTGTTTTTAGCTGATAGGAGTGGAACCCGGTGTGGTCGTCTGCTGCAATAGCGCATCCGAGTTGTGTGTTCCGAGATGCCGTTCTGCACACCACTGTTGTAGTGCGCCGTTATTTGCCTGCTTGGGGCCCGCTTGTTAGCTTGCACAATTCTTGCCATTCTCCTTCAACCTCACATCAACAAGCTGTTTTCGCCCACAGGACTGCTGCTGACTGGATGTTTTTTGTTTGTCGCACCATTCTCTGTAAACCCTAGCAACTGTGGTGTGTGAAAAGCCCAGGAGGCCGGCCATTTCTGAGACACTGGAACCGGCGTGCCTTGCACTGACAATCATACCACGCTCAAAGTCGCTTAAGTCACTCGTTTTGCTCATTCTAACGTTCAATCAAAAAGTAACTCAATGCCTCGATGCCTGTCTGCCTGCTTTATATAGCAAGCCACGGCCACGTGACTCACTGTCTGTAGGAGGGAAACATTTTTGTGAACGGGATGGTGTACCTTATAAACTGGCCACTGAGTGTATATGAACATTCTTCATAGGTGACAGGGATGAACCGATTTGGGCGACTCTCAAACATTGCCAAGCTGGCTGATTCTTTCTCACTCAAATGCGGATGCTGAGGGTGTCTTCTCGGTGGTGGGGCTCAACAAAACCAAAACTAGAAACATTTTGGCCCTTGATGGAACCCGGTCTTCCATTATGACAGTGAAAATGGTGGGCCTGGAACCAGCCTGCTACAAGTGGGATCCCCCCCTCCTTTATCATCAAGGCATCAATAAAAATGCCACAAGCTCTTACAACAAAGAACACAGTTGTTAAAAGGAGGGAGGGAGAGTAGGCTGGAGAGAGAGAGGAGAGGGGGAGGGATGAATGTGGAGAAAGGGAGAGGCAGGAGGAGAGAGAGGGGGTAGAGAGTGGGGATGGAGAGAGAAAGTTAGGTAGAGGCACTTCTGCTCGGTGTAGCATGGGGATGGTGAGGGAAAGAGGGAGAATAGAGAATAGGGGGTGGGGGAGAGCAGGCTGGAGGGGGAGGGATGGAGGTGGAGAGAGGGAGAGGCAGGAGGAGAGATGGAAGGGGATGGAGAGAGAACGTTAGGTAGAGGCACTTCTGCTCTATGTAGCATGTGAGGGAGAGGGACGCAATGGGGAGAGAGTTAGGCCAACTGTCTGGTACTTCTGCTTTGTGTAGCATGGATGAAGGGAAAGGGGGTTGGAGACAGACGGGGAGTGAGGAAGGAGGGGAAAGGGGATGGAGAGAGCAGGGAGGAATGGAGAGAGAGGGATGAATATAGATAAGTGTTCAGATTATTATAGATTTTTTTTTTTACAAATGTTATGCTGTAAACCAAAGTTTCGATGTATTGTGCTAATAAATTACAAATAAATATATTGTGAAATATGAATATTAATAAAATATTACATTATTAACCACTAATGCTGGAGTATAATACATACTTGTACATGTGTGAAATAGGACCAATGTAAGCACCCTCCTAATTCTTTGTATTATTAATATATTGTTTCTTCTTTTGTCTTCGATATTAATGGATTTGTCAGATGTTTTACTTAATTTCCCAGTTGTTTTTAATAGTTCTGCCTGGTCATAAATAACCACAATAAGAATAATGGAACTCCTAAACAATGTGTAAACAGTTCTTAATGAGTTTGCAAATGCAAACGTTTTATTGACTTGCTCCAAGTTTGGAAAATTAGGTATTTGTATTGAATAGTATTTCAGGTGACACATTTGATGCTCGAAGTAACTGCAGATCATCTTACCCACAACCTTGTACTGAGATCAAACTGGAAATCATATTGCTCTACCTCACCTCACCCCTGAGTCATATAGAACAAACAGGTGATCACACCTCATTGAGAGGAAGGCTTCTTCAGTGTAATGCAGCTACAGTACGATACAGACAGGGCAAATCATGCTTCACTCCTTGGTCATTTTCTATCTTGGAGGAGTTCCCATATACAGTGGGGGAAAAAAGTATTTAGTCAGCCACCAATTGTGCAAGTTCTCCCACTTAAAAAGATGAGAGAGGCCTGTAATTGTCATCATAGGTACACGTCAACTATGACAGACAAATTGAGGGAAAAAAATCAAGAAAATCACATTGTAGGATTTTTTATGAATTTATTTGCAAATTATGGTGGAAAATAAGTATTTGGTCATCTACAAACAAGCAAGATTTCTGGCTCTCACAGACCTGTAACTTCTTCTTTAAGAGGCTCCTCTGTCCTCCACTCGTTACCTGTATTAATGGCACCTGTTTGAACTTGTTATCAGTATAAAAGACACCTGTCCACAACCTCAAACAGTCACACTCCAAACTCCACTATGGCCAAGACCAAAGAGCTGTCAAAGGACACCAGAAACAAAATTGTAGACCTGCACCAGGCTGGGAAGACTGAATCTGCAATAGGTAAGCAGCTTGGTTTGAAGAAATCAACTGTGGGAGCAATTATTAGGAAATGGAAGACATACAAGACCACTGATAATCTCCCTCGATCTGGGGCTCCACGCAAGATCTCACCCTGTGGGGTCAAAATGATCACAAGAACGGTGAGCAAAAATCCCAGAACCACACGGGGGGACCTAGTGAATGACCTGCAGAGAGCTGGGACCAAAGTAACAAAGCCTACCATCAGTAACACACTACGCCGCCAGGGACTCAAATCCTGCAGTGCCAGATGTGTCCCCCTGCTTAAGCCAGTACATGTCCAGGCCCGTCTGAAGTTTGCTAGAGTGCATTTGGATGATCCAGAAGAGGATTGGGAGAATGTCATATGGTCAGATGAAACCAAAATATAACTTTTTGGTAAAAACTCAACTCGTCGTGTTTGGAGGACAAAGAATGCTGAGTTGCATCCAAAGAACACCATACCTACTGTGAAGCATGGGGGTGGAAACATCATGCTTTTGGGCTGTTTTTCTGCAAAGGGACCAGGACGACTGATCCATGTAAAGGAAAGAATGAATGGGGCCATGTATCGTGAGATTTTGAGTGAAAACCTCCTTCCATCAGCAAGGGCATTGAAGATGAAACGTGGCTGGGTCTTTCAGCATGACAATGATCCCAAACACACCACCCGGGCAACGAAGGAGTGGCTTCGTAAGAAGCATTTCATGGTCCTGGAGTGGCCTAGCCAGTCTCCAGATCTCAACCCCATAGAAAATCTTTGGAGTGAGTTGAAAGTCTGTGTTGCCCAGCGACAGCCCCAAAACATCACTGCTCTAGAGGAGATCTGCATGGAGGAATGGGCCAAAATACCAGCAACAGTGTGTGAAAACCTTGTGAAGACTTACAGAAAACGTTTGACCTGTGTCATTGCCAACAAAGGGTATATAACAAAGTATTGAGAAACTTTTGTTATTGACCAAATACTTATTTTCCACCATAATTTGCAAATAAATTCATAAAAAATCCTACAATGTGATTTTCTGGATTTTTTTTGCTCATTTTGTCTGTCATAGTTGACGTGTACCTATGATGAAAATTACAGGCCTCTCTCATCTTTTTAAGTGGGAGAACTTGCACAATTGGTGGCTGACTAAATACTTTTTTTCCCCCACTGTACCCCAAGCATTACTTTGGAAGGACCAGAGAGTTACCTATCTGAGGAATGTTTTGATCTTTGGGGATTTGCAGTGTTGTCATTGCCTTTTCCCCAGGTATTCCCAATTTGATTGGGATTATAGTTATGGAAACCTATAAGAAAACCTATCAAGTTTGAAGAATGTTTATTTTACATTGACAGTTTTTTTTTTCCTGTTTTGATTTTTGTCTCTGTCTCAAGATACTGTAACTGTACAGCCCTGTGCACCCTCCTCCTTCCCTCCCGCTCTCCTTCCCCCTCTGTCAGGTATTCACTGCGCTGCGTAACACAGCAAGACAGGACATCACACGTGTTGACTCAACCCTCCCCCCCAACCTCACACACAACAACAGATCCCCCCTCCCTCTGCGGTTTGATGCCTGCCTCTGACTACAACTTCTACAAGCCTGCAGAAACCACATGTCAATGTGATCCCTCTGATAAATGTATGTTCGTAGTTAATCTGTGGTATAATCCATTTTATACACAGCTGAACCTCAATTATACACCTATTGTTTAAACGCCCACCACCTCATAACCAAAGACAGGGCTTCTGAATCAATAGGGCTTATCTAATGAGAGTCCTTGAATAACCACTACAGGGATGCACACACACACACACCCTATAGTGAATACAGATCCTCTTCATAAAAGACGGGGAGCAAACACAAATACACTGACAGTGACATATTGCTACCTTTCATGGAGGCTGTTGCAATAAATCTCTGCCTGTTCTTTTCTGACGAACAGACACAAGGAATTCCCCGGCATCAAAGCAGGAGACTGGCATGCACACACCACTCCAAATCACAGACTGTCACGCAACTCTGTGTCAATACACAGTACACGATACAGACACGAAAACAGAATGTGACACGTTTTGAAACCTCAGAGACAAGGGAGCACACACACCTGCTTGGCCGGACTACAGCATTTGTGGGGGGGGGGGGGGGTGGGAATTCAGCTAACTTACTGCATTTCAACACATTTTGCCATGGTGCAGAGAGAAAAATGTGCAGTTTTATAATGCAATTCTACACATTTTGTCATGAGGCTAATTAAGAGAAAATTGTGCCGTTTAAAAGGAAATTTCCTGCAATTCAAGAATATATATTTTTTTATGCTGTTTTATAGCTCATTTCATGCTTTTGTTCACATTTTGTCATAAGGCTAAGAGAACATTTTGCAGTTTTAAAGCCAATTTCCTGCAATTCTTCACATGTTGCTATCATATGTTATCTGAGGGCCCCAAGAGGTCGGGTGCCCCGGGGCATGTGCCTTGCGAGCCTGATCGGTATTCTGGCCCTGCACACCTGGGACAGACACACCTGAAAGTTGACAGCCAGGCTTTCTCAGTGGTAGGGTTCTTCCTCATCTGCCTTCTTAGTGAGACGTCACCCCCTACTGGCCCAGGGCTGAAAAGGGTTGAAAACACTCAATAAATTGAGAGGAACTATCTACACACGACAAACAGACAGAATTCCATGTCCATCTACTGCTAAGTACCTATTTGTTTATGTGGATCCTCATTAGCTGTTACAATTGCATCAGAGACTCTTCCTGTGGTCCACAATTATCATTATCAATGAGATGTGTAAAGACTGTACATATGTTTACTCCCCTATTCATTCCCCCATGTTATCCTTAGCTCATTTAACATACTGAGGCAAACATATCCAAGTATTATTTATTTACACTGGTAATTAATTATTACATACAGTACAGGATCTTAATTTGACCCAACTTGTCAACTAATCATCAAGCCCTCGATGAGTTGAATCAGAGAGGAAGAGGCGAAGTGAGCCCAAAATCTGTCGACGAAAATTAGCCCATGAAGTAAGGAATTTGAGGTCTATGAGTGTTGAATTTTCTACATGAGGCTTATTTGATCGAATAGAAGTTCCGTTATGGTTAGGTTGTGACGAATGCACTGATATAAGTGGACGCACGTGACATTTCGGCAACTTTGAAAAAAACGACTTTATATATCGGAGTTGTGCCTGTTGTCATAGAGCTAGATAAAGGACTCATCATGGATATAACCCGTTTTAACATGGACGTTGCCATTGAGGGCTTACACCATTTTAAAGTAGTCAACTGGGTGGGAATTCCTATGAGTTGGGAGCAATCAGCCAATGAAGAGGAAGAAACCTGACTACTTTAAAATGGACATAGCCGCAATGGAGCTGCCCATGCTGTCTCAGATGCTACAATGGCACCGATATCAAGATGAGTCCTCTATCTCTATGGCCTGTTCACACGTATCTGCCCTCTCACTGGCTAGAATGGTCCCACCTGATCTCGCCTCCTCCTGCCTGCCTTCCATCTTTGAGGACATGTATTTCCATTGTTAGAGCGGTCACTTGATTATCTTGTCAGTATAATAGACAATCTTTGGTTGAATCAGGTGAGTTTGTCTGGGGCTACAATAATATAATATGCCATTTAGCAGACGCTTTTATCCAAAGCGACTTACAGTCATGCGTGCATACATTTTTTGTGTATGGGTGGTCCCGGGGATCGAACCCACTACCTTGGCGTTACAAGCGCCGTGCTCTACCAGCTGAGCTACAGAGGACCACAACAAAAATGTGTGCTGTTGGGGGTACTTAAGGACTGGGGTTGGGACACTGCTCTAATGAACGCAAAAGGGGTTGTTATGAATGCTATTGTAATGAATGTAAATGGGTTGCTGTTGTTGTGAATGTAGCTGTAGTGAACATAAAGTTGTTGTTTTTGTGAATGTAGCTCTAATCTAATGATAATATCATTAGATATTATTACATGCCTGCAGGCTGGACTCCCTTGGCGTGAGCTTTTGTGAACACACCCCTAATCTTGATAGTGAAGTAGTGGTTTAAGGTTGGCATGTTATTCACAGACCAGACTGTGACTTTGTTACAAAAGCAGGCTATGACTGCATTACCATGTCACCATGTCTGGCCTGATACTGAGTCATGGTTCTGATACAGTATAGTTGACGGGACACCAAATGTGGCAGCCAGTGTGTGTGTGTGTGTATGCAAGTGTCCGTGGGTCTGTGCGTCTGTGTGTCCTTGCATAGTTTGCAGTCATACTATGTTTAGCCCTCCCAAGTTGAGGACGTGGACCGGATGAATTCCATCATCTGAATGTACTCATAAGAATTGTGGCTCTCCGCTGCTATCACTGCCAAGCCTCAGCCGTGAAGTAATCTCCCCAAAATACTCCCTCTTACTTATACTGAAGTGCAAATGCGCTCTCACGCACACTCTCCCTTGCCAGCAAGCCAGGGCTCTAGGTTGACTCATGCTTCAAGGACTCACGGATTGGCCCATAACTGACCCCCAGGCCAAGCTTTCTGCCCCAGCTCTATCCCCAGGCCCATACCCCCAGCCCTATACCCTGACACCAGCCTTATATCCCACAAAATATGTTTTTCATCGGCAGGGACTGGGAAACTGGTCAGAATTGAAGGAATGATGGATGGCGCTAAATACAGGGACATTCTTGAGGGAAACCTGTTTCAGTCTTCCAGAGATTTGAGACTGGGACGGAGGTTCACCTTCCAGCAGGACAATGACCCTAAGCATACTGCTAAAGCAACACTCGAGTGGTTTAAGGGGAAACATTTAAATGTCTTGGAATGGCCTAGTCAAAGCCCAGACCTCAATCATATTGAGAATCTGTGGTATGACTTAAAGATTGCTGTACACCAGCGGAACCCATCCAACTTGAAGGAGCTGGAGCAGTTTTGCCTTGAAGAATGGGCAAACATCCCAGTGGCTAGATGTGCCAAGCTTATAGAGACATACCCCAAGAGACTTGCAGCTGTAATTGCTGCAAAAGGTGGCTCTACAAAGTATTGACTTTGAGGGGGTGAATAGTTATGCACGCTCAAGTTCAGATCTTTTGTCTTATTTCTTGTTTGTTTCACAAGAAAAAATATTTAGCATCTTCAAAGTGGTAGGCATGTTGTGTAAATCAAATTATACAAACCCCACAAAAATCCATTTTAATTCCAGGTTGTAAGGCAACAAAATAGGAAAAATGCCAATAGGGGTGAATACTTTCACAAGCCACTGTATTTCCTGTTAATCTGTTCTGTTGTATTGTTAGTGCATGTTAAGGTTGAACACTGATAGTTTTGAAGCTTTTATGAGGCTTACAGAAATGTGTGTGTTCCTTAAGAGCCTATGCAAATCCCAAAGTTGGGATAGTTACCCCTTTATTACAATATGTAATTAATAATGTTAATATTATTAATATTTTATAAGAATATGTAATATGCAAAAATAAGGTACATTCGAACATATATAATACAATAAATAAACATTTGATACAATATAACAGATGAACAGAAATGACATCTACCCTTATGGGTGGCTAAAAATAACTATCTGAAAACCACACTCCCCTAATAAACCATGCCTCCTGAAAAAAACCTAAGGATTACATTAAAAAGACCCAGCTGCTGGGTTAACCCAGCATGAAAGTGAATAAAACCCAACTGATGGTTAAATTAACCTGTTTGTGTAATCCCAACTACACAACATGTTGGGTTATTCAACTGGCTGGATCAAAACAACCCAGCATGTGTTCTGTCCAATATTTACCCAGCGCTGGGTTACCAAATAACCCAAATTGGTTTGTTTTTAACCCATAATGTTTTGGTGTACCCAGCCCCAGGTCAGGAGGAGCAGCCGACCCCCCTATTCACACAGACACCACCACTTGTGCCCCCGCATTCAGCTTCCTGATTATTTCTGTCCCCTTAGGCCGCTGTCTAAACACGGACCATAAGCCAATAACAGTCTGTTCTCTGGGAAGAAATGTATTTCAAGGACCAATCCCAAATAATGACAACAGGTAGCCATTACAGTCTAATAACAATTCCCCTGGTCCATTAGGATTTGGAAGCCTTTTGGATAGCAACTGGTTTGCTTGTGTGTTTTTGAAAAGAGCCATTGTAACAACTCAGTTTAATGGCTACACCGGTCAGGGAACATTCCACATATTCTAAGTGTGCTGCAAAATACATTGTGTACTGGTGACTTTAGAGGAATGGCATCCCATATCCCGTCATTAAAGTGGCAGTAGTTTTTGTTGTGTGTCTCTGTTTGTTGCTCGGAGGGTATTCCGTTACCTCCCGGTGAATATTTTGTTTAGCAAGATTGACTCTGCACATTCCGTCACCCATTCAGCAGTTTTTCATATTAAACAGTACTTCGGGGAATGTACACAGCCACTGTAGAGATCATTCATTGGTTCTGATCCAGTTCTGTTGTGCCCCATTTGTCTTACCTTAGATAGCAAAACTTTCATCTGCAGCGGGTTTGTAAGCTTGACCGAGGTAGCAACAATACCTATGGTATGTGGGGAAGAGTTTAGTGAAGGGTGAATTGTGTCCAGAAGGACTGAGATGGGGAGAACTGGTCTAAAAGTCAGTCAGTTAAGATTAGAAAATAATTGGACAGCTCATCATCAGACAGTCCTCGTCCTGTTAGTGTTGCATTTCCTATAGACTGCCTTTCAGTATGTGTCACGATCGTCGTTAGATGAAGCGGACCAAGGCGCAGCGTGGTAAGCGTACATTTTATTTAATTAACGTACTGAACACACACGAACAAAAACAACAAACCAAACGATACGTGAAGTCCTAGGTTAACACCAAAACAAACCATACGGAACAAGATCCCACAATAAACAGTGCCAAACAGGCTGCCTAAGTATGGTCCCCAATCAGAGACAACAAGCAACAGAACCACCCTGGCCAACATAGAAATACATGAACTAGAACAAAACATAGAATATAACACATAGAAAATCCACACCCTGGCTCAACATATAAGAGTCCCCAGAGCCAGGGCGTGACAGTATGTCTCCTCTCCTCTAGCTGTGGTCTGCCATTATGTACTATTGGCACCCAGAACCAGATCTTGCGTGTTTGCTAGCCCGTCTGTCATGAGACTAGCCGTTATGTCACAGCTCCTCAGGCATTGGCTACTGCTCTGTGCCCTCTGACCCCATGATGGAGTGATGTAATGATGTCATCATGTGATAAAGAAACAGAGGATTTGTCTGAAGTCCAAAAATGATCCCTCTCTCCCTTATCAGTGTCCGATTTGATTTGAGAGGAGAGAAAATTATAAAACTATTATAAAACGGAGTAAAATACTGATCTGTATAGCGTGAGTGTCATACAGTCTCTCACCTCTCTGTCGCAGTCTCTCTCGCCAGACAGACCACTAATCCTCCTGTGTGTGAAGAGAGTGCTCGCGGTCACGCACATGGACCGTGTTTTCATTTAGGACTGCTGCGATCACGCAACACGCCCTTCTGGAAGAGCAGATCTGGGAGATACAAACACATACCAGACATGTGCACGTTTCTCTCACACGCACACACACACATACACACACACACACCAGACAACCCCAGGGTAGAATGGAATGTGTGAACAGGCCAAGCCAAAGCCCATTGTTCATATCATGAACCACAGAGACACATGGAGCACCGTGAGGGGTTGAGAGATTTATCATCATGGATCAACACCACAATCACTCACAACCACTCCTCTAACCCTAACCCTCGACACACACCGACTCTTCTAACCCCAATTCTCCTCAAACACACATACCTGCTTAGCCTCTCTCTGCATGATATAAAAAAGGGGTGCAGAGCAAAAGGGGTGAGAGGAAGGAGATGACAGGATGGAGAAAAAGTAATGTGGAAAGGAGAGGATGACAGGAAGATGATCTGACCCTAGCAAAATCAACAGTCCTATCCTGGGGGAGATCTTATGCTCCACTTATGAAAATACTTTTCAATGTTGTTTACTTTCGTTCTCCCTCATCCTTTTCCTCCTCTAAGGTATCCACAGATATTCAGATCTTAAACATTGGACACACACACACACACCTGCTCTGCATTCAGGTCATAGCATCCTCAGTGCTCTAACTTCCACTTGGTGGAGGGAGTGCTGCTCCTTCTCCCCAGATCGCTGCTTTTCCCCCTAGCCCCGACCCGGCAGATTACATAAATAACATGACATCTGCCATGAAAGAATGTCAGTCAGTCTGTCTGCCCCTGTCTGTGTTCTCCATTAAGGCCCAGCCGCCCAGATAGCGGTTTGGAGGTTAGGACTGGAGCAGGCAGAAACAGCAGGGTCTGGTTCCTTTTTGCCCAGCCTCAATATGATCCCTACCCCTCCTCCTTCGACTGTACCCTTCAATGTTTGCCTGGAAAGGTATAAGCAGTGTAGTGGTGGAGCTCCCACCATATTCCTTACATATCTAGAACACATCAGAGAGTTATGGCCAACAGCCAAGGGGTATAGGAGGGAATTTGGACTTGGCTTCTCTCTACCTCATCGTGGTGCTGTGTGTCCCTTACAGCTTACCATCTGTCTGTCTGTCTTGCTGTGTGTCTGTAGATCATGCAGCAGATGAGTGACCATCGCTACAACAAACTGACGGTGCCTGATGACATTGCAGCCAACACCATCTACATGAACCTCCCCAGCAAAGGCAATGTACTGCTACACTGCAACCCAGAGGAGTTCCCAGAGAGTGCCAAAGTGAGCACACACACGCCAATCTCTGTGCTCCCCCAGTTATTAGCCACTGAATATTGTATATTTGTAGTCTTGTATGCATATGTTTGTTGTAAATATCCCTGCACGTTGTTGTGACCTTGGATGTCAGCTCTTGGATGTCAGCTCGTATGGGAGCAGTGAATGACATGTTATAGTCTCTGTAGCAGTTAGGGATGGCTGAGGATGAGCCATGTCATTTAGATTCCTCAGTGTCACTATGACAACCAACACCCTGCAATCTACACAGACAGCCCTAAGACCTCAAATGTACTCTGTGGTTAAAACCCAAACTTGAACATTTATTTTTAGTACGAAGCATTTATTGAAATATGTCTCATTGGATTTGGAACTGTTGTCCGATTTCCAAAGGCTTAATATAATATTTTCCTCGAGGATTGGCTGAAGGTTAATTCAACCCAAACATAAAGTCAGAGTGACTGCTTCAGTTTCCTGTATCAGACCACTGTAGAGTGTATTCATATGGGTCCTGGATCGGAGCTTGGTACGCTTTCTGCCTCTGAGCACCATCTGTGTGATGAAGAATCATTAATGTAGAGGTGTTGGAATCATAATCATCAGGGATACATTTCTATGTGTCAGACACAGTTCCATGTAATCTCTCGCAACCACCCCTCTGGAAGAGCAGATCTGGGAGATACAAACAAGCCGTGCGCTCTCTCTCCCTGTCTCTCGCTCTCTCAGCCTGATTGAACTTAACACATCTACAGTGGGGGAAAAAAGTATTTAGTCAGCCACCAATTGTGCAAGTTCTCCCACTTAAAAAGATGAGAGAGGCCTGTAATTTTCATCATAGGTACACGTCAACTATGACAGACAAATTGATTTAAAAAAATCTCCAGAAAATCACATTGTAGGATTTTTTATGAATTTATTTGCAAATTATGGTGGAAAATAAATATTTGGTCAATAACAAAAGTTTCTCAATACTTTGTTATATACCCTTTGTTGGCAATGACACAGGTCAAACGTTTTGTGTAAGTCTTTTTTTGTGTAACTGCCAGAGGCTGAGAAGAGATAGAAGTCGACCAGACAAAAGGTCTCAGTGAAATACAGCCAGCCCCCACAGTGAAGTTCTCCTACCCCTTGTATAAATTTCAACCACAGTAATAACAACCCAGCTGGAAAGCACAGACTCACTGCCATAAAAACAGAAACACTTGAGAGAGTGAAAGAGAGCGAGAGAACAGATTTAGAAAAGGAGTTTGGAGGAGAAGAGTTTGGATAAAGTGCATCGCCCCTCTGACCTCCCTCCTATGGTTGATGAGCTTTATCCCTGTTCTATGTATTGGTTGTAGGAAGGCCAGAGTAAGACCTGTTGCATCATTGCTGGAGGATCTGATAGGCCAGAGTTGGGTATGTTGCTTGTGGCCCCTATGGTACTGCAAGCCCAGGCTTTAGTATGACAGAGAGAGGGGGAAATAATTGTACAACTTTTGTGTGTAATGTTTACTGTTAAAGGACAATTCGGCCAGTTTTCAACCTCATTATCATTGTCTCCAGCACCAAACCAGTGTCTACATATATGAAAACAGTGCGTTTCTATGATCTGTGGTTAAAAGGATAAGAAGAAAGGTCCTAAAAAATGCTTCTGTGTGATATCACAGGGTAGGGAAAAAAAGTGTTTTTCAAACCATGCAATTAGTTTCTAGCCAGAGGGAAAGTATTTTCTTGCTCCCACGTCACCGCAAATATCATAGTGTTTGAAAATCACTGTTTTTCAAATGTGTTAACTTTTGATGACGTCATCGGTTAGAACTTTTTAACTTTATATTTTTTTCTACAAATTGTTGAAATCACACACACACACACACACACACACTGGTATTGTGCTGGAGATAATTACAATTTGGTTTAAAAGTGGTGGTGGTCTTTTAATTATTTCTAATAGTTTTTTGTTTCTGCTTTGGCAATGTTAACATGTGTTTCCCATGCCAATAAAGCTCCTTTGAATTTAATTGAATTGAGAAAGAGAGAGTGAGAGAGAGAGGCAGAGAGAGACAGAGGGAAAGCGAGAGAGAGATTGGGAGGGAGACAGAGTGAGAAAGAGAGAGAGACAAGTATTCTGGCTTGGAAGGGTCTTCGGAAAACAGTGGTTTTCTTCTGGAAGGGCTCCACAGGGTGACACATTGCTTTGAGGGTTTCTGGAGATGTTGTAATATTTCTCACTTAGTTTTTCTTCCCAGGAGACTGAGAACTCTCTCTACCTAAAATGTTCATTCTTAGATTTGCATCCCTCGTAAGTGCTCCCAGATCATTGTAAAATAAACCAAACCTGTAAACTAGTTACAGAAGGTGAAGACAGACATATTCCTTCACTCCATCTCTTCCCTAGGTGTTTGAGAAGCTGAAGGACCACATGTTGATCCCAGTGTCGAACATGGAGAAGGTCAAGGTGGACAGAGCCCTCACCTGCTGCTCCGTTCTCATCAACAAGAAGGCCAAAGTCTGATCTGAGCATGCTCCGTTAGGGGTCTCTCAGGCAGACCTGGGTTCAAATACTATACTTGAAATCTTTCACATACTTTGATGTGCCAGGTGGGCAGGGTTTGCAATTTTGGGACTATACTATTGGGCCATTATTAAGCCAGGCAAGCTTAATCAAGCGCAGACAAAGTATTTTTTTAATAGTATTTGAACCCAGGTATGCTCTCAGGGCAGGGTCGGCCCACTGCTGACCCCTTGCCCGGTTGAGAACCCCTCTACAGACCCCAACAGCCTAGGTGCATGTCTGTTTCTGCTGTATTGCCCCCCAAAACAGACTGTCATCCAGGCTACCAACCCCCCTCCCCCTTCTGAAAGTGCTTATGTGTCAATCAATCACTGTGCTTACTGATCAATGTTTACAACCCTTTACAATAGAACACTGGAGGCCAAAAGGATGGCGTTTCATAGAAAACATTTTTTTTTTACATCTTTGGAGGAGCTATATAATGTCACGGTATAGTACAGTATACATTTTAGACTAGAGTATACAGTATGCATAGTGCAGTAGCTGGTTTATGAAGAATATAACAAAATGAAAATCTGCCAAGATATATTTACAATCAACTGCTGATTGCTCTCTCTATATTTAATTTAGGATTCAATTCATCATGATTCATAATCATGCCATGTAACTAGTAGAAGTTCTTATTGAGGGGGGAAAAGGAATTAAATAAAATCCACCCAGTTATCTTAATCATCTGGAAATTGTCATAATGAGCTGGTCTGCTCTCTCTGCCAAGGAGATATGAGTGCTCTTACTTTACATTATTGTTGATGAAAAAAAATCTATATGATTGTTGAACAGGAATGTTGATCGATCCCTAGCTGTGATGGTGGTGCTAGTTATTCCATCCAGCTGATCAAAGGGTTAGTTCCTCTTATTAAACTGTGATTCTGAAGTCTAAACCCAGGGTAGGAAACTAACTACAAAATGCACATGCAGTTGTCATCATCAAAAATGTTAATTTCCTACCCTGCCTTAACCTAAGCTGTGCCCACTTTATGAAGGAATGAGCACTACTTCCCTGCCGTGTGCTGTGTATGACATGTTTGTAATGACCAATACTTGTAATTTCTCATTATACTATACATACTTTTAACATTTCTCAATTTGCTGTTTGCCTCCATCTTAAGCCTTAATAACTACTGCTGTATACTCTAGTCAAGAAGCCATTAAAGCAGCTTTTCTATGTTTTAAATGTTTTAAACCCCTTTATTGTCCATGTATTGACTACTATATTCTACAGGTAATTGCCAAAATAAAAGGAAACACTTGAGTAAATGAGGGATACAAAGTATACTTGACAAAAATATAAAGTGTTGGTCCCATGTTTCATGAGCTGAAATAAAAGATCCCAGAAATTTTCCATACCCACAAAAAGCTTATTTCTCTCAAATGTTGTGCACAAATGTGTTTACATCCCTGTTAGTGAACATTTCTCCTTTGCCAAGATAATCCATCCACCTGACAGGTGTGGCATATCAAGAAGCAGATTAAACAGCATGATCATTACACAGGTGCACCTTGTGTTGGGGACAATAAAAGACCACTCTAAAATGTGCAGTTGTGTCACGCAACACAATGCCACAGATGTCTCAAGTTGAGGGAGCGTGCAATTGACATGCTGACTGTAGGAATGTCCACCAGAGCTGTTGCCAGAGAATTGAATGTTAATTTCTCTACCATAAGCTGCCTCCAACGTTGTTTTAGAACGTTCAACCGGCCTCACAACCGCAGACCACATGTAACCACGCCAGCCCAGGTCCTCCACATCCGTCTTCTTCACCTGTTGGATCGTCTGAGACCAGCCACCCGGACAGCTGATGAAACTGTGGGTTCGCGCAACTGAAGAATTTCTGCACACTGTCAGTAACCGTCTCAGGGAAGCTCATCTGCATGCTCTGCGTCCTCACTAGGGTCTGGCTGGTTTTCTGATCCACGCCCCTACCTTGCTGTGGTATCTGTGACCAACAGATGCATATCTGTATTCCCAGTCATATGAAATCCATACATTAGGGCCTAATGAATTTATTTCAATTGACTGATTTCCTTATATGAACTGTAACTCAGTAAAATCTTTGAAATTGTTGCATGTTGCATTTATAATTTTGTTCAGTGTATATTGAAAGCAGGTGCTTCCACACAGGTGTGGTTCCTGAGTTAATTAACCAGTTAACATTCAATCATGTATAAAAATGCCCAGCTGCCCATTATTTTGGTTACCATGGGTAGAAGAAAAGCTCTGTGACTTTGAAAGAGGGGTCTCAAAGGAGCATAGGGTGTTTAAAGTGTGTGTGTGTGTGTCTCAGTCACCAGATCTCAACCCAATTGAACACATGGGAGATTCTGTAGCGGCGCCTGAGACAGCGTTTTCCACCACCATCAATAAAACACCAAATGATGGAGTTTCTCATTGAAGAATGGTGTCACATCCCTCTAATAGAGTTCGAGACACTTGTAGAATCTATGCCAAGGCGCATTGAAGCTGTTCTGGAGGCTTGTGGTGGCCCAACGCCCTATTAAGATACAATGTTGGTGTTTCCTTTATTTTGGCAGTTACTTGTATAGTCTCTACTACTGGTACTATTTTTCCTGCCCTGCTCTCTGTAGAAGAGCATGCTGGGTGTCATGGATCCCCCCGGGACTGCTGCTCATTCCGTTCACCAGTTCCGGAGGTATATGTCACCGACTTTCTAGACGTCACTGACCTGGTTCATTACCACCAACCCCAGACTGTCTTGTCTCATTACGCACACCTGGTTCCCATTCCCCCTGATTAGTATGTGTATATATGTGCCCTCTGTTCCCCATTGTCCTGGTCGATTATTGTCCCATGTCCGTTGGTCTCGTGAGTACCGTGTATTGTGCTCTTGTTATTACGGGTCTCGTCCCATGTATTGTGTAGAGGTTACACCTCGGTCTTTGTTTGGGTTACATCCCTTTTGTATACAGTGAGGGAAAAAAGTATTTGATCCCCTGCTGATTTTGTACGTTTGCCCACTGACAAAGACATGATCAGTCTATAATTTTAATGGTAGGTTTATTTGAACAGTGAGAGACAGATTAACAACAACAAAATCCAGAAAAACGCATGTCAAAAATTTTATAAATCGATTTGCATTTTAATGAGGGGAATAAATATTTGACCCTCTCTCAATCAAAAAGATTTCTGGCTCCCAGGTATCTTTTAAACAGGTAATGAACTGAGATTAGGAGCACACTCTTAAAGGGAGTGCTCCTAATCTCAGTTTGTTAACTGTATAAAAGACACCTGTCCACAGAAGCAATCAATCAATCAGATTCCAAACTCTCCACCATGGCCAAGACCAAAGAGCTCTCCAAGGATGTCAGGGACAAGATTATAGACCTACACAAGGCTGGAATGGGCTACAAGACCATCGCCAAGCAGCTTGGTGAGAAGGTGACAACAGTTGGTGCGATTATTCGCAAATGGAAGAAACACAAAATAACTGTCAATCTCCCTCGGACTGGGGCTCCATGCAAGATCTCACCTCGTGGAGTTGCAATGATCATGAGAACATTGAGGAATCAGCCCAGAACTACACGGGAGTATCTTGTCAATGATCTCAAGGCAGTTGGGACCATAGTCACCAAGAAAGCAATTGGTAACACACTATGCCGTGAAGGACTGAAATCCTGCAGCGCCCGCAAGGTCCCCCTGCTCAAGAAAGCACATATACAGGGCCGTCTGAAGTTTGCAAATGAAACATCTGAATGATTCAGAGGAGAACCGGGTGAAAGTGTTGTGGTCAGATGAGACCAAAATGGAGCTCTTTGCCATCAACTCAACTCGCCGTGTTTGGAGGAGGAGGAATGCTGCCTATGACCCCAAGAACACCATCTCCACCATCAAACATGGAGGTGGAAACATTATGCTTTGGGGGTGTTTTTCTGCTAAGGGGACAGGACAACTTCACTGCATCAAAGGGACGATGGACGGGCCATGTACCGTCAAATCTTGGGTGAGAACCTCCTTCCCTCAGCCAGGGCATTGAAAATAGGTTGTGGATGGGTATTCCAGCATGACAATGACCCAAAACACACGGCCAAGGCAACAAAGGAGTGACTCAAGAAGAAGCACATTAAGGTCCTGGAGTGGCCTAGCCAGTCTCCAGACCTTAATCCCATTGGAAATCTGTGGAGGGAGCTGAAGGTTCGAGTTGCCAAACGTCCAGCTTGAAACCTTAATGACTTGGAGAAGATCTGCAACGAGGAGTGGGACAAAATCCCTCCTGAGATGTGTGCAAACCTGGTGGCCAACTACAAGAAACGTCTGACCTCTGTGATTGCCAACAAGGGTTTTGCCACCAAGTACTAAGTCATGTTTTGCAGAGGGGTCAAATACTTATTTCCCTCTTTAAAATGCAAATCAATGTATAACAGTTTTGACATGTGTTTTTCTGGATTATTTTTTTGTTATTCTGTCTCTCACTGTTCAAATAAACCTACCATTAAATGACAGACTGATCATTTCTTTGTCAGTGGGCAAACGTACAAAATCAGCATTGGATCAAATACTTTTTTCCCTCACTGTATGTATGTATGTATATATATATATATATATATATATATATATATATATATATATATATATATATATATCCATACATACACACACACATACGTGTTTGTGTTGGGTGGAGTAAATTAAACCCCTAATACGTATTCCTGTGCCTGTCTTCAAATCATTATACAACGTGACACTGGGTAATCTGTGAGCTCTGAGAAATCCAATAGGACTTATCGCTAACTGTCCCTCCATCTAGAGAAATGATAATACACACTTAGCAGTGAATGACACTCCACCATCCGATCTAGCTATCCCCGGCCTGTTTACATTGCATTTGACATTGGTAGCAATCTGTATGTAAACCTCCCTCCACTGAAGATGTTTCTCAATCTCATATCTGACAGAGATAAGGCCATTGGGGAAGACCTCGTTAACAGGCCTCAAGGCACTCATTGGAGGCAATAGGTTGCGTCTGAAATGACACCCTGTAAAGTGCACTATTTTAGTCTAAAGTAATGCACTTTATAGGGAATAGGGTGCCATTTTAAAAGCAACCTATTACCTCCAATGAGAGCTTGGAGGCCCGTTAACAAGCTCTTCCCCAATGGCCTTATCTCTGTTGTCAGATAGGAGATTGGGAAACATATTCAGTTGAGAGATGGCTACCAATGTCCAAAGCATAGCAGAGAAGAACAGATGGCCTGTATTATGCTCTCTCTCTCAAGGGCATTGACAAGTCAATACATTGCATTCAAGACAAAAAAGTTGGTGATACACCAGCAATGGGTAAATTGGTGAAAAACTAAAGACAGGCAGGCAGTTTCAAGTCTATACATAAAAAAAAGGTCCCACACAGTCATTCTGATTCCTATGTAAAATAGCCTTTTGAGTGACTAATATTTTTTGGGTATTGAAATGCTCAAAATGTGACAAAAAGTACTTTCTCTCTCATGGCTAACTACCAGGAAGTTTGAAAAAAACGGCTGAGTGGGCGGTGATCTCATATTCATGAACTCACCTTGATTGATAACTCTTTGAAACGCCTATGTCAAAAAACGTGGATGCAGTGTTGCAGTAAAATCATCAAGTAAATTTGGTGATACACAAAGCAACTCAAACATTGAAATTGCTTCAATTATGTAAAAAGAAATATATACACATCACCCATTTGGAATCTATTGTGATACGGATCACAGCAGCACTGACTGATGTATTGATATGACAACTGTGTCAGATTTTTGAACGACCCTTCCCCCCTTTTGTTCCATGCTGTCTGAAAACCTAGCTAGCCAAACACAGATGAAAGGGGAGACATAAGTATCTTTGCCATAGATGAAGTGTAAACTTTTAATTATATTTGCTGGCACCCTACAGTCAAATGTTGGCACCAGTAGAGTAGTATCTAGCTATGTACACCACGGCCCTCTGCAAACACGCCTTCTCTGATGTTGGTTACAAGGCGGTACTTCTTTAAATTAGGTAAGAGAGTATCATGTTACCATTGGTATATTCAAAAGGCACTCGCACATCTGAGCCATCTTTGTTGCAGGTGCCTGGTAACAATTGAATAAGATGAGAAAACATAAGAAACCAGCACACTTCTCTTGCTAGTATCACTACTCTTTATTAAGCTTTACGTATCGGCCTCAAGGCCTTCGTCAGTGTATTACATTTAGAGTGATGTCACTCTATCCCCTTAATAATCCCTCCTCCTGAATCCAAGTGTTTGACATGGGGAGGGGGACTGGTAACTTTATGTTCAAACTTGATCAATGTAGACGCAACAGTCATTTCTCTTTCTTTGTTCGTCAGTATGAAAAATAAATGTATGCACTCACTAACTGTAAGTCGCTCTGGATAAGAGCGTCTGTAAAAATGTCATACTTTGATCTGATTTCATCCAAATATCATCAAATTTAATAAAAAAATGTTTGACTTTTAAGAATTGATCATTCTACAGAGGATGGAAGATTGTGTTTTTGTTTAACTGCAGGGAAAGAATGAAGCGCCATGTTGAGGATGAATTAAGCCATTTCCTGTTGCCACAGTAAACAGAACCTCAATACAGGGCATCCCTATAAAGTCAGGATGGGTTGTGTGGAAGGACGGTTAGCTAGCTCAATTGCAGTCCACGTGTGTGTCATGGTTCAATGAGGGCTGTAGCTAATGCTTTTCAATGGAATAAAGGAGTTCTCTATGTGACCAAGTTTTTACTGTAAAGAGTTAATTTCACATGGTCAGGTGTAGGCTTGCGTTCATTGGGAGCGTCTGTTGAACGATCCCATACCTGAATTTTGTTTCTAGTCTAGATTCAAAACGTAGTTGAAGCATTTGCACACATGTTAAACACTGAACATTTGCTGCAAATTGAAAGCTCAAACATTCCTAGACAATTTTTTAAAAAGATGTCAAAAACCCAAGGTCGTGCTCAGTGCAACAAAGCTTAGTTCATAACCATGATGAATCTAAACTTTTTATACACCACAAATTGACAGCCTGCACATTACATTTTGGGATTTTACATCTGGCCTGTACCTCTGTGATTCCACTCAGTACACAATAACCTAAATCTGAAAAGACAAATCTTAAGAGACACTGTTAATAACCGTTGTGCCGATGTCATTCAAAAGCACATTAACTCTAGGTCAGGCTTCAAGTGAGGCCTACCTTTCTGCAATGTAGTGGGGGGGGGGGCAAATTAATTAATTGTTCATTAGGGTTATGTCTAGAGTTGGTGGACAATAACTTAGGGTTATAGCTAGGGTTAGGGTTGAGCTGAGAAGGTTAGAGTTAAGGCCTCAACCCTACAAATAACCCTAATTACCAATTAAGTTTCAAGTTTTATTAGTCGTATTTACAGGGTACACATGGTAAGCTCCGTCAAACTAAATGCTTACTTGCAGGTTCCTTTTCGACAATGCAATTTCAATCGAGTACAATCTTAACTGAATGAACAACAAAGATCAAATGCAATATTAAACTTTATTAAATAGTTTGGGGAATGGCTCTGTAGAATATACTTTTTTTTAGCATAAGTTTAATAAAAAGGAAGGCACAATTTATAGTACAATATTTACACATGTATCAGAAAGGGGGGACTCTTTCTGAGTGAGCGAGCGTGAGCTAAGGTGCGGAGAGTCAGTGCAGGTAGTCAGTCCAGTGTGTCGAGTCGAGTGTTCAGCAGTCTGATGGCTTGTATACCGAAACAGTCTCTGAACCTGTTGGTATCAGACCTCATGCTCCGATACCGTCTGCCCGCCAGTAAGGGAGTGAACAGCTCGTGGATGGGGTGTGTGGGGTCCTTGATGATGTTGCGAGAGGCACCATTTCAAGTAGATGTCCTGGATGGGTGGGAACACTATCCCAGTGATGTACTGGGCCGTCTTCACCACCTTCTGGAGGGTCTTGTGGTTGTGGATGGAGCAATTCCCATACCAGGATGTGATGCAACTGGTCAGGACGCTCTCGATGGTGCAGCGGTAGTATTTAGAGAGGACCCAACATGGCAAGCCAAATTTCTTCAGCCGCCTTAGGAAGTAGTGGTGCTATTGCACCTTCTTGACAAGAGTGGTGGTGTTGTTGATCCATGTCAAGCCCTCGGTGATGTGGATGCTCTACTTTCCTTGGTGAGGACCTCTATACCAGGCGGTGTCAGAGGAAGGCCCTCAAAATTGTCAAAGACTCCAGCCACCCTAGACTGTTCTCTCTGCTACCGCACGGCAAGCGGTACCGGAGTGCCAAGTCTAGGTCCAAAAGACTTCTCAACAGCTTCTACCCCCAAGCCATAAGACTCCTGAACAGCTAATCATGGCTACCCGGACTATTTGCACTGCCCCCCCACCCCATCCTTTTTACGCTGCTGCTACTCTGTTAAGTATTTATGCATAGTCACTTTAACTCTACCCACATGTACATATTACCTCAACTACCTCAACTAGCCGGTGCCCCCGCACATTGACTCTGTAACGGTACCCCCCTGTATATATAGCCTCCCTACTGTCACTTTATTTTACTTCTGCTCTTTTTTTCTCAACACTTTTTTTGTTGTTGTTTTATTCTTACTTTTTTTGTTTAAAATAAATGCACTGTTGGTTAAGGGCTGTAAGTAAGCATTTCACTGTAATGTCTGCACCTGTTGTATTCGGCGCATGTGACCAATAAGATTTGATTTGACTCCCGACTCTTTACTGCAGTCCTCTTGATGTGGATCGGGGTTGTGTTCCCTCCTCTGCTTCCTGAATTCAACAATCAACTGTTTGGCTGACGTTGAGGATGAGGTTGTGGTCTTGGCACCACAATCCCTGTTCACTTACCTCCTCCCTATAGGCTGACTCATTGTTGTTGGTCATCAGGCCTACAACCATGGTGTCATCAGCAAACTTGAATGATGGAGTTGGTGTCGGGCAAACCACGCAGTCGTGGGTGAACAAGGAGTACAGCAGAGGGCTGAGGACACACCCCAGGGGGGGCCCTGTGTTAAGAGTCAGTGTGGAGGAGGTGTTTTTTTCAAATCCTCACAGCCTGTGGTCTGCCAGTCAGGATGTCCAGGATCCAGTTGCAGAGAGTAGTGTCCAGACCCAGGTGTCGAGCTTGGAAGGAACAATGGTGTTGAATGCTGAACTGTAGTCAATGAACAGCATTCTCACATAGGTGTTCCTCTTGTCCAGATGTGTTAGGGCTGTGTGAATAGCGATGGAAATTACATTTTCTGTGTATCTGTTGGAATGGTAGGAGAATTGTAGTTGGTCCAGTGTGCCTGGGATGCTGGCCTTGATGTGTGCCATGACCAGCCTCTCGAAGCACTTCATGATGACAGGGGTGATTGCGGCGGGGCGATAGTCATTTGGGCATGTCACCTTGGTTTTCTTGGGCAGTGGGACGACGCTGGTCTCCTTGAACCAAGTGGGGACTACAGCCTGTGACAGGTTGAAGATGTCAGAGAAGGCACCCGCCAGTTGGTCAGCACACACTGAGGACGTAGCCTGGGATACAATCTGGACCAGCGGCTTTGTGAGTATTCACTCTTGAGTTTTCCTCACGTCAGACTCGAAAAGCGAAAGCACCTGGTTGTCCAGAACAGTGAGAGCCTTTCTGGATGGCTCGGTATTTTCTGCCTCGAAGCGAGCATAGAATGTGTTAAGCTCATCTGGGAGGGAGGCTTCAGTGGGCACCACACAGCTGGATTTGCCTTTGTAGTCTGTGATAGCCTGTTGTCATTGTCATATACGTCGCAATTAATTAACTCGGCCCACCCCCACTACATTGCAGAAAGTTAGGCTTCACTTGAAGCTACCCATCCTTCCACACAACCCATCGTGACCTTACAGGGATGCCCTGTGTTGAGGTTCAGCTTACCGTGGCAACAGGAAATGGCTTAATTCATCATCAATATGGTGCTTCATTCTCTCCCTGCAGTTACAAAAAAAACACTCTTCCATCCTCTGTAGAACGGTCAATTCTTAACGTAAAGACGTGAAACTCAGAGCATTGTTAAAGAGTGTCCCCACTGAATGTACAGGCCGTGACTTAGGGGCTGTCTCAAGGGTTACAAAGATTGCATCTTCCCAAATGTTACATATTTCAAATATGATATTTGTGACGGGGGACCGCCATATGAAATTTGAAGTCAATTTACCCAAAAGCATTTTTGTCCTCTATTGGATACAATGGTCTTGCAGTTCTATAAGCTAAGAGCCTTGTTAGAATGTATTCTGACTTGAAACTGTCTGAGTTCTTCACCAATTTAGCCATTGCAGCTGTATCACCAACTTTTTTGCCTTGAATGCAATGTATTGACTAATGCATTAATGTCCTTGACACATTTATTTGTCAATATTCTGTCTGTGGCACAGAGAGAGAGAGAGAGAGAGGAAGGAAGGAGGTGAGAGAGGAAGGAGGTGAGAGAGGAAGGAGGGAGAGAGAAGATGGGGGATAGAGAGATGGGGAGAGGGGGTAATAGAGAGAGACATGTCTGTCTGTCTAAACCTAATCTTTTCCCATTGACTGGAATTTATTGACGTAAGCATGACACTCATCTTTTCAAATTGAACGCAATGTATTGACATACACGTCAACACTCTGACACTGATCTTTTCCAGGATTACGTTTACGTTTCCAGGATTACGTTTTCCTATGATATCATGTGGATCCAGCGCAGAGCAGAGTTCACTCAGTCAGTGGCTGTCTAGACTTGTGTCCCAAATGGTACCCTATTCCCTACATAGTGCGCTACTTTTGACCAGAGCAGAGCAGGCAGTAGAATACAACTGGGCTGCAGTTGTATTCTACTGCTGAAAGTTATAATAATCACGTCATCCCACCAAGGCATTTGCTTGTGATAATTTGAATTTTTTTACAAATCGCCAAAAGACAAAATCTATTCAAGGAATTTTACCTCAATCTTAATTAATCAGTGATGACAATTTTCATTGCTGATTAAGGTACTGCCCCCCCTTCAAAATAATGTGTTGTTCCACATGACAACATTTTACACCAAGAGCCTAGATTGAATTCGTCATAAACTACAATAACATTTTCAGATGTACCTTTTGAGTGACCTTGTGTATCCCATAGAAGTGTTGAGAATTGTCCATGTTTTGACTCAGGTTTCTTGGTTTTGGGTATTTTAGATCAGGGATGGACAACTACATTCCTCAGGGGCCTGGTTGGTGTCACACTTTATCCCCAGCCCCAGCTAACACACCTGACTCCAATAATCAACTAATCATGATCTTCAGTTTAGAATGCAATTAGTTTCATCAACTGTGTTTGCTAGGGATGGGGGAAAAGTTTGACAATACTCCAGCCCCCAAGGAGTTGCCCATTTCTGTTTTAGATGTTTAGTTAGAATGGTAGCCTAGCTCAGACATTAACATAGTATCTTGATTTTAGCTTTTCATCCACATTGTACAATAAACTTAATTCTAACATCAAATTGAACTGTTGACTTCTTACATATGTATGTGCATGACATGGAGGCTGATATAGCAGACAGTGATTGAGCTGTCCTAGCAGTCTCTTGCCTCAGTCACACATTCAAGAAGAAGCGTTATATCGCTCCCTTGTGGTCATATATTTGAAATCTTTTTACAACTGGATAGCCTTGGAAGAGGAACATGAGAACAAATTATTTACATTTTAGTCATTTAGCAGACGCTGTTATCCAGAGCGACTTACAGTTAGTGAGTGCATACATATTTTTAATTTTTATTTTTTAACATATTTGGGATTATGACAACGATGTGTTCTGCAAGTGCATGAGGTCTGAACATTTTCACAATACAGAAATTAATTTAAATATGTTTATTTTCCTAGACCATCATGAAAAGGGGCATGATGGAAGCCCTACAATATTACGTTTTGCTTAGTAGTGAGAATGCTCGGGAGCAGGCAGTGTTGAAAAGTAATATTTTGTACTTTTCTTAAATGTATTTTTTTTGTAATTGACTGAAACAAGCAGACCGGAACATTCAGCTAGACAAGACCAACAACATAAACAAACTATACAGTAGTGAGTGGAGTTACAAACAGACTATACTAAACAAGTTAAAGTCTTATGTGTGATAAAATGTTTTCCACACACATAACTACGTGTAGCCAGCCTTCTTGGACACCGGGTCCCCACATTTCCCACTCTCCCACGCCGAAGAGCCTGAAGCCGCACATGGCTCTTCTCTCAGGCTCTATTTCCCTACATGGGAGCATTGTGAACCGTAGGTCGGGATTTTCGACCTGGTTACAAGTACATTAAACAACACAGCATCTTTTCAGTATGTTTTGTTATTTCTGTATCTTTTGTGATGGGAAGAAGAAGAAAAAAACGCCAATTTGTGGCCGTGGTCGAAAGGGAAATCCTTCTTATGACGTGAATATCGACTCGGAGTATACCATATTGTCATGACAACGGACGGATCAATCATATTATTGTGCAATCTGAAGGTTACATAAGCCATGTATTTTTCTGCACTCATTCACACACTTTTTTTGAGCTTGCCAGAAAGTGCACTAAAGTCCCTAATGTTACTATCCACAAGCTGCTAGTGAGTGAAAAGAGGCTCTGATCGTAACTGATCAAATAGCACCAATGTTACATGACAAGATATTCGGAGGGTGTTGTCCAAATAGTAAATCACCCTGAACCTTATACTTAATTTACTATGACGAGCCTACCTGAGATAAGAGACAAGTATAAAATGTACTTATTCAATACATTGTAATGTTGACAGTATACTGTATGTATAAAATAACTATTTTCATGAGATGTGGAGTCCTCTATGTCAGGGGTCGGCAACAGGCGGCCCGCAGACCAAAACCGGCCCGCAAGTGATTATTTTTGGCCCCCCAAAGTGTTTTGCAAAAATATATACACTGAACAAATAAATAAAAGGCAGTTGACATAAAGAAATCAAACAATGTAAATAAATTCATTAGGCCCTAATCTATGGATTTCACATGACTGGGAATACAGACATTTTTGGTCACAGTACCTTAAAAAAAAAGTAGGGGCGTGGATCAGAAAACCAGTCAGGTGTGACCACCTTTGCCTCATGCAGCGCAACACATTTCCTATGCATGTTGATCAGGCTGTTGATTGTGGCCTGTGGAATGTGGTCCCACTCCTCTTCAATGGCTGTGCGAAGTTGCTGGATATTGGCAGAAACTGGAACACGCTGTTGTACACGTCTGGGACATTTTCAGCTTCCAGGAATTGCGTAGAGATCCTTGCGACATGGGCTGTGCATTATCATGCTGAAACATGAGGTGATGGCGGCGGATGAATGGCACGACAATGGGTGTCAGGATCTCGTTACGGTATCTCTAGCATTCAAATTGCCATCGATTAAATGCAATTGTGTTTGTTGTCCGTACCTTATGCCTGCCCATACGATAACCCCACGCCACCGTGGGGCATTCTATTCACAGCGTTGACATCAGTAAACCGCTTGCCCACACAACGTCAAACACGCTGTCTGCCATCTGCTTAGTACAGTTGAAACCGGGATTCATACGTGAAGAGCACACTTCTCCAGCATGCCAGTGGCCATCGAAGGTGAGCATTTGCCCACTGAAGTCGGTTACGACACCAAACTGCAGTCAGGTCAAGACCCTGGTGAGGACGACGGGCACACAGATGAGCTTCCCTGAGACGGTTTCTTACAGTTTGTGCAGAAATTCTTTGGTTGTGCAAACCCACAACTGTCCGGGAGGCTGGTCTCAGACGATCCTGCAGGTGAAGAAGCCGGATGTGGAGGTCCTGGGCTGGCGTTGTTACATGTGGTCTGCGGTTGTGAGGCTGGTTGGACATACTGCCAAATTCTCTAAAACGACATTGGTAGAGAATTAAACACTAAATTCTCTGGCAACAGCTCTGGTGGACATTCCTGCAGTCACCTTGCCAATTGCACACTCCCTCAAAACTTGAGACATCTGTGGCATTGTGGTGTGTGACAAAACTGCACATTTTAGAGCAGCCTTTTATTGTCCCCAACACAAAGTGCACCTGTGTAATGATCATGCTGTTTAATCAGCTTCTTGATATGCCACACCTGTCACAGGTGGATGGATTATCTTGGCAAAGGAGAAATGCTCACTAACAGGGATGTAAAGAAATGTGTGCACAACATTTGAGCTAAATAAGCTTTTTGTGCGTATGGATAAAATTTATTTGATCTTTTATTTCAGCTCATGAAACATGGGACCACAACCTACATGTTATGTTTATATTTTTCATCAGCATATACTGTATACCATACTATACAAATAATCTATAGCTTAGGAGACACTCACACACGCTGTATATTACAGCCCTGGGTTAAGAACTGAAAATACATTTTGTTTATGGTAAATATACAATGTGGTTGTGCACTGAGCTTGATGAAGTACCTGTTTAGAAAGTTATGTTGAGTGTCTTGAAAAAAGGGACTACTGCTCCTTTAAGAAGATAGTTTTACGACAACTTTTTAGGGTATTACGTATTTTACGGCAGTGGTGATTCAAAATGGAGTAACCAGCAAAATCATCAAGGTTGATTGCCAATTAGCTAGGGGCATTATATTCCTATCTCTAAAGTTAAACTCATCGTATTACTAGCAAATGTAATATTTTCATCAGTATGGTTGATAAGAAGAAACCAGACTCTTTCCATTACTTCATGAGTTACGATGATCTGAGTGACAGTAGCGATAGTAACAGCAGCGATTCTGATGAACAGGGCCAGAAGAAATCGAAAGGAAAGGGTGGGGGCGATGCTACTGGAAGCGGCAGCAAATCTCCCCAACACGGGACCAAGCGGGCGGTTAGTGGAGCTCCTCTACCCAAACCTGATGAGCTCTTCAAGTCGGTTTCCAAGCCATCCTTCCTGTACAACCCATTGAATAAACAGATAGATTGGGAGAGTCGCGCCGTGAAAGCTCCTGAAGAGGTACTGTACAAATACTGTTGACGTAGCTAGTTAGTTGTTGACCTAGTAACTTGTGTAGTTGGCTTGCAATGTAACGTTAACTAGCTAACTAAATTAATTCCCACAGTGACACAAAAACATAGCTGCTAGTGTAGTGTTACATTAGTCAGTGAAACACCACTGTACTGTATTCTACCAGCTAGCTAGTTTTACAAGCAAGCTACAGTGTTGATACAGGATTAGAGATAAATAGTAATGGCGTCTTTTTGTAGACCCTAACTCAGCAATTGGACACAGGCTGCTATGAGGAAATGAATGGCGTTTTGGATAAACGGCGAAATTAATGTCTGTGGTAATCACAGGCTTAGGAAATCTTATACGTTTTGTTCTGAGATAACCTTCATCAGCTAACGTCACTTTTTGTGAATTTTGAAGAATTTATGTTATAATAAAAAACAAATCACAAAAGTTTCTTAATTCATAAAGGTCATGTTAACTGACTGCTATTAAAACGTATACGACCTCCTAAGCCTGTGTTAACCTCAGACCTTCGGCGTTTATTCCCAAACTGTATTCTTTCCCCATTAATTTATTCTGTAGGGATGGCTGAACGAACCAGAGTTAATTTAATTCCGGAGTTTAAGGACTACAAGCTGGTGAGCAGTTGCCATACCAGGCGGTGATGCAACCAGTCAGGATGTTCTTGATGGTGCAGCTGTAGAACTTTTTGAGGATCTGAGGACACATGCCAAATCTTTTCAGTCTCCTGAGGGGGAATAGGCTTTGTCATGCCCTCTTCACGACTGTCTTGGTGTGTTTGGACCATGATATTTTGTTGGTGATGTGGACACCAAGGAACTTGAAGCTCTCAACCTGTTCCACTACAGCCCTGTCGATGAGAATGGGGGCGTGCTCAGTCCTCTTTTTTTTCCTGTAGTCCACAATAATCTCCTTTGTCTTGATCACGTTGAGGGAGAGGTTGTTATCCTGGTACCACATGGGGTTGGAGTCGTGCCTGTCCATGCAGTCATGGGTAAACAGGGAGTACAGGAGGGGACTGAGCACGCACCCCTGAGGGGCCCCAGTGTTGAGGAACAGCGTGGCAGATGTGTTGTTACCTACCCTTACCACCTGGGGGCGGCCCGTCAGGAAGTCCAGGATCCTGTTGCAGAGGGAGGTGTTTAGTCCCAGGGTCCTTAGCTTAGTGATGAGCTTTGAGGGCACTATGGTGTTGAACGCTGAGCTGTAGTCAATGAATAGCATTCTCATGTAGGTGTTCCTCTTGTCCAGGTGGGAAAGGGCAGTGTGGAGTGCAATAGAGATTGCATCATCTGTGGATCTGTTGGGGCGGTATTCAAATTCGGTGGGTCTAGGGTTTCTGGGATAATGGTGTTGATGTGAGCCATGACCAGCCTTTCAAAGCACTTCTAGGCTACAGACGTGAGTGCTATGGGTCGGTAGTCATTTAGGCAGGTTCTTAGTTTTCTTGGGCACAGGGACTATGGTGGTCTGCTTGAAACATGTTGGTATTACAGACTCAGTCGTCAGGGACATGTTGAAAATGTCAGTGAAGACACTTGCCAGTTGGTCAGCACATGCTCGGAGTACACATCCTGGTAATCTGTCTGGCCCTGCGGCCTTATGAATGTTGACCTGCTTAAAAGTCTTACTCACATCGGCTACGGAGAGCATGATCACACAGTCATCCGGAACAGCTGATGCTCTCATGCATGCTTCAGTGTTGCTTGCTTGCGAGCATAGAAGTGATTTAGCTCGTCTGGTAGGCTTGTGTCACTGGGCAGCTCGCGGCTGTGCTTCCCTTTGTAGTCTGTAATAGTTTTCAAGCCCTGCCACATCCTACAAGCGTCAGAGCCGGTGTAGTACGATTCAATCTTAGTCCTGTATTGACTCGGAAGGCATAGCGGGATTTCTTATAAGCGTCCGGGTTAGAGTCTCGCTCCTTGAAAGTAGCAGCACTACCCTTTAGCTCAGTGCGGATGTTGCCTGTAATCCATGGCTTCTGGTTGGGGTATGTACGTGCGGTCACTGTGGGGACGACGTCATCGATGCACTTATTGATGAAACCAGTGACTGATGTGGTGTTGTACTCAATGCTATCGGAAGAACAATTGGTTCTAATCCCTGAGCCGACTAGGTGAAAAATCTGTCGATGTGCCTTTGAGCAAGGCACTTAACCCTAATTGCTCCTGTAAATCGCTCTGGGTAAGAGTGTCTGCTAAATAACTAAAATGTAAATGTTAAATGTAGTGTAAAGGTGGTCGAGTGTTTTGTTTTTTTCTTTAATTATTTGTTGTTTTATTATTTTTTATCCGGTTGCATATTTAACATGCTGGTAGAAATTAGGTAGAACGGATTTAAGTTTCCCTGCATTAAAGTCCCCCGGCCACTAGGAGCGCTGCCTCTGGATGAGCATTTTCCTGTTTACTTATGGCCTTATACAGCTCATTGAGTGCAATCTTAATGCCAGCATTGGTTTCTGGTGGTAAATAGACGGCTACGAGAAATATAGATGAATACTCTCTTGGTAAATAGTGTAGTCTACAGCTTATCATGAGATACTCTACCTCAGGCGAGCAAAACCTAGAGACTTCCTTAGTATTAGATTCTATGCACCAGATGTTATTTACAAATATACACAGACCACCACCCTTTGTCTTACCAGAGTCAGTCGTTCTATCCTGCCGATGTAGCGTATATCCCGCCAGCTGTATGTTATCCATGTCGTCGTTCAGCCACGACTTGGTGAAACATAAGATATTACAGTTTTTAATGTCCCGTTGGTAGGATAATCTTAGGTCATCCAATTTATTTTCAAATGATTGAACATTGGCTAATAGGTTTGACGGAAGAGGCAGTTTACTCGCCGTCGGATCCTTACAAGGCACCCTGACCTACGTCCACGATATCTCTGTCTCTCTTTCTCATGCGAATAACGGGGATTTGGGCCTTGGCGGGTATCTGTAGAATTTCCTTCGCGTCCGACTCGTTGAAGAAAAAATCTTCGTCCAATACGAGGTGAGTAATCGCTGTCCTGATATCCAGAAGCTCTTTTTGGTCATAAGAGACGGTGGCAGAAACATTATGTGCAGAATAAATTACAAATAACGCGAAAAAAAACACATAATAGTACAATTGTTTAGAGGGCTGTAAAACCAACAGTAAATAAACAAACTAAATCAAACATTTTCTGTTTAATAATAAATCAATAAAAATCTGATCCCTACACAGGCTCCAGGGCAACCTGGGAGGTCAGGTCTTCCGGCGCCAGTACCCCTTGCAAGTCTTCAGATGTAAAATCATTAAGTCCCAAAAACTTTTCTGCCGCAGCCACAATAATGTCCAGTTTCTTAGATTTCTTTGAGACTTGAGCCGTACAATTTATAACTGTGGCAATGAACGCCACAAAATCCACCTTTTTAACACACAGGGTATCTTTTGACTAGCAGCAAACATTTACTACAGGCTGTGGTGCATCCACTACCATATTTTCACTAGCATCACTTTACTCAATTATTTTAATCGCCTCCGCATAGGAGATTCGATTGACCGCTCGTAACTTTTGCCACCTCAATCTCCTTCACCCTTACAGGGCACTCCAGGAACTTGGGATCATGATCCCCACCACAATTGCAACACCGTCGTCTTTCTATACACCGTTCTTCAATATACTCTGTCCGTCTGCACACACTTGAAACATGGTCCAAATCCTTTACAATTCTTACACTGCAATGGTTTGGAGACGAAAGCTCTTACATCGTATCTTACATAACTAAGCTTCACCTGCGTAGGTATTTGCTCTTTATCAAAAAACAACAGGACCGGCAGACTTTCTTATTTTTCTCCATTCACCCAGCGGGTCAGACGCCGGGCACCAACCACACCAGGAATTGTCTTCAGGGATTCAACCTGAACATCCGTCGTCACCCCTGAGATGACTCCTTTGACTGGTGCTCTACTCCAAAGTTCAAACGCAAAACTTATATTGTCTGGATTATTTTGAGGCTCACTGCAATCTTCCTCTGTTCTTCAGAAATACAATTAATCCAAATAAGACCACTCCTGGTCACTCTGACGGACTCTACTTTTCCCACATATGCATCCTTACTCAACAAACGCACCCAACAAGAAACAATGTATTATCATTCATACAAGTATCCTCCTCTCCAATTTTAGACAATTTCCTTTTTGTTCCAGTTTTCGATACTACTGTTTTCCTTTCAGAACATTCGTCTTCACCAACTTTGCTTGACGCGCTGCTTGATTCGAATTCATCATCCATTTCCGCCAACTTTCCACAGCTCGTCAACTGGCGAGCTCTATTCCAGGGATTTTCTAGTTTTAGTTGACTGCCAGCTAACATGTTATATTGGCTAGCAGTTTGTAACGGCTAATGTGATGCTCCTCCATTAGCCTTTACAGGATAGGTACTGTTTGGCGTAGCAGAGAATTTTCAACCAACCTGAACCTGGCGATACTGTCTTCGTTCTCGATTCGGCCAAACATGCATCTTCTCAAATGTCTGTGTCCAGTTGCAGGTGGTTCGTTTGAATTGAGAAAATGCTCCGTTATTAAAATATTTTTTTTGCTCCATTAAGTAATCCAACGTCTATTTCCCCCCCAAAAATCAAATTGTATTCGTCACATCCTTCGTAAACAACGGGTGTGGACTAGCAGTGACATGCTTACTTACGGGCCCTTCTCAACAATGCAGAGAGAGAAAAATCATAGATAAGTAAAACACGTAATAATAGATACATTAGTATATACAAGGAGCACCAGGACCGAGTCGATGTGCAGGGGTATGAGGTAATTGAAGTAGATATGTACATATAACTAGGAATAAAGTGACCGATGGTAAACAGTAGCAACCATGTATGTGATGAGTCAAAGTTAGTGCAAAAAGGGTCAAAACAGATTGTCCGGGTAGCTATTTGGTTAACTATTTAACTAACTATTTAGCAGTCTTATGGCTCAGGGGTAGAAGCTGTTCAGGGTCCTGTTGGTTCCAGGCTTCGCATCAGTATCGATCGCCGTGCGGTAGCAGAGAGAACTGTCTATGACTTGGGTGTCTGGAGTCTTTGACAATTGTTAGGGCCTTCCTCTGCCTGGTATAGTCCTGGATGGCAGAGAGTTCGGCCCCAGTGATATACAGGGCCGTATGCACTACCCTCTGTACCGCCTTGCGGTCGGATGCCAAGCAGTTGCCATACCAAGCGGTGATGCAGCCAGTCAAGATGCTCTCATTGGTGCAGCTGTAGAACCTTTTGAGGATCTGTGGGCCAATGCCAAATCTTTTCAGCTTCCTGAGGGGGGGAAAGGTGTTGTCGTGCCCTCTTCATGACTGTGTTGGTGTGTTTTGACCTTGATAGATCCCTTAGTGATGTGGACACAGAGGAACTTGAATCTCTCGACCCGCTCCACTACAGCCCCATCAATGTGAATGGGGGCGAGCTCGGCCCTCAGTTTCCTGTAGTTCACACTGCCAGGTCTATGACCTCCTCCCTATAGGCTATCACGGCGACGGTGATCAGGCCTACCACCGTCGTTTCGTCTGCAAACTTAATGATGGTGTTGGAGTCAAGCGTGGACACGCAGTCGTGGGTGAACAGGTAGTACAGGTGGGGACTAAGCGCGCACCCGAGGTGCCCCCGTGTTAAGGGTCAGCGTGGCGGATGTGTTGTTGCCTACCCTCACCACCTGGGGGCGGCCCATCAGTAAGTCCAGGATCCAGTTGCAGAGGGAGGTGTTCTGTCCCAGGGTCCTAAGCTTAGTGATGAGCTTGGAGGGCACTATGGTGTTGAACGCTGAGCTGTAGTCAATTAACAGCATTCTCACGTAGGTGTTCCTTTTGTCTAAGTGGGAAAGGGCCGTGTGGAAGCCATATTACAACCTATGTTGTGATAATTGTGTTGTTTGCTCTATAACCTGTTAGTTCATTTGCCTTGCGACCGTGATATATAAGCCTAAGGCTGAGACAATAAGAAGACAGTGGCAGAATAAATTCAACCACACCTTTTGTTTCATCACAAAACCGGACAGCAACCTCTGTCCGGTGAAGTCCACGAAGCATATTGCATGGAACAAACACTTACATAACCTACAGCATGGTCAAGCAAGTTTTTCCAGACATTTTCGGACCACTAAATAACTATTGATTTAGAACCACAGAGTTACTGCAAGTCACAAAGAAAACAGGAGCTGCCTCCACTATTCCATCACCATTTCAACTTTAACATTTCAACATCATCAAATCACCTATGCTTATTAGTCTAATACAGTGACAACTAAAAGATACCAAAAACTATTTAGTCCAATCAACGTAAGCTAAATATGAGGTGGCTGTCCATTGTTCTGATTTGTGTTTGTGTGCGTGCGTTCTTGCAAGTAGAAAAAACATGTTGACTCACCTTACTGGTAGAGAAACACCAATGCCACCCTCCTCTCTTTCATGTTGACGAAACGGTCTGACTCTGTCATGCAGTACACGCTTTTATTTTTTGTTGTCCTAAACTACCTGGCTAAAATGCTTGCTCGCTAGCCTAATTTCCTTTCATGGGCAGCATTAGCTAGTTAACATTAGCCTTCTACATATTGAACTTCCATCCTTTCAGTCCAGGGGCAAAATGTATGAATGTATGGTTGGATCAGAATCGCTGTTATAATCATTGGCCAGAACGGAGAATTAAGTAAAAACCACATGGCTAATTTAGGAAAGGGACAATTTTTGGGGGGGTAAGGTTTGTATCACAACTAAAGTGGCCAAATAACTTCTTAAAATTAAGCACATCTGCTTTACAAAGGGCGTAGAACCTAACTGGCATTCATAAGCAGCGTGTAGAAATGCACCTTTTTATAATAAAAGCATTATATGCGTAAATCACATTTGCAGTCACTTTTGATAATGTTGTTTTCCCGCTAATGGAACATTCGCGCTTATAGCCTATTGCGGTGTGCACGTTGCTGCGCTTATAATGTGAAGAAATAGCCTAATAGTTTATCAACATGTTAAGCTAAACGTTCTGATCTGTTGCGTCAGCCGCATTGTCAGGTTTTTTGATACTAGTGGTTGTATTAATTTGGGAGCTATCGCATCCCACAACTGTCCCAGACTATGTTTGGAATAATTATTTCTCACAGAATAGAATAGGTCTGCTTTTGTACTATGGGGGATAGTAGATTGACATAGGCTAGTGCTTGTGCTGTTCGTTAGGCCTACTCAGCTTGTTGGCTAACGAAAAGTAAATGTGGACAGGTCTTCAATATGCACCTCAGAATTGGATAAGGACGTGCGCAGTTGCGTCTCCGATGTCTGTCTTCACTTGTAGTCTGTGAGAAAGACCCGATCACGTGATGGAGAGCCATGTGAGTGAGTGGTGCTTCGGAGCACGCAGCACTCAGGGAGAAGGGAATTATAATTATAATATTTAGCCCAAGGGCACAACGGCATGGATTTTTTTAGGGTGCATTACGGCCACCCAAAAGGGATACCGCTGGGAAATTCGAGGCAATATCAAGTGCTTGTCAAATTGTGAATGAGAGACTGATTAAGTGTGTACAGCCTGCGCAAAAACAAAGCAGATCTCATGCCTTTCAAGCGACTCGCATCATGCAGCCTTATATTACAATGTATAAAAAAATCAAAACATGTAGCACTACCTTTGTAGAACAACTAAAGTTACATTAATGACTCTAAGTTTAGCATATAAAGAGTACCTATTTCTTTGTTAACAACTCAACACAGAATAGCCGCATGTGCGCACTCCCTCAAATCATTTGGAGAAAATATCCTTTCTATTTTATTCAACTTTGTTCAATTGCATTCTTCATACTATAAAATAATGCCACAGGTATTATAAGCAAATCTTGTCTGCTAAATGAACTAGCGTAGCCCACAGCCATGTGGCATAGCCAGATTAGGACCTAACATAAGGACAACTCAGAGTATGCTATTCTGTTCTTCTGAAATGGACTACATTTTCTTCATATCATGTTTCTTTAGACCTGTCTAAAGTAAATAATGGATTTATTGTGAAGGTGTACGCTATATTACATGGATTTATTAGACTTTTTAATATGTAGTTTTTCCAAAGGTCTGCATTAGTGGCTTGTAGGCTATGTGTGGAACCCAGGAGATGCTAAATGTGTTTATGTTAATTAACGGTCAATTACCGTGAGACTGGCAGTTATTTGCTTGACAATCACCGGCTGACGAAATTTCGTGACCGCCACAGCCCTAGAACCGGCACGCCTGGCACCCATCATACCACGCTCAGCCGCTTAGGTCACTCGCTTTGCCCATTATAACATTCAATCGAACAGTAACTGAATGCCTCAATGCATGTCTACCTGCTTTATATAGCAAGCCACAGCCACATGACTCACTGTCTGTAGGCGCAAACCATTTTTGTGACCTAATAAACTGGCCAGTGTTTTTTTGTTGTTGCCACATACACCAGATAGGTAGTAAAATGTGTTGTATTATAACCCCATGCATTGTAAACCGTACCCTTGCGGCACAGATGAATAGGAGAAACCTTTCGTTTTTTTTATGAAAAGGGGAGTTGGTTATAAGTATCTTTGCCTGCAGCCTGCCAAGGAGTTCAAGGTGTGGAAGACGAATGCGGTGCCCCCTCCTCAGACTTACGCCACAGAAACAGAGAAGCCCAAGAAGGGAGCTCCCCCGGGTATGGACATGGCCATAAAGTGGTCCAACATCTACGAGGATAACGGAGAAGACGCTCCACAGCCTCACACGGGCAACGCTGTCTTCCTGCCCACAGAGGAACAGCCATCAGATTCAGGTAGGGGGAAAACAATATTGCCTGTATGACTGACCACAGTCTCCCTGCTTAGTATAGCCAAAGATACTGATAACTAACCCAAGATTTATCATTGGCGTTCTTTCCAATGGGAGCAAATGAAGCATAATGGGCAGAAACAAGCAAGGAGGTGGGTAGAGCCAACCACGACCTAGCGAGATCCAATTGGCGCTTTTTATTATGTATTTGCAGATTTCTGTTAGGGAACGCCTACTGAAACACACTCACTCAGCATACCAGGTGATGCACACTCACTCACACAAAACACACACTCACAGCCCATGTTGTAGAGACATTGAACCACTGGTCACGTCCCAATTGGTCACTGTATCCCCGACCATAGCTTATTCTAATATTTCTACTACTGTACATTGTATTTTAGTTGTACGGTTTATACACACCACATTCATTTATATACTGGATTCTTGACATGGCTCACTCTAATATATCTACTGCTGTAGCTACATATCATTCTTTATCTTGTGTAAATTCCCCCCGGTGTACATACACTACCAGTCAATAGTTTGGACACCTACTCATTCAAGGTTTTTTTTTTTTTTTTTTTTATGTTTTACATTGTAGAATAATAGTGAAGACATCAAAACTATGAAATAACACATATGGAATCATGTAGTAACAGAAGAAGTGTTAAACAAATGAAAATATATTTTCTATTTGAGATTCTTCAAATAGCCACCCTTTGCCTTGATGACAGCTTTGCACACTCTTGGCATTCTCTCAACCAGCTTCACCTGGAATGCTTTTCCAACAGTCTTGAATGATTTCCCACATATGCTGAGCACTTGTTGGCTGCTTTTCCTTCACTCTGCCGTCCGACTCATCCCAAACCATCTTAATTGGGTTGAGGTCGGGGGATTGTGGAGGCCAGGTCATCTGATGCAGCACTCCATCACTTTCCTTCTTGGTAAAATAGCCCTTACACAGCCTGGAGGCTACAGACCTCTACTTGCTTTGTAAGTAGGAAACACTGCCGATTTTGCAGGTTATCAAATACTTGTTCTCCCCACTGTATATATTGCATTTTGATACTGCTACAGTGCTATTTGGGTTATTTGGATTCGTCCCACCGTTCTTAAAATCGTGCTTTTTGTTGTATTTTTTCTTTACATTTTAATTGTTTATTTGACATTTACATTACATTTACGTCATTTAGCAGACGCTCTTATCCAGAGCGACTTACATTATTTTTTTTATACCCCCGTGGGAATCGAACCCACAACCCTGGCGTTGCAAACGCCATGCTCTACCAACTGAGCTACATCCCTGCCGGCCATTCCCTCCCCTACCCTAGACGACGCTGGGCCAATTGTGCGTCGCCCCATTGGTGTCACGGCCGGCTACGACAGAGCCTGGATTCGAACCAGGATCTCTAGTGGCACAGCTAGCACTGCGATACACGCTCCTTGTTAGGAGCTAGCTAGTTCATTGCACTGCTATAACACCTGCTAAACAGTACGAAACCAATAAACTTTAGTGGTGAGAAGTCCTAAACGGATGCTTCAGATTTATAGCCACTGTGATGTCTGGTTTTCCCCTTTTTGTCTGTGGTATAGCTTCCTCCTTATTTGGTACTACATAGGGTACACTGTCCAAGTCCAAACAACTGCTTGAACCAGGGTCCAATGCCTCACAAACCGACATTACTGCTCGCTTGACAACGTACTAGCCAGTTGTGCCACTGAAAAGTTAGCAATTCTGTGACGCGAGTGGAGACATTTCACACTGTTATATCTGCTTATCTACCTAGGTTCTATATCTATGCCTGCACATCTCTCAATTACTTTCAGACAGAAAAAGTATTTATCTCCCTCTCTGACACACAGTAACTTGATATTTATAGCAGGGAGGAATCACTGCTAGTTAGGCAGGATTTAAGCACAGTAGGTGGCTGTGCAATCTCAGTTAATTTCTGAATTAGAATTCTGACGTGCTATTTTCTCTCTGTTGTAGACGAAGATGGAGACAAGGCATCAGTGTCAGCAAAAAAGAGGAGGGTGGAGAGCTTCCAACAGAAGGAGAAGAGGAAGAGGGATCTGGGCCAGGCCACCTCTGACAAGAGTTTCGTAGAGGAAGAGAAGAGGATTCTCAGGCAGAACGTGGACTGAGGCCTAGATCTGGTGTGAAGCCTGGGCTTTGATTTGGGTTTTGGTCCAAGTCTGGGTGCACTAACCCTCAGTGACTGTCCTACAGCTCTGCCCCAGACACCCCCACACTCCTCTCTCTTATCCTGTGTCCAGCCCCTGGTTTTGTGAATGGTCCAGTACTCGTCTACCCAGTACACATGATATAGATGTTATTGTTATGGAAACATTTGGACTGTTATTTTTAAACCCTTGGTATATCTCTGATCCAGACACTAGTGGAAAACACATTTATTCCTGAGTTTGTGTGTCCGTAGGTATTGTCCAATGTTTTGTTGTAAATAGACAACCACCTGACCTACATATAATAGGCTTGATTTGGATGAATATCTTTTAACTGCTTTGGGGGATATCAAATGTGTTCATATGTTTGGATCATGGGCAGATTTATTTTTTATATGGCTTTTATTTTTGAATAGTGAGAAATGTATGGTAAAGACATTGCATTATTAGTGTCTCTAAATGTCTCTGTTGGCGAGAACGCAGGGAGCGAGATCAAGAAAGACTGCATTTGATAGACTAATTGAAACCATGTGGGTAAGTTTTCATATACATAAAATATCCACCTGATGGCGCCATTGGGCCACATTTGGGACAACTTTTTCACTGGAGGGAAAGGCTCATTTGCAGTAGTAGTAACTTATGTTGCCATGTCTTTTACTGTGTCTATACAATATGTATACAGTTAACCACACACTGACAATTTTAATGTCAGTTTTGTAGTAAATTCCCTTGTCATACACAACTGATGCAATAAACGGAATGTTAATGACTTGTTGATTAGCTTTCATTCTTTAGCTTGACCAAAAAAGTCTACATTGATATGAGCGCTAAATGGTCAATCAAGCATAACTGTAATGAACAAACCAAAATATGTGAGACACCAGGGAAGCAAGGTAATGCACAACGTGCCATATTGTGAAACGAGTTTGGCCTTTGTTGTGAGGAGGCACTTGGAACATTTTGCTACATGCTGTACAGGCAGTGTACTTCAGATAAGTCAAGGATGTTTCACATAACGGGAAACACCTGTGAAGTTATTCTGTCTGTTAAATATTTAACTCTTGTTCTGGATTTTTATTTCCTTAGCCCTGAAGCGCTTTATAGCTACTAATTTCCAATGAAACTACACCATGGTGATATGGACATATTGTTTGAATACAGTGTTCCTATTGTCAAACATTGTTCATATTCTGTTTTTCATTCTAAGGTATAACATCACTTGGGTGCATTTGAAATGGACTTTTTATAACCTGTATTTCTGAGAATGTGCTCTGATTTGACATGCATGAAATGTGCATTCCCTATTCAGAAATATCCAGTAGTCAATGGAGCAAATATAATGGGTGTTTAGAATTGTTTCCGCAATTCTTAACATCAACTGTTCTGTGATCAGAGGAATTCCTGCCATATCAGTCATCGACCGCTAATATGAAATACTGGTAAATATGCTTTTGATCATATTCCTGTTCCAGGTATGTGCCTGGCCTTGCCTGAAATATGTACCTGATCCAGCTCTGGAGCAGGAGACTGATTTTCTATCACCCATATTTGCGTACAAATAACTCTTCTCCCCTGACTCAGTGGATGACAAATGACCAGTAAGGTGACATCCATCAATGTTCAAGATTGTGAATGCCTCACACAGACGTGGGTTTTGCTATGTGGAAATTTCCCTGGAAAGGGATGTGTTTTGCAATGTAGTGTGGAAATTCACATGTATGACTGGGAGGAAGGAAAACATTCCTGGCAGCAATGCATAAGCCATAGACAGTAGATTACTGTCTCACTGGTGGGGAAGGCTAATTTGCTCTAGTAGTACAGTGCCTTCAGAAAGTAAGTCTTCATACCCCTTGACTTAATCCACAGTTCGAGGCATTGGACAACTTTCCTGTTCTTTGCGGTTTAATCTGTGTTTGAAATCCTCTGCTCAACTGAGGGACCTTACAATTATCTGTATGTGTGGGGTGCAGAGATGAGGTAGTCATTCAAAAATCGTGTTAAACACTATTGCACACACAGTTAGTCCATGCAATTTATTATGTGACTTGTTAAGCACATTTTTACTCCTGAACTTATTTAGGGTCGCCATAACAAAGGGTTTGAATACTTACAGTGAGGGAAAAAAGTATTTGATCCCCTGCTGATTTTGTACATTTGCCCACTGACAAAGACATGATCAGTCTATAATTTTCATGGTAGGTTTATTTGAACAGTGAGAGACAGAATAACAACAAAAAAATCCAGAAAAACGGATGTCAAAAATGTTATACATTGATTTGCATTTTAATGAGGGAAATAAGTATTTGACCCCTCTGCAAAACATTACTTAGTACTTGGTGGCAAAACCCTTGTTGGCAATCACAGAGGTCAGACGTTTCTTGTAGTTGGCCACCAGGTTTGCACACATCTCAGGAGGGATTTTGTCCCACTCCTCTTTGCAGATCTTCTCCAAGTCATTAAGGTTTCGAGGCTGACGTTTGGCAACTCGAACCTTCAGCTCCCTCCACAGATTTTCTATGGGATTAAGGTCTGGAGACTGGCTAGGCCACTCCAGGACCTTAATGTGCTTCTTCTTGAGCCACTCCTTTGTTGCCTTGGCCGTGTGTTTTGGGTCATTGTCATGCTGGAATACCCATCCACGACCCATTTTCAATGCCCTGGCTGAGGGAAGGAGGTTCTCACCCAAGATTTGACGGTACATGGCCCCGTTCATCGTCCCTTTGATGCGGTTAACTTGTCCTGTCCCCTTAGTAGAAAAACAGTCCAAAGCATAATGTTTCCACCTCCATGTTTGACGGTGGGGATAGTGTTCTTGGCAGCATTCCTCCTACTCCAAACACGGCGAGTTGAGTTGATGCCAAAGAACTCCATTTTGGTCTCATATGACCACAACACTTTCACCCAGTTCTCCTCTGAATCATTCAGATGTTCATTGGCAAACTTCAGACGGGCCTGTATATGTGCTTTCTTGAGCAGGGGGACCTTGCGGGCGCTGCAGGATTTCAGTCCTTCACGGCGTAGTGTGTTACCAATTGTTTTCTTGGTGACTATGGTCCCAGCTGCCTTGAGATCATTGACAATATCCTCCTGTGTAGTTCTGGGCTCATTCCTCACCGTTCTCATGATCATTGCAACTCCACAAGGTAAAATCTTGCATGGAGCCCCAGGCCGAGGGAGATTGACAGTTCTTTTGTGTTTCTTCTATTTTCGAATAATCACAACAACTGTTGTCACCTTCTCACCAAGCTGCTTGGCGATGGTCTTGTAGCCCATTGCAGCCTTGTGTAGGTCTACAATCTTGTTCCTGACATCCTTGGAGAGCTCTTTGGTCTTGGCCATGGTGGAGAGTTTGGAATCTGATTGATTGATTGCTTCTGTGGACAGGTGTCTTTTATACAGGTAACAAACTGAGATTAGGAGCACTCCCTTTAAGAGTGTGCTCCTAATCTCAGCTCCTTACCTGTATAAAAGACACCTGGGAGCCAGAAATCTTTCTGATTGAGACGGGGTCAAATACTTATTTCCCTCATTAAAATGCAAATCAATTTATAACATTTTTGACATGCATTTTGTTGTTGTTATTCTGTCTCTCACTGTTCAAATAAACCTGCCATTAAAATTATAGACTGATCATTTCTTTGTCAGTGGGCAAACGTACAAAATCAGCAGGGGATCAAATACTGTTTTCCCTCACTGTATTGACTCAAGACATTTCAGCTTTACATTTTTTATTAATTCGTGAAGATTTCCTAAAACATAATTCCACTTTGACTATATGGGGTATTGTGTGTAGGCCAGTGACACAATCTTAATTTAATCAATTTTAAATTCAGACTAACACAACATTTTGATAAAGTCAAGGGGTGTGAATACTTTCTGAAGGCACTATATTATGTTCATTTAGCAGATGCTCTTATCACACCGTAGTGCCATCAGACTTCTGATACCAATGCAGGGTGAAAAGGGGCCACAAAATGATGAACCACTATTACAAATGGTATCAAAGTATTTTGAAAAAACAAATTAAAGCTCTCGAAAGTATCTTCTTACAAAATACATAGGAGTGTAGTTCAGCCTAGTGTAATAAAATTGACAAAATACTCAGAAGTAATTGAAATACATGTACATATTTCAAATACATGTAACCATTTTCTTTCCAAATTATATACTGTCTATACACACCACGAATTTATACTCTGGATTCTGACATGCTCAGCTCACTAATATATTTACTCTAGGTTGTTGATTGGACCCATTCTGTCATTTCTTTATTTCTTGTTGAGATTCTTTTGATTATTTGTGTATTTGTATTGTATTTGCGAGACATTCTACTGCACTGTTGGAGCTAGTAACAAAAGCATTTCGCTGCACCTGCTATATCACCTGAAAATCTGTGTATGCGACCAATTCACTTTGATTTTTGTATTTCTCAATTCAGATTCATTCATGCATCACCAGTGAACTACTCCAAGCATACAAAAAAACGTTACGAACAGGCATGACATGCAGTATGTAACACGTTTACTGTAAGGTCAAGCAGGCCTACAGTGCATTCGGAAAGTATTCAGACCCCTTGACTTTTTCAACATTTTGTTAAATTACAGCCTTGTTCTGAAATTGATTAAATTATTTTGTTTTCCACACACATTACCCCATAATGACAAAGCGAAAACAGGTTTTTAGAAATGTTTGCAAATCTATTGAAAAAAAAAAAAAAAAAGATACCTTATTTACATAAGTATTCAGACCATTTGCTATGAGACTTGAAATTGAGCTCAGGTGCATCCTGTTTCCATTGATCATCCTTGAGATGTTTCCACAACTTGATTGGGTCTACCTGTGGTAAATTCAATTGATTGGACATGATTTGGAAAGGCACACACCTGTCTGTATAAGGTCCCACAGTTGACAGTGCATGTCAGAGCAAAAACCAAGCCATGAGGTCGAAGGAATTGTCCGTAGAGCTTAGAGACAGGATTGTGTCGAGGAACAGATCTGGGGATGGGTAAAAAAAAATCTGCAGTATTGAATGTCCCCAAGAACACAGTGGCGTCCATCATTCTTAAATAGAAGAAGTTTGAAACCGCCAAGACTCTTCCTAGAGCTGGCCGCCCGGCAAAACTGAGCAATCGGGGGAGAAGAGCCTTGGTCAGGGATGTGACCAAGAACCCGATGGTCACTCTGGCTTAGCTCCAAAGTTCCTCTGTTCAGATGGGAGAATCTTCCAAAAGGACAACCATCTCTGCAGCACTCCACCAATCAGGCCTTTTAGGTAGAGAGGCCAGACGGCAGCCACTCCTCAGTAAAAAGCACATGACAGCCTGCTTGGAGTTTGCCGAAAGGCACCTAAAGACTCTTAGACCATGAGAAACAAGCTTCTCTGGTCTGATGAAACCAAGATTGAGCTCTTTAGCCTGAATGCCAATCGTCACATCTGGAGGAAACCTGGCACCATCCCTACGGTGAAGCATGGTGGTGGCAGCATAATGCTGTGGGGATGTTTTTCAGCGGCAGGGACTGGGAGATTAGTCAGGATCGAGGGAAAGATGAACAGAGCAAAGTACGGAGAGATCCTTGATGAAAACCTGCTCCAGAGTGCTCAGGACCTCAGACTGGGGCGAAGGTTCACCTTCCACCAGGACAACAATCCTAAGCACATAGCCAAGACAACGCAGGAGTGGGTTCAGGTCAAGTCTCTGAATGTCCTTGAGTGGCCCAGCCAGAGCCTGGACTTGAACCCGATCTAACATCTCTGGAGAGACCTGAAAATAACTGTGCAGCGACACTCCCCATCCAACCTGACAGAGCTTGAGAGGATCTGCAGAGAAGAATGGGATAAACTCCCCAAATACAGGTGTGCCAAGCTTTTAGCGTCATACCCAAGAAGACTCGAGGCTGTAATCGCTGCCAAAGGTGCTTCAACAAAGTACTGAGTAAAGGGTCTGAATACTTATGTAAATGAGATATTTCCGTTTTTTATTTTTTAAACATTTGCATAAATTTCTAAAAACCTGTTTTTGCTTTGTCATTATGGGGTATTGTGTGTAGATTGATGAGGTGAAAAAACAATAAGGCTGTAACGTAAGAAAATGTGGAAAAGGTCAAGGGGTCTGAATACTTTCCGAATGCGCTGTATATCCTCTGTAAGTGTTTTATTTATACATCACTAGTGATTTACTAGGCATGATATGATACATTTACTGTAAGGTCAAGAATATGTCCTCTGTAAATGTCATGTATAAGTCAAACTTCCCTTATAATTGATATGCCTGATAAGTGAACAACTCCAATCGTAATATGGTATCATATGATGACATTACATCCTGTACAGTATGTTATGGGTGAAGCCTTGATGAAGATGTCCTGGCAAAACAGAGTGCACTCTGGGACGATACCGCTTTAATCCATAGCTGTGGCTGTTGCTACTCTGCTCTTAAAAGTCCTTAACCACTAATTTCCAGTGACACTATACCTTAGTGATATGGACATACTTAGTTAATGAAGACATTGTTTTTTCATGTGCTAGTTGTGGTATCAAACCCAAGTGATGATGGTATAACATCACCAATTATAGCATCCCATGGCTCTGGCCACAGCTGTTATCTGATGCTTTGCTGTGCTGTGGTCCACATTTACATCCTGAGAGCGAGTGGACTGCTAAGTGCCAGGAAAGAGGGCTGTCAGGTTGTCAGCGAGGCTCACGGGGAATGCTGGGTGGTGGGTGCTGCTGAGAGGCGCAGACCTGGGTTCAAATACTATTTGAAATAATTTCAAATACAATATACTGTATGTGCTTGATTAAGCTTGCCTGGTCAATAGAATAGTCCAAAACCTGCAAACCTTGCCCATCTTGCACTCCAGACAGGCTAGACCAAGCACTCAACGTATTTGAACGATTTCTAATAGTATTTGAACCCATGTCCACTGGGTGCTGAGGCATGCCCTGTGTTGTCTCTCTTCTCACTCCCACTGCCAGCAGTGGCCATGGGTAGATGTTTTCTAGAAGCAAACAGTTGCTTTTCACACCACTGGCTGGCCCATTCTGACAAACAGATGTTGTGGAGCGGAAAACCCGGGATATCCGCTAGGGACAAATCCTTTTTTAAATATGTCATTAAATGCTTCATGTAAGGCAAGACATGTTGCTGTTCCAGCTGTACATTAAACACATGTTATCGAGATGTGTGTGTGTTTTAGGTAACAGCATAATTATCATAATCATTACATTTCTAAACATGTAGTGGACCAGGGCCCAGGTTCCCAAAAGCATCTTTGATGGTTCTAAAGATGAACTTAGCCTTAAGATGCTTTTGGGAAACTGGGCCCAGGGCATTTCGGTGGTATTGAGTGGTATTATAGAGGAAAGACTATCTCTCGGGCTCGCGCTTTCTCACACTTGCTCTCTCTAGCGTGCGGACATGCCTGAGTTCATTGATGTGTGGCAGTAAAATGGAGCCAGACTCCAGAGAGGGAGAGGAGAGGTTGGGGATGGATGGTGAACAGTAGCAGTGAGGGAGACAAGGAGTCTGACCTCTGTGATGATAAACATGTCAGTGGCGGTCTGTTGATAAAGCCAAGCAGAGACAAAGGCAGGGCAGGGGGGCCAACCCCAACTCACTGAGCCTGAGCGATAGCCTGATAGCCAGCCTGGACAGCAGTAGGCTTATGGTTAGAGATGTGTATCTCTACTTCTCTGTCAACGTCATGTCCTACCTGAAGAGGCTTAAGTTACCAGAGCAGGTTAAGTAGCAAACACATGCACTGGCTTAAAGATAACCCTGCCCTGGTCTAGCCTGGGAGTGTCAGTGTGTTGGTGAGTGTGTTGTCTAGATGCTTAACGGTATGCACTACTTATAAAGCTGTGTCAGGATGTATAAGATTTCAGGGAAGGAGTTGTGATGTTGTGATGACAACATTTTGTTTGGCAGTGTTTGGAATACAGAATAATGTCTGTATATAAATGTATAAACAAATTCTAACTATTCACTTTAGGGACAATCAGGACAATATCACAATAAACTCAGTTTGATTGGTATTTTCCCAGACATTTTGAAATGAGAATAGAACATTAAACACTGTGTTCTCAACTGAAAACATATAATTTATGTTTTGTGTTGTTTTCATGGTTTTCTCATCATTCCAAATGGCGAGAGGATACATAGGAATGCATGTGAAAAGAATAGTGACTCTCTTGACCATAAAGGAGGCCCTTCGCAATGCTGCAGTTCTGACAGTCAGGGATCCAGTCTAATTTATACCCTGAGAAAGGCTGCATGTCATGGCCATACATTTAGTTGCGGTGTGCATTGAAAAATGCGAAGGCCCATAAACCAGGCTGGGGGGAGAGACTGGGAACAATGGCCAGCCATCGGGAAGAGAGCCCCAACAGCTGCAAAGCCCTGTGTCCACCACACTCTCACACACACACACAGGTTTGTCTGAATAGGGTCCAACCAAGCAGATGTTCTGCCCCTGCCATCACAAAGAGGAACGTGAGTGATTGAAAAAAGAAACAAAACATCCTCTTCTTTCCCTGCTGTATCATAGAGGTTGCAGAGTAAAGCAAACAGACTCCCCCGTGTCTGTAAGTTGGAGAATGTTCAATTTTTCAAACAACTGAAACACCCTTTTCCTGCAATCTAGAGCCATAATCATTATGCTTAATTCTATGTTTATTCAATAAATATGTTTATTTTTCTACATATCTAAGCACACCTCTAGAGCTGTCTGTTACCTCCTGACTGGTGATTTTTTGTCTTTCTCTGCATCACTGCTAAAATCTGGGTAAAAGATTGAAAGGAATGTGAGTCTTAGTTAGTAATTGCCTGCTTTTCAAATCTATCAACCTTGTCAGCAGGCATGCCAGCTAAGATACTTAGACAAGCTAGCTACTCTAACTTAATTGATAGCCTGAAATGGCTTCTTGGTAGCTAGTTATGATGTTGGGAGATAAATTCCCAATCTGGGCTAGCTAAAGCCAACTTCATAAAATGTATAAGTGGCTAGTAGTATTACAGAGAAACAACATCCGTTTTTACCAAAAAAAGAAAACATATTTTGTTTTATTTGACATTTTTAAACAGGACAAATCTGAGTGGCCACATGCCCCTGTGCCCCCTATGGGTATGATGCCTCTGAGCAGAAGGCTACTCATGGTCTTGCACTTTCATTAAGCAGGTCAAGGACAGAGTGCTGTTATATTTGGGCGGCAGGTAGCTTAGTGGTTAAGAGCGTTGTGCCAGTAACCGAAAGGTCGCTGGTTCTAATCCCTGAGCCGACTAGGTGAAAAATCCGTCGATGTGCCCTTGAGCAAGGCACTTAACCCTAATTGCTCCTGTAAGTCGCTCTGGATAAGAGCGTCTGCTAAATGACGTAAAATGTAATGTATTTGAATGCTATAAAGGATTTTCACTTAAAAATAAGGAATTCCCAGCAACACTATATCATAGGTCTTATTCCAGAATAACAAAAAAGGGAATAATTTGTGTAATTACATTATATCCGTACATAAAGTAACATACGTTTGTTATTTTCTAAGAAAGTACAGAAAAATGAATGCATAAGTGATAAGTAACCTGTTCAATCAAGTGTTTTAGCCTACTGGAAGTGAAGGCAGATACAGGATAGCAATACTTGGTAGACATTAGTCTATTCACTCTTATCTTTTCTTGTGGTTTTATTGGCATGCTCAACTCATTAAAACAAATCTTGAGCATCTTGTGAATCTGTTCTGCAGACATGCACAGAAGTCATGTGGTTCACTCATGCCTTGTACTCCATATCCCCCGGGAAAACGTGCACTGACAAGTCAGTAAAAATCAAGAAAATATATATTGAGATTGACAAACATGTTGATGATAAACACGTATATATTATAGCTATATGCGTTGTTATAGTTTGTGGATTGGCTTGGAAACCACATTTGAAACAGTTATTATATTATTAGTATTATTCTTATTATTAGTAGTAGTAGTAGTATAATATTATTATGCTTGACCAAGCCTGTAGGACTTTGCATAATGCGTTTATAGATTCTCTGGAATGTAACCAGTGATTTACTAATCTGTCACATGTTGCCTCTAGGATACTATGTCACATGTTGTGTCTTTCTGTTACCAAATTCATAACATATTCGGTGAATTTGTACAATGTAGCAGCCAGCTAAACATTTTTGAACCTACTGCTTGCGCACGAGTTTGCGCAATGCGCTCCTATCACGGTCAGGAAATATTCCAAATATTTGAGACGCAAGCACGGAGATGAGGGGAGACAGAGAGCGGAATGCGGAGAGAGAGGGTGAAGAGCGAGAGGTGCAATTGAGCAAGTGAGCTAACAAGCTAACTAGCTATAGACAGTGAGGGGGCAGATTAGAGGTGACAGTGGAGAATGGAGAGGACTCCGTACACTCGGCGAGTTTTGTCCGCAGAAAGGGTACTCAAACTCGGTCTCTACCGACCAGGGGGCGTGTGCTGAAACTGGAGAAACACCGGTGGAAAGTAAGGAATGGCTGATCCTCTGCGGAGGACTTTACTAGCAAAACTTCGGGGGAAGAAATCCAAGAAAGGGACACCGGCTGGTGGATACGGCGCTGCAGCTAATGGGGGCAGAGAAGGTAAAGAAAAAGTTTATCAAAACCCAGACGGACAAGCTCATCCAGTAGTAATGTTCGCAGAGTTGCATTGTGTGACAGACAATATCATGAGAGGTAACGAGAGTTATGTGAACGGGATTGTAGAAAACAAGGTCGGATCAATTTTGGAGCAGAGCACGGTAGGAGTTGTTGAGACTAGTGTGTTTCCCCAGCAGTACGAGCCTCCAGCTACCATGCACATAAACACTAGCCGGGGGCCGGGAGACAATCAGGGTAGCGGGGGCTCGGAGTTTAGGGGTCGAGTTAATGAAGAACGCTTGGGGGTCTCACTTCAAATAGCAACGCAGTACGGGGGACACGATAGAGACGAGATGAGCAGAATCCATAAACAAGGGCCCGGCTACTTTTCGAGACAAGTACAACAAGAACACATCGGGAGACCGCACGAACAGAGAAAACACTTTGGCCCAATTCCGCGACAGTACAGCGCAGGGGACTCAATCGGGTTCGGGGGCAGTAGTCCTAAAAATCCTATTATATACCACAGACGGCCTGGTTTTGTAGATCGAGAGGTAGTTAAACTGACAGATGGCCACTATCCTGCTTCAAAGAGTAATGGGACAAGTGTCTGCTTTGACAAATATCTAAAGACTCGAGTCAGCGACAGGCAGGCAGACTCCTGCCATCAAACTGTGTACAACTACAAGGCAGAGAAGGCACAGATGTCAATAAATGATTTAAAAGGCAAGGCGAACTTGCATCCTGGCCAAAACCAAATATTGGAAACAAACGTTACAACTAACTGGATGCAAATGTATCCGCCGGGTGTCCTATGTGCGCATCATCCGACCGGTAGTTACACCGAGGAAAACATTGTTATTAAAAACATTGAGCGTTACGGGAGCTCGCCTGAATTTACGGGGAACAACATTAGGGGGACACATTTGCAGAGCCCCACATTCTTCCCCACTGAATTGGAGATATGCGAAGTAACCGTGGCCTCCCATTTCATATGCGCTAGAGAGGGAACACTCCGACACCACTCTATAGATAGCGAGGATGACGATTATTATGATAACGAAATTCTCCCCTTTTACGCATCGGAATCAGTAGGACCAAATGACAGAAAAGGCTCTGATAAAGTAGAAAGCATAGAGTCGGGAATAGATGTTCCAAAAGGACATGTCATCAGTGACAGTGCGCAGGAGACAGACAGACTACATAGCCAGCTGAAAGAGGCTTATTACCTGCTTATAAACGCCATGCATGATATTAGTTTTGATGGTCAGGTCCGTGTCAACGGATGTATAGATGAGAAGAGCTCCTCCAGTCACTCTCGGGACAGCATGTGCTCGTGGTCATCCTTCAAGCACATGGCCAGTGATGCTTGGTCATCTGGAGAGTACAGTGCCCAACAGGTGTCTGACATGGACTTGCTCCTGTTGTGCCTGCTGAGTGAAAATAATAATAATTTAATTAGCAAGAGCCTTGTGAACCAATCTGCTAGCAGGATTAGGCCCCCCTTACTGCGTTCCTCTAGTGACGGAACTATCAAATACTCCAGTGGTGTGCACAATGGGCCCTGTATCCAGGGCCTCGGTTCCCAAAGCCCTGCTGTTGTTGGGGCCTGTGAGGATGGGGATGGAGCAAGTAGGCCGAAGGCTGTTGGAGCCTCTGACCCATTTGAGAAACAGACTAGCTACGATGGTGGCACGAGCAGCGACGACCTGCTCCAAGACACCGGTGACGATGGCAAGTTGAACGAGAGGAGAGGCTCGGTCAACAGCCTTACCGGGTCATCTGACAATGCAGAAACCCAGCAGGGTGGTAACAACAATCGAGACAGCGAGATGAGCGGTTGGGCTCTGGACCAGGGAGGCTCTGCCAAGTCCCACGGTGTCACCGTCAACAAGATGCAGGAGTGGATGCACAAAGGCCGCCTACTGTCATCTGAGATGAAGCAGCGCATCGCAGGCTCCACGCCCCAACCCCATGGTGCCCACGGTGGCCTGGATAGGGCACCACGGCCCAGCCAGGGCCAGGTCAGCTCAGTTCCAGGTGGATCTAAACCAGCAGCCCTGACAACCAGAGTTCACAGGGCTAAACCAGCCGCAGTGGTCTCATGCCAGGGCCAGGCAACGCAGCAGTCAGGTAGGAAGGCCCCTCCTGGGGTGGTGGTGGCCCCCCCAGTGGATTCACTCTGCCATCCAGGGAATCTCCCCCCTGTTGTCCTCCTCCAAACTCCTTAACCCATATTAAACCAATCCGTCTGGTGGTGGTGGTGGTCTCAATCTCCCCCCTCTGGATGCAAACCAAAGGGACGCAATGAATGCTTGTCTGACCGGCCTATTTGCTTTCCTTAGTAGGATTCTCTAAAGTCTAACTGGTGGTGGGTTCTGGTTCTTCTCCTTCACACACTAATTTACAATACATTTTAAACATTGAGTATTGCGTCACAGGGTTATAGAGGGTCACACTGTAGTATTAACAATAACCACTAACTCACTCTGTAGTCTCATGCTGTTGATAACGGTGATACTGGGAATGCATAAAAAATTTATCTTAAACAATTAAATGTAATGTGTATAAATGTTTAATGTTGCTTACCAGCATAATTTGAGATGAAAACATTGTATCATGAAACACAAATGGATATCCTGTTTTGATATTACTATGTTAGAAAATCTCAGGTTGGTGTTCCATGGTGTGTGTGTGTGACTGTGGTGGGTTGAGAGTCTGGTCGAGGGTAAATCAACAGGGCACTAGGCCACATGTGCCGGCTGCTGTTGTTGACTCTCTGGTGCAGTGCTAGAAATAGTGTGATCTCCGAACTGCAGCGAAAAGGCCTCTCTGTTTGACTTGAGAGAGGGGGGGGGGGGGGACCTTCTAATCTCTCTCTCTCTCTCTCTCTCTCTCTCTCTCTCTCTCTCTCTCTCTCGCTCTCTCTCTCTCTCTCTCTCCTCATCTTTCTCTCTTTTTTTCCATCTCTGTCACTCTATTCATCTTTGTGTACTCGACTCTCTTCTTCTCTCATCATAGAAAAGTTCATCCACTTCTGAACTTTTCCACTGTCCAACCATACCTGTTGAAGTTGACAAACAGCAGAAGAGAGAAGAAAGAGCTGGGGAGAGAGACATACAAGCCTCTAGGCTATTTCTGCTGTGTATGAAAAGGGATGTATAGAAAAGACTAGCTCAGGGACCTGGGAAGGGAAGGTCCCTCTCTCTGTAGGTTGCTCTTGGGTAGAGGAAAGAAGGAAGTGGGGGGATTGGGCTGTCATGTCCCCCCTCCTTACTTCTCCATGGTAACTTGCATTTTAAAAGGACCTGGGAGTGAATATTTAGAATGCCATTCATGTTGTTTAACTTGTTTGCACCCTGTTACTTAATTCCTCAGTATCAATGAACAAAATGGGGAGTGATTAAGTATTTACAAAGATCAGCCCTAGAGCTTATCCTACCCCTGTGGGCCCCTCTCTCTCTCTCTCTCTCTCTCTCTCTCTCTCTCTCTCTCTCTCTCTCTCTGTCTCTCTGTCTCTCTGTCTCTCTCTCTCTCTGTCTCTCTGTCTCATCTTTCTCTCTCTAGATCTCTCTCTCTCTCTCTCTCTCTCTCTGTCTCATCTTTCTCTCTAGATCTCTCTCTCTCTGTCTCTCTCTCTCTCTCTCTCTCTGTCTCATCTTTCTCTCTAGATCTCTCTCTCTCTCTCTCTCTCTCTCTCTCTCTCTCTCTCTGTCTGTCTCATCTTTCTCTCTCTAGATCTCTCTCTCTCTCTCTCTCTCTCTCTGTCTCATCTTTCTCTCTCTAGATCTCTATCTCTCCCTCTCTCTCTCTCTCTCTCTCTCTCTCTCTCTCTCTCTCTCTCTCTCTCTCTGTCTCATCTTTCTCTCTCTAGATCTCTCTCTCTCTCTCTCTCTCTCTCTCTCTCTCTCTCTCTCTCTCTCTCTCTCTCTCTCTCTCTGTCTCATCTTTCTCTCTCTAGATCTCTCTCTCTCTCTCTCTCTCTCTCTCTCTCTCTCTCTGTCTCATCTTTCTCTCTCTAGATCTCTCTCTTTCTAGCTCTCTCTCTCTTTCTTTCAATTCAATTCAATGTAAGGGCTTTATTGGCATGGGAAACATATTTTAACATTGCCAAAGCAAGTGAAGCAGATAGTAAACAAAAGTGAAATAAACAATAAAAAATTAACAGTAAATATTACACTCAGATGTTCCAAAAGAATAAAGAGATTTAAAATGTCATGTTATGTATATATACAGTGTTGTAACAATGTGCAAATAGTTAAAGTACAAATGGGAAAATGAATAAACATAAATATGGGTTGTATTTACAATGGTGTTTGTTCTTCACTGGTTGCCCTTTTCTTGTGGCAACAGGTCACAAATCTTGCTGCTGTGATGGCACACTGTGGTATTTCACACAGTAGATATGGGAGTTTATCAAAATTGGGTTTGTTTTTTAATTCTTTGTGGATCTGTGTAATCTGAGGGAAATGTGTGTCTCTAATATGGTCATACATTTGGCAGGAGGTTAGGAAGTGCAGCTCAGTTTCCACCTCATTTTGTGGGCAGTGTGCACATAGCCTGTCTTCTCTTGAGAGCCAGGTCTGCCTACGGCGGCCTTTCTCAATAGCAAGGCTATGCTCACTGAGTCTGTACATAGTCAAAGCTTTCCTTAAGTTTGGGTCAGTCACATTGGTCAGGTATTCTGCCACTGTGTACTCTCTGTTTAGGGCCAAATAGCATTCTAATTTGCTCTGTTTTTTTTGTTAATTCTTTCCAATGTGTCAAGTAATTCTCTTTTTGTTTTCTCATGATTTGGTTGGGTCTAAATGTGTTGTTGTCCTGGGGCTCTGTGGGGCCTGTTTGTGTTTGTGAACAGAGCCCCAGGACCAGTTTGCTTAGGGGACTCTTCTCCAACTTAATCTCTCTGTAGGTGATGGCTTTGTTATGGAAGGTTTGGGAATTGCTTCCTTTTAAGTGGTTATAGAATATAACGGCTCTTTTCTGGATTTTGATAATTAGCGGGTATCGGCCTAATTCTGCTCTGCATGTATTATTTGGTGTTTTTTGTTGTACACAGAGGATATTTTTGCAGAATTCTGCATGCAGAGTCTCAATTTGGTGTTTGTCCCATTTTGTGAATTCTTGGTTGGTGAGTGGACCCCAGACCTCACAACCATAAGGGCAATGGGTTCTATAACTGATTCAAGTATTTTTAGCCAGATCCTAATTGGTATGTCACATTTTATGTTCCTTTTGATGGCATAGAAGGCCCTTCTTGCCTTGTCTCTCAGATTGTTCAGAGCTTTGTGGAAGTTACCTGTGGCGCTTATTTTTAGGCAGAGGTATGTATAGTTTTTTGTGTGCTCTAGGGCAACGGTGTCTAGATGGAATTTGTATTTGTGGTCCTGGCAACTGGACCTCTTTTGGAACACCATTATTTTAGTCTTACTGAGATTTACTGTCAGGGCCCAGGTCTGACAGAATCTGTGCAGAAGATCTAGGGGCTGTTGTAGGCCCTCCTTGGTTGGTGACAGAAGCACCAGAACTTCAGCAAACAGTAGATATTTGACTTTCTCTCTCTTCCTCTTAAAGAAAAAAGAAATGCATTAACCTCTCAAAGTGTGAGTGATTGAATTACTACCCCAGACTATGAACTCTCCTTTTATAGGCTCTTTCTTAATTTATGCAGATGTTTATATGTCTAGGCTGACACTAAAAGTGATCCCTGTTTATCCTCCTCCTGGTTTTTTAATTGTAAATTAGAACTCAATTTGAAGTCAGGAATATAATTAATTAGTGTAAATTATATTTTAGGACAGTCATTTTCAAGTCTAGTGTGCAATCCCCTGTAGATTCATCACCTACACTGTGCTTGCTTTTCACAGTGATGTGAGTCTGTGTGTCTAGGGAAGTAGGTTAAAATAGTGAGAAGTTGTCAGATGTCCTATCGCATGTATGTGTGCGTGTGTGTGTGCGTGTGTATGTACGTACAGTGAGGGAAAAAAGTATTTGATCCCCTGCTGATTTTGTACGTTTGCCCACTGACAGAGAAATGATCAGTCTATAATTTTAATGGTAGGTTTATTTGAACAGTGAGAGACAGAATAACAACAACAAAATCCTGAAAAACGCATGTCAAAAATGTTATAAATTGATTTGCATTTTAATGAGGGAAATAAGTATTTGACCCCTCTGCAAAACATTACTTAGTACTTGGTGGTAAAACCCTTGTTGGCAATCACAGAGGTCAGACATTTCTTGTAGTTGGCCACCAGGTTTGCACACATCTCAGGAGGGATTTTGTCCCACTCCTTTTTGCAGATCTTCTCCAAGTCATTAAGGTTTGTCAGTGGGCAAACGTACAAAATCAGCAGGGGATCAAATACTTTTTTCCCTCACTGTACGTGTGTGTGTGTGTGTGTGTGTGTGCATGCATGCATGTATGCATGCGTGCGTGCGTGTGTCTGTGCGTGTGTGTGAGGTGAGACCAAGGTTATTATAGTAAATGAAAACTGAAACTAAAATAAAAACTACAATTGGAAAAACAATTTAGTAAACTGAAATAAAAAATAAAATCGAAAAATATTTGAAAAACTAAAACTATACAAAAACTATTATCTTTGCCTGCAAAATGAAATAAAATAAAAACCATCATAAATTATGTTTAGTTGTATTTTTTTCTTCTAAACTTTGGGCCAAAATCAAATAGGGTTTTCAAGCTATTTTTTCTAGTGGGGTTTTCGAGCTTCTGAATCTGGTGGGTAAATGTTGCCAGTAGATGCCGATGTTTCAAATAGGCCTACCCACTGGCCACAGACGTCAGTTCAACATCTAGTTTTGATTTACGTTTGGTTGAGTTGTCAACTAACGTTAATTCAACATGAAATCAACAACAAATATCACCATGTCATTGGATTTAGGTTAAAAGTTGGGTTAAAAGTTTGTGAAGCTTGTGAAGTTGCTGGACCCGTTCGCAATCCACACCGACCAACTTGCTGACCAGTGACTGGGCCAAGCTAGAGCAGCCTGTGAAGTTGCTGGAGCCATTCGCAATCCACACTGACCACCTTCAAACTGACAGCCAGTTGCTGTCTGATGTGGTACCATGCCTTCTCAACCTTGAGTAACACTTGCAGTCTACTACTGTTGTAAAACAGTTAGCACAGGTCCTCCTGAAGTCACTGCATGAGCGTTTTGCCTGCATAGTGAATCCTCCGGCAGCCAACTTCGATCCAACCCCTGCAGCAGCTTGCCTGATGGACCTAAGTGTGTCTCTGGTACTTCACTCAACAGAGATGGAGCCACTGATGAGGGAAGCAGAGTCAGAGAGTACAGCCGTGGAGCAGCAGGACCCCAGGAATATGCCAGCACGATGAATCCAGCAAGCATCTTGACCACAGTGCTTCTTATATAGATTCCTCGCATCAAAGATTGTGTCTGGGGTCACTGTCCAGCCGGAGGGTCAACCTGGCAGGGCATTAAGTGCCCCGTGTGAGCTGCGGAAATACCTGAAAGAGGTAAAGTGGAGCATGTTAACAGAGTCACCTCTCCAGATCTGGCAGGCAAGGATGGCTGTTTATCCAAAGCTGTGCCCTGTGGCACTTGATCTGGTTTCTGCCCCTGCGTCCATAGCGTTCGTGGTGAGAATATTCTCTGTATGTGGACAACTATCATCAGGCATGAGAAACCGAACGACCACCTCTCTGGAACGCAGAGATACACCAGAAAATCTTGTTTGGTTGAACAGAAAGGCACACACACACAAACCAAGGTTTTCCGTTAGCCGGTAATAGCCGGCTTTTGGCCGATAAAAAAATAGAAAAGCCGATAAATAAAATTGTCGCCGGCCAATTGTCAGGGAGAAGAAGAAAAAATCCCATTTGAGAAATAATGCTTTTTAGCCTATTAATTGATGGCAATACCAGTCGATGGAAACACATTTGACTGGTCATGCTTATTGGTCTATAGGTTAATTTGCATAATTTAGTGGAATTAAATTGGTGTGTGTGTACAGTATATTTGTTATGTATCTTATTTATCACATGCGTACAGCATACAGATACAGAGCCTCTGAGCTGAATATCTGTCAGACAGCACGAGAACTGCTGCTACAGCATATCAAATATCAAATGCATAGGCAACAGAAGGCAGGCTTCATCAGCACATCACACACCACTTTGCATTGAGCTGGAGGCAGTATGCATTTTGAAAACATATACTTTATTGATTGAAACCTGAACGTTTTACCTCATACAGTATTATGAGTCATGTCTGTCTGACCTTGCTTCAAAGTAGCCTAGCCAAAATCAGACCATATCCGTGGAGGCTATTATTTTATATCAACTTTCTTTCATTGTTCAGTAGCCAAAGGCACAGTCCTAGTCATATTAGCAACCCATGCTAGTTGTTGCATATCAGAGCTCCCCTCTTTCTACATTTTTAATGGATATTTTCATCTAGAGCTGGGATGATACACCGAAAATTACCGACACCAGCATTGCTAACTCATACCGAAGCAATTTTGTACATGTCGGTAATTTTCGGTGATTACACAATGTTCCTTCATGCATTAAACAATAGTCTAAGGAGCGGCGCGGTATATATCAATGCGACACGGCATTTAAAAAATAATTGAGCTCCGGGAGCTCAACACTTTGATCTATGCAGTTTCATTTGAATCAAGACTACAGCAGCCAATCAGAGCCGTGTTCTATCCCATGCTTCCCACACCTGTTGTCGGCTGTTTTCACAAGTGATGTTGCTAGTAGAAGCTTTGTTCATTAGTGGGGGGAAAATGAACAGAGACGAAGAAAATGCAGTCCCAGAAACCAATAACAATTACTGCCAAATAATGCTGTGTCGGTTATTTGGGCTTATTTTGTTGTTAAACCTAGTGACATCGAGCAGAGTGAGGCAGTGTGCTTGAACTGGTGCATAACTATAGCAACCACTCGAGGAAACATGAGCAACTTATTCCACCATTTGAAACACAGGCAAATGGTACAGCATGACGAATGCATGGCGAAGAAAAATGAGGCAGAGGACAACAAGTGAGCAAAGCCCAGTCAACAATCCATTATGGAATCGTTTGCACACACAACTCCCTAACAAGATGCCATAACGTACCACATCGCAAAAAACATGGCCACATATTCAGCAGTTGAACAAAGTGAGTTCAAGGAGATGGTTCACATTCTGGACAAGAAATACAAAATGCCATGTACAAGAAATGCCATGCCAAAATAACATCGGAGCTGAAACAGGTGCACTTTTTCGCGACAACAACTGGAGCCCTACATGTAATTGACACTGCACTACATCTGCAGAGGACCACACTGGGGAGATAATAGCCCAGGCCAGAGGCTGCGGGACTAGCTAGCCTGGGATCAGCCAAAGGAGCATCACAAATGTAATGAACGCATCACAAATGTTGTGAAAGCCACCAACCTAAATGGATGGACGAGGTTGCAGTGTTTTGGCCATTGAGTTCACCTCGCGATCGATATGTGTTGTAATAAAGTTAAATATAATTGAGCAAAAAGTTATAGGCCTACATTTTGATTGTTTGGAGCAAATAATATGCTGCAATTACCAAACACCAATATACTAATGGACAGAAATCAGAAATAAATGCGTAACTAAATGAATGTTTAAAATAGCAGCATTATATCATCTTATAAATCATATGCTGGATCACATGGTAACCAAATAACTTAGGCTAATATGGCCATTTCTTTGACCTGGTGTAAAAAGGGCGCTAATGAAGCGTAACTGTAGTCTTGCCAACAGCAGCCTCTAGAGTACCTGTGCCCCTCCCCAAAAATGTATTCATTGCAATTTATCGTTATGGATTTATAAATTTTTTTGCAATATGGATTTTTGTCCATATCGTCCAGCTCTATTTTCTTCTCTGTCAGATGAAACCGCTCGTATGTGCGGTGCGCTTTTGACAACCTTGTTTTCCCGCTAATTGCATTATGGAATGAACATTCGCACGTAGCCTACTGCCTTGTGTGCATTAGTGCGCGTATAATATGAAAAAAATAATAGTTTATAAACATTTTAAGCTAAACATTCTGACCTGTTGCATCAGACTCATTGCTTTTTAATGTTTTTTTTATGTAGCCTTGGCCTATTGGTTGTATGAATATGAGATCTATCGTTCCGCTACTGTCTCAAGAGTCTGTTTGGAATAGGCTATTTCTTTCTCGACACGCTGACCAGAGAATAGGTCAAGTTTTCTACTATGGGGATAGTAGATTGACATAGGCTGGTGATTTTGCTCTTCGTTACTCGTCTTGTTGGCTGAGGAAAATACATGTGGACAGTTATTCTAACATCTTCAAAGTGCGCATCAGAATTCGGTAAGAAGGACCGCACATCGTTGCATCCTCAACTTGCATGTTCTGTTAATATGAATTACCATAATCTAAATGTGATTTATTTCATTCTGAGCACTGTGGGTGGACGCCCTGATCAGGTTATGCACCCAATGCATATGGGTCCAGTTAGTTTATCAAATGTCTGCCGCCACATTTTCCTAACGGAAACCCTGACACACACACGCACACACACACACAGACACACACACACACACACACACACACACACACACACACACACACAGACACACACACACACAGACACACAAGCTGGCTGGTTTGCTGTGAACTGATGGATTTGTGAAGAAGTGTTGTCTTGCTTATGTTTTTTGCTCTTGTTGCAGCTGTTTTTATTAACCCTATTTGAAGGGGTTAGTCAGTGACACATGTTTAATATTACATAATCATTACATGTCGAATGTGCCATGACTTCATTTGTTGTTTTTTCCTCTCTTTCTGTTATATAACGGTAAAGGTACTTGATTCTTCTTACATCTACTACAAAACAAAACAAAAAGCATTGGATTGAGGTAAACATATTTCACCGTATTTCTTGCACCAGTCTAGGCGCTTATCCTTTAAATCCAAGTCACATTAGGATTGAATTATAATTTAAACCTAACCAAACCTATGTCCTGGCCATGGAGTTGTATGAAGTACTCTAGTGGCCAAAAGCCTGTGTTAGTATGGGCAACGTCATTGAGGACTTTCACCATTTTGATTCAGTCAACTGGGCTGGACTTCCAACTTCATTGGCTGATCCCTCCTGATGACCCAGTTGGAGTCGTGACAGCCGGGTCATCAGGAGGGATCAGCCAATGAATTTGACTTGTGAAGAAGAAAATTGACTATTTCAAGATGGAGATGGCCTCAGTGGGGCTGTCCATGCTCTCACAGACTCCTTCATGACACAGATACAGAGATGTTATGTCTATCCAAGTCTATGGTCCTAGGCCTATCACCTTATGTATTACTGAGTGGCAAGAAGTGACAGCCCCAAAAAACAAACTATAGGCCTACAATACATATATGCTCCTGGCCTCTCCTAGCCTCCCACTCATAGGCTACATTCTGTCCCTAACACTAAAACTGAAACAAAATAATATAAAAGCCAAATATAAATGTTTTTATCAAACTGAAACAAAATAGAAATGAGTAAATCAAGTCTGAAATCTAACTGAAACTAAACTGAATTTATAATAAAAATCTAAAAACGAATAGAAATCGAATCTAATATTAGATCACAAAACTATAATAACCTTGGGTAGGACCTCCACGATGCTGTTGATGGTTAAGAAAAATGGGGGAGACGTAGAAAGGGACAAACACAGGCAGAGTTGGGTTGAGTTGGGTTTTCTCCTGGCAGTGTGGGGGTCACTTCTCTGTATCCAAGCATTTTGTTTTCGTCAGCTCAGGGCTGCTTAGGGCTGAGGGGGCTCAGAAGAATGGGGCTTAAATCAAACCTGCATTAGAACAACAGCCATCAAATCAAATTGTATTTGTCACTTGCTTTGTAAACAACAGGTGTAGACTAATAGTGAAATGCTTCCTTAGCGTCCCAAAAAGGCAGAGAGAAAAATAGAAAAAAGAATAACACGAGGAATAAATACAATGAGTAATAGTAACAGTGCATTCAGAAAGTATTCAGACCCCTTCCCTTTTCCACATCAATCTACACACAATACCCCATAATGACAAAGCAAAAACAGGTTTTTATACATTTTTGCAAATTCATAAAAAATAAAATACAGAAATACCTTATTTACAAAAGTATTCAGACCCTTTGCTATGAGACTCGAAATTAAGCTCAGGTGCATCCTGTTTCCTTTGATCATCCTTGAGATGTTTCTACAACTTGATTGGAGTCCACCTGTGGTAAATTCAATTGATTGGACATGATTTGGAAAGGCACACACCTGTCTATATAAGGTCCCACAGTTGACAGTGTATGTCAGAGCAAAAACCAAGTCATGAGGTCAAAGGATTTGTCCGTAGAGCTCCGAAACAAGTTTGTGTCGAGGCCCATATCTGGGGAAGGGTACCAACAAAATTCTGCAGCATTGAAAGTTCCCAAGAACACAGTAGCCTCCATCATTCTTCAAAGGAAGAAGTGTGGAACCACCTAGACTCTTCCTATAGCTGGCCGCCCGGCAAAACTGAGCAATCGGGGGAGAAGGGCCTTGGTCAGGGAGGTGACCAAGAACCAGATGGTCACTCTGGCAGAGCTCCAAAGTTCCTCTGTGGAGATGGGAGAACCTTCCAGAAGGACAACCATCTCTGCAGCACTCCACCAATCAGGCCTTTATGGTAGAGTGGCCAGACGGAAGCCACTCCTCAGTAAAAGACACATGACAGTCCGCTTGGAGTTTGCCAAAATGCACTTAAAGGACTCTCAGACCATGAGAAACAAGATTCTCTGGTCTGATGAACTCAAGATTGAACTCTTTGGCCTGAATGCCAGTGTCACGTCTGGAGGAAACCTGGCACCATCCCTACGTTAAAGCATGGTGGTGGCAGCATCATGCTGTGGGGATGTTTTTCAGCGGCAGGGACTGGGAGACTAGTCAGGATCGAGGGAAAGATGAACGGAGCAAAGTACAGAGAGATCCTTGATGAAAACCTGCTCCAGAGTGCTTAGGACCTCAGACTGGGGCGAAGGTTCACCTTCCAGCAGGACAACAACCCTAAGCACACAGCCAAGACAACGCAATAGTGGGTTCGGGACAAGTCTCTGAATGTCCTTGAGTGGCCCAGCCAGAGCCCGGAATTGAACCCGATCGAACATCTCTGGAGAGACCTGAAAATAGCTGTGCAGCAACACTCCCCATCCAACTTGACAGAGTTTGAGAGGATCTGCAGAGAAGAATGGGAGAAGCTCCCCAAATACAGGTGTGCCAAGCTTGTAGCGTCATACCCAAGAAGACTCAAGGCTGTAATCGCTGCCAAAGGTGCTTCAACAAAGTACTGAGTAAAGGGTATTTTTATACATTTGCAAACATTTCAGAAAACCTGTTTTTGCTTTGTCATTATGCGGTATTGTGTGTAGATTGATGAGGGGGAAAAAACGATTTAATCCATTTTAAAATAAGGCTGTAACGTAACAAAATGTGGGAAAGTCAAGGGGTCTGAATACTTTCCAAATGCACTCTATAGCCATGCTAGCCAGCAGGGTAAAACGCCCACTTGCTGTTTGAACTTTGAAGATTTGATTTTCTGTGTCCCTGCCTCTCCCTTTCTCAGTACCTGTTATGCCTCAGTCTGTGGCTCAGTCTGTTCCCCTCGTAAAATTTGTCAGAGGTCACACTATGTAAATAATAAGGCGTAAAAGCTTCATAAACCCTTTTAAAGGTTGACATAGATGTTTCACAAATAATAGATGTTTTACATACTTTATAAAGGTGATATATCCAGTTTTAAGAGCTGATGCTTTGCAATATTGTGGCATAACCCTTTTGCCATAACACATAACCCAGGGTAAAGTGATCTCCCCTGCCCTTGTTGATCTATTAAAGTGGCTACAATATCAAATAGGCAGGAAATATGTAATCTGATCCTCTTTGCCTGCTTCCCTCCACTGTTAAGTCTTGTTAAGAATATCACTCTCAGTGTCTGTATCACGCCAAGTCTTGTTACTGAGCTGCATGGTTTTCTCTCATAAACACACATAGCACCAGTTCCAGGTTACCAGGTACAATGCTTCCTCTTGTCTGCTGTTTATGTAAGTGGATAGATTTATGGATGATGGTGATGCTAAAGACAGATCAGGTGATGAATGGAGGAGGCATCAGGGTAGCAGAGCCAGACGAGGATGACTCAAATACGAATCATACAATACTCTCCAAGTCAAAGTCAAGCACCAGCATCTTCATTTTCATCTGATGACTCAGTCAGGAAGGTATGTTTTGTGGTTTTTGTTGATTAATATTCCAAAGAAAAGTAATTATCTATATGAATGAATAGGCAGAAGAGAATAGGAACTGTTTCCAGTTCTCACCCTTGCAACAGGGTGGCAGGGTCATGTGATTGCAGGGAAGAGGACTGACTGACACACACACACACACACACACCAGTGTGTTATTTAACCAGGCCATCTGTTACCCCTAAGGTCTTGGGTGTTCATTGGGCAGGAAGGCCACTCTCTGAGACACAGGGGTACAGCACTCACTCTGCGTGACTTTTAATTGGCCTGCACTCTGTGTCTTTTGTGTGTGTGTGTGTGTGTGTGTGTGTGTGTGTGTGTGTGTGTGTGTGTGTGTGTGTGTGTGTGTGTGTGTGTGTGTGTGTGTGTGTGTGTGTGTGTGTGTGTGTGTGTGTGTGTGTGTGTGTGTGTGTGTGTGTGTGGGAGACCAATGTGGACACTGGTGGTGAAGGTCACCAGACGTTCACACCAAATAGCATCCCAGGGCAAAGGAAGGCTCAGGATAACTGCCGTTATCTTGGGGTCGGGTCAGGATATACACGTACACACAGACAGTGCACACACACTGTGCTCACACTCACATTGCGCTCACACACTGAGGTTGAGGTTCTCTCACAGCTTACTGAGATGATGGATGATAGGAGTAACTTTTCTAGAACACGCAGAAGTTCTTTTTCAGTTGGTTCTTTCCTGTTTGAGGCTCCATGGCAAAGGCTATGTCCTACATACAGCATATTTTTATTTTCAAAGCACTGTATGTTGATATGAATGGCATATGCGTTTACAGTTTGAGTGTGACGGCACAGTAGATAGATAGTATGAAAGGGAAGGAGTAGTGTTGTGGCAAGGTGGTGCCGTGCCGTGTGTGATGGAGGTGTAGGAGGTGTAGGAGAAGGCTGTAAATCTAGAGGAGCTGTGGTCTGGAATGTTCTACGTGTTGGAGCACGCTCCCTCTCTCTTATGAAAGACCCCTTAGAGGAGACAGCTCTGCAGTGACCAGCTCAACTCACACTAGGCTGTAAGACTGCAGCCTCTAATTCAACTTGAGCTAAGGCTAGGGCTGTTGCGGTTACCGTATTACCGCCAGACCGGCAGTCATGACTCATGACCGTAGTCAAATTCCACTTGACCGTTGAGGTAAATTTAAAGCATTTAAGACATCACATGTAGAACATCTAGAAACATATTAGAGCTTAAGAATATGCATAGGCCTATGTATGAGCCCAAACCCGAAAAAAGCCTGAATTAAAATAATGATTGTGCTGTTATACAATACATAACCTAATAGCCTACCGCACATTGCGCAAGGCCCCAAAAAAAAAAGATTTAAGATGTCTTTGGGACATAACTGGTCTGGCCTATAGGCTACTGCAAATATACAGTGGGGGAAAAAAGTATTTAGTCAGCCACCAATTGTGCAAGTTCTCCCACTTAAAAAGATGAGAGAGGCCTGGAATTTTCATCATAGGTACACGTCAACTATGACAGACAAATTGAGATTTTTTTTCTCCAGAAAATCACATTGTAGGATTTTTAATGAATTTATTTGCAAATTATGGTGGAAAATAAGTATTTGGTCACCTACAAACAAGCAAGATTTCTGGCTCTCACAGACCTGTAACTTCTTCTTTAAGAGGCTCCTCTGTCCTCCACTCGTTACCTGTATTAATGGCACCTGTTTGAACTTGTTATCAGTATAAAAGACACCTGTCCACAACCTCAAACAGTCACACTCCAAACTCCACTATGGCCAAGACCAAAGAGCTGTCAAAGGACACCAGAAACAAAATTGTGGACCTGCACCAGGCTGGGAAGACTGAATCTGCAATAGGTAAGCAGCTTGGTTTGAAGAAATCAACTGTGGGAGCAATTATTAGGAAATGGAAGACATACAAGACCACTGATAATCTCCCTCGATCTGGGGCTCAAGATCTCACCCCGTGGGGTTAAAATGATCACAAGAACGGTGAGCAAAAATCCCAGAACCACACGGGGGGAACTAGTGAATGACCTGCAGAGAGCTGGGACCAAAGTAACAAATCCTACCATCAGTAACACACTACGCCGCCAAGGACTCAAATCCTGCAGTGCCAGTCGTGTCCCCCTGCTTAAGCCAGTACATGTCCAGGCCCGTCTGAAGTTTGCTAGAGTGCATTTGGATGATCCAGAAGAGGATTGGGAGAATGTCATATGGTCAGATGAAACCAAAATAGAATTTTTGGTAAAAACTCAACTCGTCGTGTTTGGAGGACAAAGAATGCTGAGTTGCATCCAAAGAACACCATACCTACTGTGAAGCATGGGGGTGGAAACGTCATGCTTTGGGGCAGTTTTTCTGCAAAGGGACCAGGACGACTGATCCGTGTAAAGGAAAGAGTGAATGGGGCCAAGTATCGTGAGATTTTGAGTGAAAACCTCCTTCCATCAGCAAGGGCATTGAAGATGAAACGTGGCTGGGTCTTTCAGCATGACAATGATCCCAAACACACCACCCGGGCAACGAAGGAGTGGCTTCGTAAGAAGCATTTCAAGGTCCTGGAGTGGCCTAGCCAGTCTCCATAGAAAATCTTTGGAGGGAGTTGAAAGTCCGTGTTGCCCAGCGACAGCCCCAAAACATCACTGCTCTAGAGGAGATCTGCATGGAGGAATGGGCCAAAATACCAGCAACAGTGTGTGAAAACATTGTGAAGACTTACAGAAAACGTTTGACCTGTGTCATTGCCAACAAAGGGTATATAACAAAGTATTGAGAAACTTTTGTTATTGACCAAATACTTATTTTCCACCATAATTTGCAAATAAATTCATTAAAAATCCTACAATGTGATTTTCTGGAGAAAAAAAATCTCATTTTGTCTGTCATAGTTGACGTGTACCTATGATGAAAATTACAGGCCTCTCTCATCTTTTTAAGTGGGAGAAATTGCACAATTGGTGGCTGACTAAATACTTTTTTTCCCCACTGTATTTTTTGCTTTGTTATTATTTATATTTCATCCCATTTTTCTCCCCAATTGGTAGTTACTATCTTGTCTCATCGCTGCAACTCCCCAACAGGCTCAGGAGAGACTATATGTATTTATCAGCTGCTAATATTAAGCACATTGCTCTGCTGTAAAACCGGAGTAGCCTTCCCGGCGCTTTTCGAGTGCATACGGATGACATGTCTTTATCCCCCTGCCTCTGTTCCTGCCCATTTGATAAATGGCCCATTCTAAATCGAAACTAACTTCACATATTAGTAAAGACAAGATTAAATTGAGAATAGTCTGATGGGTGAGAATATTATCACTTGATGGGAGAACAGCATGTGCAGCCTGAGGCAAGGAAGCTTTTTTTGTGACATTTTCCCAATCATCAATATAGCCACATCATGCAGTCCATATATGTTTTGATTTCTAAGACATTCTAAGGTTTGTATCATTCACAACTAAAGTTGCAAAATGATTCTAAATCTAGTGTATAGGACCTGTTTCAAATGATGACTTTTACGCTCAACATACCGTAAAACTTAAAATAATAGCCCGGGCGTTTATTTGCTTAAATCACTGAACAAAACTATTTCCTTAATGCACACAGCTTTTGCTCATTTGCATAGTTAATTGTTTAATTCCAGCATTCACTTCCATCATTTTAATAAATGTCTTCTTCCTGCACTAATTTGTTATCATTTACACACTGTCACGTTTCTTTTGTCTTAGTATCCCTTTATTAAAATAAATACATTAAAATTCCTTGACAATATGACTGTAAGTCGCTTTGGATAAAAGCGTCTGCTAAATGATAATTATGATAAATAATTATATTATTATGATTATTATTTTCCTCTTTGACTGTGCATTTTCGGCAGTTCTTACTTTCGCCACTAAAGGACGATTGGACGGTTTTTACTCCCAAAGTTTTTGTGCTTGCCAGTTAGCTAACAGTTCTCAGCTGTTAGCAGCCAATTGCTATCAGTATCTTACTGCCGATAAAAACGGATGATTGCCATATTTTTTTCAAATCATTACTGAATTATTTAATGTAACAAATCAAACATTAAACCTCGTAAACAATTTATGGTAATTCATTTAGACCCTGTGTTTATTTAAAACAGGCGTTTATTTGCTGAAATGTGTGTTGTTGCCCGGCTATTAAAAGGGACAAGCAGCTATTTGATACTCTGCGTTTAATTGAAGTTTTACGGTAGCTCTTATGCGCACTCGCTCAGGAAAGGGAAAAATATCCTTTCTATTTTATTCTGTTATTTTTAGTTATATTCTTCTTACTTTAAAATCATATAATATAAAATAATGGCATGGAATTTATAAGCATATCTTGTCTGCTAAATTAACTAGCCTATGCTGCCATTGGAATGGCACATAGCCAGATAACATACAGTAGGCCGACTCAGAATATTCCACTGGGAAAAATCTGGTTGATCAACGTTGTTTCCACGTCATTTCAACCCCAAAAATGTAATGACGTTGATTCAATGTGGAAAACTAATTGGATTTGCAAAAAGTCATCAACATAAGGGCATTTGGTCTTTTTTTCACCTAACTTTTAACCTAAATTCAATGGCATGGTGAAGTGTTTTGTTGATTTCATATTGAATTCACTATGCCCAGTGGGATGCTATTCTGTTCTTCTGAAATACATTTTCTTTATATCAAAATGTTTCTTTAGACCTGCCTAAAATAAATAATGGATTTATTGTGATGTTGTATATTAAATGGATTTATTATACCTTTTTAAAAATGTAGATGCGGCTTGTATGCGTGGAGGCCTGAGATGCTAAACGTATTTATATTAATTAACGGTCAGTTACCGTAAGACCGGCAGTCATTTGCATGACAGTTACCGTATGACAAAATGTCATGACCGCTACAGCCGTAGCTAAGGCTAGCACTAAAGCTAACATGCCATCCCAATGCTAAAGCTAACAGGCAATCCCCCTTTACTCTGCACAAGCTAAAGCTAACATGCCATGTGGGTCATTCCTCCAATTAGGTGCCTTTTGAGTAGTGTAACTTGGTCAGGGCTCCAGACTAACGTTTTTCCTGATGGCACTGGTGCCACTAACTTTTTCAGTTGATGGCACCAGCCCGTGATTTGGTCGCAGCCCACCAAAAATATTTGCGGTGTCACGCAATAGAACAATTTGTAATAATCTCATAAAGTGATTCAAAATGCTTAATAAGAAGTGTAATAGACTTACTGAAATGGCATTCAATAAATAAGTTGTTACATCTAACATGTCTAAGCAGGAATGCATGATTGATGCAATGCAGCCTAATGCAGTGATTGTCATGAGTTTGGGGTTGATAATTAGGCCATTATTGTTATATTTTACTGTCAAAATAGGGCTCCAGAATTATAATTGTTTTGTTCAATAGAGAATAATTTGCATTAATCTTTATGTGCATTAATATGACATACAGTGGGGAGAACAAGTATTTGATACACTGCCAATTTGACAGGTTTTCCTACTTACAAAGCATGTAGAAGTCTGTCATTATTATCATAGGTACACTTCAACTGTGAGAGACGGAATCTAAAACAAAAATCCAGAAAATCACATTGTATGATTTTTAAATAATTAATTTGCATTTTATTGCATGACATAAGTATTTTATCACCTACCAACCAGGAAGAATTCCGGCTCTCACAGACCTGTTAGTTTTTCTTTAAGAAGCCCTCCTGTTCTCCACTCATTACCTGTATTAACTGCACCTGTTTGAACTCGTTACCTGTATAAAAGACACCTGTCCACACACTCAATCAAACAGACTCCAACCTCTCCACAATGGCCAAGACCAGAGAGCTGTGTAAGGACATCAGGGATAAAATTGTAGACCTGCACAAGGCTGGGATGGGCTACAGGACAATAGGCAAGCAGCTTGGTGAGAAGGCAACAACTGTTGGCGCAATTATTAGAAAATGGAAGAAGTTCAAGATGACGGTCAATCACCCTCGGTCTGGGGCTCCATGCAAGATCTCACCTCGTGGGGCATCAATGATCATGAGGAAGGTGAGGGATCAGCCCAGAACTACACGGCAGGACCTGGTCAATGACCTGAAGAGAGCTGGGACCACAGTCTCAAAGAAAACCATTAGTAACACACTACGCCGTCATGGATTAAAATCCTGTAGCGCACGCAAGGTCCCCCTGCTCAAGCCAGCGCATGTCCAGGCCCGTCTGAAGTTTGCCAATGACCATCTGGATGATCCAGAGGAGGAATGGGAGAAGGTCATGTGGTCTGATGAGACAAAAATAGAGCTTTTTGGTCTAAACTCCACTCGCCGTGTTTGGAGGAAGAAGAAGGACGAGTACAACCCCAAGAACACCATCCCAACCGTGAAGCATGGAGGTGGAAACATCATTCTTTGGGGATGCTTTTCTGCAAAGGGGACAGGACGACTGCACCGTATTGAGGGGAGGATGGATGGGGCCATGTATCGCGAGATCTTGGCCAACAACCTCCTTCCCTCAGTAAGAGCATTGAAGATGGGTCGTGGCTGGGTCTTCCAGCATGACAACGACCCGAAACACACAGCCAGGGCAACTAAGGAGTGGCTCCGTAAGAAGCATCTCAAGGTCCTGGAGTGGCCTAGCCAGTCTCCAGACCTGAACCCAATAGAACATCTTTGGAGGGAGCTGAAAGTCTGTATTGCCCAGCGACAGCCCTGAAACCTGAAGGATCTGGAGAAGGTCTGTATGGAGGAGTGGGCCAAAATCCCTGCTGCAGTGTGTGCAAACCTGGTCAACACCTACAGGAAACGTATGATCTCTGTAATTGCAAACAAAGGTTTCTGTACCAAATATTAAGTTCTGCTTTTCTGATGTATCAAATACTTATTTCATGCAATAAAATGCAAATGAATTACTTAAAAATCATACAATGTGATTTTCTGGATTTTTGTTTTAGATTCCGTCTCTCACAGTTGAAGTGTACCTATGATAAAAATTACAGACCTCTACATGCTTTGTAAGTAGGAAAACCTGCAAAATTGCCAGTGTATCAAATACTTGTTTTCTCCACTGTACGTCTGCTGCAGAGGATAAGTTCATTAGAGTTACCAGCCTCAGAAATCAGCAATTAACTGCACCTCAGATTGCAGCCCAAATAAATACTTCACAGAGTTCAAGTAACAGACACATCTCCACATCAGCTGTTCATAGGAGACTGCGTGAATCAGGCCTTCATGGTCGAATTGCTGCAAAGAAATCACTACTAAAGGACACCAATAAGAAGAAGAGACCTGCTTTGCCAAGAAACATGAGCAATGGACATTAGACCGGTGGAAATCTGTCCTTTGGTCTGATGAGATTTTTGGTTCCAACCGCCGTGTCTTTGTGAGACAAAGAGTAGGTGAACGGATGATCTCCGCACGTGTGGTTCCCACCGTGAAGCATGGAGGAGGAGGTGTGATGGTGTGGGGGTGCATTGCTAGTGACACTGTCTGTGATTCATTTAGAATTCAAGGCACACGTAACCAGCATGGCTACCACAGCATTCTGCAGCGATACGCAATCCCATCTGGTTTTCGCTTAGTGGGACTATCATTTGTTTTTCAACAGGACAATGACCCTGTGTAAGGTCTATTTGACCAAGAAGGAGAGTGATGGAGTGCTGCATCAGATGACCTGGCTTCCACAATCACCCGACCTCAACCCAATTGAGATGGTTTGGGATGAGTTGGACTACAGAGTGAAGGAAAAGCAGCCAACAAGTGCTCAGCATATGTGGGAACTCCTTCAAGACTGTTGGAAAAGCATTCCAGGTGACTACCTCATGAAGCTGGTTGAGAGAATGCCAAGAGTGTGCAAAGCTGTCATCAAGGCAAAGGGTGGGTACTTTGAAGAATCTCAAATATGAAATATATTACTATTTTGGTTACTACATGATTCCATATGTGTTATTTCATAGTTTTGATGTCCTCACTATTATTCTACAATGTAGAAAATAGTAAAAATAAAGAATAACCCTTGAATGAGTACCTGTCCAAACTTTTGACTGGTACTGTACGTATTTTTCAGACATTTAAGTTAGGTTCAATTTAGCTTCTGAAAGAAAGGTGAAAAGGTATTTTCTATATGTTTAAAATAATTTTTTTCCAGGAAGCTGAAAAGGCATATTTTCTGGACATTGAAAAATAGGTATTTCCGGATGTTGAAATCAGGGTCATTATCGGTTCTGAATGAAGTTGAGGTACTTATTTTCCTGAAATATTGATTTTTTCAGAATGAAAGTTGAAAATAAGTACTTTATGGACGTCTATGTTTGGACCAAATCAAGGCTGGTCCAGACTGGATAAAATCTGAACCAAACATAAACCTCTATGATGGTTCAGATTTTGTCTGGTCTGGACCAGCCGGACTGGACCAAAATCTATGTCTGTGGACATTGAAATCAAGGCCGGTCCGGAACTGCACCAAAAAAAGACATCCAAAAGGCGTCGTCGGTCCATGCTTACTGAGGTGTAGCCTACAGTGTTTTCTGAAATTGAGTTTTATGAATGCCCATCTATGTGGTAAGCCTACCATTTGTAAAAGACGAAAAAACGACGTGCAGACAGGATTTTAAAAAATACGTCCAAAAGAAGTCTGCTCAAGCTTACTAGGTTGTGTAGCCAACATGTCGGCACGCAATGGAATTTAATGAATGCCCATCCAAGTGGTAGGTTCACCGTTTGTAAAACAGGCCATTGTATTGGCTTTATTAGTCCTGATTCCTGTGACTAGGACGGCAGGTAGCTTAGTGGTTAAGAGCGTTGTGCCAGTAATCGAAAAGTCGCTGGTTCTAATCCCCGAGCCGACTAGGTGAAAAATCTGTCGATGTGCCGTTGAGCAAGGCACTTAACCCTAATTGCTCCTGTAAGTCGCTCTGGATAAGAGCGTCTGCTAAAGGACTAAAATGAAAATGTAACTAATCAATTTGTCTATTTAAGCACTGAATATCAGCTACCCAACTTGATCAGGAGTTATCGCGAGCCTATTTGCAATGTGTTTACACAGCAGGAAATGCAAAAGTATTTTCTTTTTCGTTATGATCAGCTTGTCAAAAAATTTACAGATACAAACGTGAAACCACTAATCATGACAATGGGGTGAAACTCCTGGACAACAGTTGTGATTTTCCATTCCATAATGTCAATTTTACTTTGACCTGTCCTGTTTGTAGGATATGTTGCTTTGTTTACATGACAGCTCATTTTGTATTTGATTGAGCGCCGTTTAGGGTAGGCTATTTGATCGAAGAAACCTGCATTATGTAAAAAGTGTTGGTCTCATTACATTGTCATACTCTTTCTACCATATCCTATATCTGCTACATGATTTATGTTCTAGAATTTTTTTGACTGAACGTTGGTGGAGCGCTGCAGAGATGCGTCTCTCCAACAGCACCCTGGAGAGGCGCGCTGGGAATGGACCAGCAAAATATTTTGCGCCCCTGCCTTTGACAAAGTGGGCACTGCTTATCACCTAAAAAGCCCATATGCCACTGGTTGAGAGAAATTGTCATTGTTTTTGGCAGAATTCTGTCAGGTTTAATGTGTTGTTGTTGGAGGTGCATCTTGGTCAGTTTAGCTCAGAAAATACCACCCCCGTCAATCTGCGGCATAGGCGGCTGCCTAAACCTGCCTAATGAGCGGCAGACCATGCCTATAGCATATCATAATCACATCAATAAATTGGTTATAACAAACTGAACACCGTAACACGTGACAGAAAAATGTATGCAGAGGACGTGACAAATAAACTCAAAACGGGGGAATATTTACATGTTGCTCAGGAGGTAAAGGGAAAGTCAGGTGACTAGTTGTGGAAAATACTGGAGATCAAGAAAAATAATGTAAGGAGCAAGCTCTGCGTGCATATTATGTGTGCCAAACAGGTGCTGTATGGTTTACAATATCATTTTTCTGACCGTTTGGAACAATGTAAACAACACTAAATAAAGTATAAGCTTACCAGAGAGTATGTTGTAAAGTTTTTTTGTTAGCCTTTATTACACCAAAGACTAAAAACAGTCGCGCTCATTCGTGAATGCAATTTCCGAAATGGAACAGTTTATTTATTGTTTAAACTAATTATTCAAGGCTGACTTTATTTTATTGTAAAACTACAATGCTTGATTGCATTTCAAATCATGAATTACTTGTATGCTGTGTGATGACATGAACGAATGAATGATTGATTGATACAGTAGCCTATAGAAGTATTTAAATGTAGGCCTAAGTAAGTTACGGTATTAAGACTAAACAGGATGTGCTCTTAGGCCTACAGCTTGATGGTTGTTATACAAGGCTGTTATACTAAGCCCACTAATGATAATGACATTACTTATTATAAGAAGAAGAAGAAAAAGAAGGAGAAGAAGATCAAGAAACAGGGGTTGTGAAATTGTTTACTTGACATGTCGTAGCGTGAGGCTTGGTGCTCACGGAATTAGTAGGCTATTAAACAAACACTCAAACAGGCAACAGAAGCAGGATCTTGTCTTATTTCTGTAGATACAGTGGGGAAAAAAAGTATTTAGTCAGCCACCAATTGTGCAAGTTCTCCCACTTAAAAAGATGAAAGAGGCCTGTAATTTTCATCATAGGTACACGTCAACTATGATTGACAAAATGAGAAAAGAAAATCCAGAAAATCACATTGTAGGATTTGTAATTAATTTATTTGCAAATTATGGTGGAAAATAAGGATTTGGTCAATAACAAACATTTCTCAATACTTTGTTATATACCCTTTGTTGGCAATGACACAGGTCAAATGTTTTCTGTAAGTCTTCACAAGGTTTTCACACACTGTTGCTGGTATTTTGGCCCATTCCTCCCTCTAGAGCAGTGATGTTTTGGGGCTGTCGCTGGGCAACACGGACTTTCAACTCCCTCCAAAGATTTTCTATGGGGTTGAGATCTGGAGACTGGCTAGGCCACTCCAGGACCTTGAAATGCTTCTTACGAAGCCACTCCTTTGTTGCCCGGGCGGTGTGTTTGGGATCATTGTCATGCTGAAAGACCCAGCCACGTTTCATCTTCAATGCCCTTGCTGATGGAAGGAGGTTTTCACTCAAAATCTCACGATACATGGCCCCATTCATTATTTCCTTTACACGGATCAGTCGTCCTGTCCCTTTGCAGAAAAACAGCCCCAAAGCATGATGTTTCCACCCCCATGCTTCACAGTAGTTATGGTGTTCTTTGGATGCAACTCAGCATTCTTTGTCCTCCAAACACGACGAGTTGAGTTTTTACCAAAAAGTTCTATTTTGGTTTCATCTGACCATATGACATTCTCCCAATCCTATTCTGGATCATCCAAATGCACTCTAGCAAACTTCAGACGGGCCTGGACATGTACTGGCTTAAGCAGGGGGACACGTCTGGCACTGCAGGATTTGTGTCCCTGGCGGCGTAGTGTGTTACTGATGGTAGGATTTGTTACTTTGGTCCCAGCTCTCTGCAGGTCATTCACTAGGTCCCCCCGTGTGGTTCTGGGATTTTTGCTCACCGTTCTTGTGATCATTTTGACCCCACGGGGTGAGATCTTGCGTGGAGCCCCAGATCGAGGGAGATTATCAGTGGTCTTGTATGTCTTCCATTTCCTAACAATTGCTCCCACAGTTGATTTCTTCAAACCAAGCTGCTTACCTTTTGCAGATTCAGTCTTCCCAGCCTGGTGCAGGTCTACAATTTTGTTTCTGGTGTCCTTTGACAGCTCTTTGGTCTTGGCCATAGTGGAGTTTGGAGTGTGACTGTTTGAGGTTGTGGACAGGTGTATTTTAAACTGATAACAAGTTCAAACAGGTGCCATTAATACAGGTAACGAGTGGAGGACAGAGGAGCCTCTTAAAGAAGAAGTTACAGGTCTGTGAGAGCCAGAAATCTTGCTTGTTTGTAGGTGACCAAATACTTATTTTCCACCATAATTTGCAATTAAATTCATAAAAAATCCTACAATGTGATTTTCTGGATTTTTTTTCTCAATTTGTCTGTCATAGTTGACGTGTACCTATGATGAAAATTTCAGGCCTCTCTCATCTTTTTAAGTGGGAGAACTTGCACAATTGGTGGCTGACTAAATAAAAAATTTCCCCACTGTATATAAAGCCAGGCACATTTAACAGTTAAGCTATTGATTATAGACCTAATTAACTTCGGGTTTCCTCTCTCCTCACTTTTCTTAGACAATAAGGCAAGGGCTGTTTTCTCATCTACTCATTCTGCTGCTGCCTCCGGCATTGTTCTCAACACCAATATCCTGGTTAACGTTGCTATTATGCACATAGCAACAGGGTCTAGGAAAAGGCGGCAGTTCAACATTGCACTGATGTGTTTCAGAACTGTGGACAGCGACTGCTATCCAACGCGGGAGAAAGCGCATTTGTTATCAAATAATATTATTTTTATTAGTGTTGCACCATTGTTTATGTAATATAAGCATATAATATTTCAGCAGCACATGTCTTAGACTGATGGACTGTGCCATCCCCACGGCCTCCACAATGGATCAGTCCACTCAGGGCGAATCAGACAGGTGTCTTGTACACCATGATATATATATATATATATATATATATATATATATATATATATATATATAATGTTATTTTTAAAAATGTTTTTATTTGCTACTACTCCACTAAATTAATCTCGGTGACCAACAGCCTATTGACCAAACAATCGACCTGTCGACTAAATGGGGTCAGCCATATTATGAAGTGGCTTCTGTTCAAACCAGGAATGGGCAACTGGCAGCCCATGGACCACCTTTTGTCATGGGCCACCTTTTGTAGGTCTCAGTGGGGGGACTCAGTCGGGGTCTCAACTTAGTATTGAGAGTTAGAACAGTAGAATACACAAGGTGCAATTCTTAAATTGGGTTGTCCATCAGCAGTTTTTGTCTTGTTATGTCAGTCACTGGCTCTGACTGCTAGGGCTGGCTCTGATGTATGAGGTATGGATGTGGGTACGCAGACCCTGCAAGCCACTACAGCCCCTCATGATGAGTTCCGATTTTTTGTGGCCCCCACCCCCATCAAAAATGCCCATCCCTGGTTCAAACCAATGAAAGCTGTTTTATATGCCAGTAACTAAGTGTCTTATATAAGAGTCCCGTGTAGCTCAGTTGGTAGAGCATGGCACTTGCAACGCCAGGGTTGTGGGTTTGATTCCCATGGGGGGCCAGTATGAAAATGTATGCACTCACTAACTGTAAGTCGCTCTGGATAAGAGCGTCTGCTAAATGACTAAAATGTAAAATAATAGGCTAAAGGAACAGAATCACAGGAATATTTTTTCTCAGGAAGCATGAAATTATTCAATGTCCAAAAAAACATCTGTTGTGGAGAGAGGAATTTTAAACTTTAAGGCTCGTATTAAGGGATTTGGGTAGTGTAGATGGCAGCAATTATTCCAAAGTCAACCGTTGCTTTCATTAAGCATTAATAAAGTGCAGTCTGTCGATGTCAGGAGAGGAAACCCAAGCCTTAGCTCAGAGAGGTAGATTTTTTCAGGGAACTTATCCCAGTGGAGCTCTAGTCTCTCACCATAAAGTCCACACACGCACGCACGCACACACACGCACACAGACACAAACACACACACACACACATACACACACATAGACACAAACACACAAAAGCATCTTAGTCTCAATCTAGAGAACTCAGAATAGCTAGACAATTTACGCAACTTTACAGGCCATGTGATATCTGTTTTCAAAAATTCCAGTACTTTTATTGTACTGGTTAAAAATAAATGGAAAGCAATTTATTCAGACACAGACGAGTGCACACACACACACCAACACCCAACCCTGGATCCTATGTATATTGTTTTATATGTGAAAATATTCTCGGCAGTCAGTCTGTAATTTGGTGGTTGTAGACTGGCTAACATGAAATCTGTTTCCTTAAGGAAATTGTAACTTTTCATTAGCGTGTCCTGTGGAGGGGCTCGTCTGGGCTGAGAGAGGAGAAGGCACGTATCAAAATAGTCTTTACAGAGAGATGACTGCCATGCCATGCGTGTTGCAGCAGGATCCAGGCCTTAGCACTGCTCCACTCAGATCCAGCTTGTCGGTTTTTCTCTTTCTCTCCCAGCAGGCAGCATCTGCTCATCAGCCCATGGCTTGTCAACACTCCCAGCAGAAAAACACGACCTGTCAGACAGACAATCTTTGCATGATTTGCAGGGTTACTTACTCTGCTAGGTAAACAGTACACACAGAGCTGCGAACTGTACAGACACACAGAGACACCCCTTCTCTTCTTGCGTTGAATGGGGATGTAACTCTCTGAACCCTTTGAGAAATATCAAGCCAGAAGCCACCACATCACCACCTTTTATCGATCCCTATTCATGTTCGTATTGCCACTGGCTGTACTTTCACTAAACATAAATATAACCGCAACATGTAAAGTGTTGGTCCATTGTTTCATGAGCTGAAATAAAATATCCCAGAAATGGTTTATACACACAAAAAGCTTATTTATATCAAATTTTGTGCACAAATGTGTTTACATCCCTGTTAGTGAACATTTCTCCTTTGCCAAGATAATCCATCCACATGACAGGTGTGGTATATCAAGCAGCTGATTGAACACCTTGTGCTGGGGACAATAAAAGGTAACTCACACAACACAATGCCACAGATGTCGCAAGTTTTGAGGAAGCTTGTAATTGGCATGCTGACTGCAGGAATGTCCACCAGAGCTGTTGCCAGATAATTACATGTTCATTTTTCTACCATAAGCCGCCTCCATTTGGCCTCACAAGCGATTTGCTGTAGCTCAGTTGGTAGAGCATGGCGCATGCAACGCCAGGGTTGTGGGTTTGATTCCCACGGGGGGCCAGTATGAAAAATTTATGCACTCACTAACTGTAAGTCGCTCTGGATAAGAGCGTCTGCTAAATGACGTAAATGTAAATGTGAACTGAGTGCCCCATGGTGGCGGTGGGGTTATGGTATGGGCAGGCATAATCTATGGACAATGAACACGATTGCATTTTATCGATGGCAATTTGAATGCACAGAGATACCATGAAGAGATCCTGAGGCCCATTGTGGTTCCATTTATCCGCACCCATCAACTCATGTTTCAGCATGATTATGCACGGCCCCATGTCGCAAGGATCTGTACACAAGTCCTGGAAGTTGAAAATGTCTCAGTTCTTCCATGGCCTGCATACTCACCAGACATGTCACCCATTGAGCATGTTTGGGGTGCTCTGGATCGACGTGTAGGACAGCGTGTTCCAGTTCCCGCCAATATCCAGCAACTTCGCACAGCCATTGACGAGAAGTGGGACAACATTCCACAGGCCACAATCAACAGCCTGATCAACTCTATGCGAAGGAGATGTGTCGAGCTGCATGAGGCAAATGGTGTTCACACCAGTATAGTGACTCGTTTTCTGATCCACGCCCCTACTTTATATTTATTTTTATCTGTGACCAACAGATGAACTGTAACTCAGTAAAATCTTTGAAATTGTTGCATGTTGCGTTTATATTTTTGTTCAGTATATTTCAACCGCCCCAACCATAATGCTCATCCCTCCATCCCCTCCTGATCCCTCGCTTTTCTATTTTCACAGCTGTCAGATTTGCTTTCCGCTCTGTTTGAGGAGTGTAAAGACTGTTTGAGGCGCTCTGACTCTATCCCATCTCTCTTTCTGTTATCTCCTATTAAGTCTGAGCTCACACATTCCCCAAGCCGACATTCCCGAGATGGGAAGTCATTGGAGCATAATGTGCCATTGGGGTACAGCGAGGAGGTGTTCTAGAGGCCTGCAGGGCTTGTAGCATAGGAATTAAAACGTTTGTGTTTGGTCAAAATAGAGCAGAGGCAGGAGAGGAGGATATTAACCAACACGCATTTCATTCTGACTGTTGGAAGTGAAATACAGCCGTGAGGAGAGATGGCGTGTTTGGTCTTTGAATAGTGTGTTTGTGGTTGAGAGTGTGAGTGTGAGAGACAGAGAGGGGGAGAGCGAGAGAGAGAGAGCGAGAAAGCAGCAAAGGCACAACGTTATCATCCCAAGGCAAATATAATCAGTTAATCAAATGTTGGGTTTAGAAAACAAGTGGGAGGCTATGATTCAACAGGTGGTGATAAGGGTTGTAAAACAGCCACCACAGTTTCCACAGTGATAGTTGCCGGGATGTCTCTTTGTGTCTTAGGGCCCCTGTATAAAGGGGTATAGGTAAGCAGATGGTCGCGGTGAGATATCAGTATTAGGATGCGTCCAAAATGGCATCCTTTTCTCTACATAGTGCACTACTTTGGACCAGACAATAGGATGCCATTTCAGATGCAGCCTCAGTCTCTCTTCTGTTCTACAGTCTGACACCTCTCTCTCTCTCTCTCTCTCTCTCTCTCTCTCTCTCTCTCTCTCTCCTGCAGCTCTGATAGAGAATGACCACTCCTCCTTCTCCAATGGCTGTGATGTGGGCGGGGGCAAGGCCGTCGAGCCATCGCTATGGAGACCCCCGCTCAACACCATCACCGTCTCCAAAAAACGTAACTGGCTCCAGCAGAGCTCTGGGAGGCCGCATCACACCACGGACGACCCCCAGTGCTTTCTGGGAGCAGAAGAATACAATGGACAAGGACAAGGACAAGCTCCCCTCCCCCCTCTTAGCCCCTCCCCAGAGAACCTAAACCCTACCGGGCCACCCCTATCCCGCCCCCTCCGCCTACACCTGCCCCTCGTTAGCATGGGCCACGCCTGTGTGGCGCCCCATCCCAGGTGTGTGGACCCGGCCGAGGAGAATGATGCGGACGATGAGGGGGAGATCTGGTACAACCCCATCCCTGAGGATGAGGAACCAGAGCTGCATCACAGCCACAGACCCACTCCCACCCCCCAGGTCAGGCTGATGGTCCATACACGGCCCCAGGATCCTCACGTCCCCCAGGCCCAGAGGAGGCCCAGCAGGGGAGAGGAGGCCGGGGTCGGGCGGGCCCCGGAGGGATGCAGCCCTGACCTGGAGGGTGTGGGGGAGAGCCAGGGTGGCAGAGGTGGAGAGCAGAGTCAGCAGGGGAATGCCATACATTGCATGGAGCCGTCTCTACATCAGCACAGACAGATGCTGCTCGCGTGCAAACCTCAGAAGGAGGGGCCATCCAGGTCCAGCAGAGCCACAGCTACAGGTAAAGAACACGCCCTCTAGAATTCTAGGTCTACCTATCCCCCCCCCCCCCCCCCGTCTCTCTCTCTCTCTCTCTCTTGCTTCCAGAGTACATCTATCCATGTCTTTCTCTGTCTCCTATTCTTTTATAATCAATTTCTCCTTTCCTTTCTCTGTATTTCTTATCTCTAGCTGTAACTTTACTTTCCCTACCTCAACTTAGTGCTGCCGGCTGTCTGTCTGTCTGTCTTGAGAGGTGTTTGTGGTTTATGGATTTTTGTGGTTACACACCTTTGGGTAAATTCATTTGAATTCAATCTAAACCCTCCATACATATTTGCCCATTGTAGAAGTGCTCAGAAAGTCACCTTTTGGACTTGAATGCCAAAACATTCAAGAGTCAAAGTTGACCTATTTTGCATACCCCACCATACCATGAGACATCCATGTCTTCATCACTGGAAAAGATAAACGGTTGAGATTGATATAATTTAAAAGATCGTTATGTTTGGAGGAAAATGGGTTGGCTTGCAAGCCATAGAACACCATCCCAACCCTGAAGCACGGGGGTGGCAGCATCATGCTGTGGGGGTGCTTTGCTGCAGGAGGGACTGGTGCACTTCACAAAATACAGTGGGGGAAAAAAGTATTTAGTCAGCCACCAATTGTGCAAGTTCTCCCACTTAAATAGATGAGAGAGGCCTGTAATTTTCATCATAGGTACACGTCAACTATGACAGACAAATTGAGAGAAAAAAATCCAAAAAATCACATTGTAGGATTTTTAATGAATTTATTTGCAAATTATGGTGGAAAGTAAGTATTTGGTCACCTACAAACAAGCAAGATTTCTGGCTCTCACAGACCTGTAACTTCTTCTTTAAGAGGCTCCTCTGGCCTCCACTCGTTACCTGTATTAATGGCACCTGTTTGAACTTGTTATCAGTATAAAAGACACCTGTCCACAACCTCAAACAGTCACACTCCAAACTCCACTATGGCCAAGACCAAAGAGCTGTCAAAGGACACCAGAAACAGAATTGTAGACCTGCACCAGGCTGGGAAGACTGAATCTGCAATAGGTAAGCAGCTTGGTTTGAAGAAATCAACTGTGGGAGCAATTATTAGGAAATGGAAGACATGCAAGACCACTGATAATCTCCCTCGATCTGGGGCTCCACGCAAGATCTCACCCAGTGGGGTCAAAATAATCAAGAACCACACGGGGGGGGACCTAGTGAATGACCTGCAGAGAGCTGGGACCAAAGTAACAAAGCCTACCATCCTGCAGTGCCAGACGTGTCCCCCTGCTTAAGCCAGTACATGTCCAGGCCCGTCTGAAGTTTGCTAGAGTGCATTTGGATGATCCAGAAGAGGATTGGGAGAATTTCATATGGTCAGATGAAACCAAAATGGAACTTTTTGGTAAAAACTCAACTCGTCGTGTTTGGAGGACAAAGAATGCTGAGTTGCATCCAAAGAACACCATACCTACTGTGAAGCATGGGGGTGGAAACATCATGCTTTGGGGCTGTTTTTCTGCAAAGGGACCAGGACGACTGATCCGTGTAAAGGAAAGAATTAATGGGGCCATGTATCGTGAGATTTTGAGTGAAAACCTCCTTCCATCAGCAAGGGCATTGAAGATGAAACGTGGCTGGGTCTTTCAGCATGACAATGATCCCAAACACACCGCCCAGGCAACGAAGGAGTGGCTTCGTGAGAAGCATTTCAAGGTCCTGGAGTGGCCTAGCCAGTCTTCAGATCTCAACCCCATAGACAATCTTTGGAGGGAGTTGAAAGTCCGTGTTGGCCAGCGACAGCCCCAAAAACCTCACTGCTCTAGAGGAGATCTGCATGGAGGAATGGGCCAAAGTACCAGCAACAGTGTGTGAAAACCTTGTGAAGACTTACAGAAAATGTTTGACCTGTGTCATTGCCAACAAAGGGTATATGAGAAAGTATTGAGAAACTTTTGTTATTGACCAAATACTTATTTTCCACCATAATTTGCAAATCAATTCATAAAAAATCCTACAATGTGATTTTCTGGATTTTTTTCCCTCATTTTGTCTGTCATAGTTGACGTGTACGTATGATGAAAATTACAGGCCTCTCTCATCTTTTTAAGTGGTAGAACTTGCACAATTGGTGGCTGACTAAATACTTTTTTCCCCACTGTAGATGACATCATGAGGATGGAAATTTATGTGGATATATTGAAGCAACATCTCAAGACATCAGTCAGGAAGTTAAAGATTGGCCGCAAATGGGTCTTCCAAATGGACAATGACCCCAAGCACACTTCCAAAGTTGTGGCAAAATGGCTTAAGGACAACAAAGTCAAAGTATTGAAGTGGCCATCACAAAACCCTGACCTCAATCCTATAGAACATTTGTGGGCAGAACTGAAAAAGCGGCCTACAAACCTGACTCAGTTACACCAGCTCTGTCAGGAGGAATGGGCCAAAATTCACCCAATTTATTGTGTGAAGCTTGTAGAAGGCTACCTGAAACGTTTGACCCAAGTTAAACAATTTAAAGGCAATACTACCAAATACTAATTGAGTGTATGTAAACTTCTTACCCACTGGGAATGTGATGAAAGAAATAAAAGCTGAAATAAATAATTCTCTCTACTATTATTCTGACATTTCACATTCTTAAAATAAAGTGGTGATCCTAACTGACCCAAGACAGAGAATTTACTAGGATTAAATGTCAGGAATTGTGAAAAACTGAGTTTAAATGTATTTGGCAAAGGTGTATGTAAACTTCTCACTTCAACTGTATATTTGGCCTGCAATTTCTGAGGCTGGTAGCTCTAATTAACGTATCCTCTGCAGCAGAGGTAACTCTGGGTCTTCCATTCCTGTGGTAGTCCTCATGAGAGACAGTTTCATCATAGCTCTTGATGGTTTATGCGACTGCACTTGACGAAACTTTGCTTATTTGAGCTGTTCTTGCCGTAATATGGTCTTGGTCATTTACCAAATAGGGCTATCTTCTGTATACCCCCTTACATTGTCACAACACAACTGATTGGCTCAAACTCATTAAGAAAGAAAGAAACTCCACAATTTAACTTTTAAGAAGGCACACCTGTTAATTGAAATGCATTCCAGGTGACGACCTCATGAAGCTGGTTGAGAGAATGCCAAGAGTGTGCAAAGCTGTCATCAAGGCAAAGGGTGGCTATTTGAACAATCTCAAATATAAAATATATTTTGATTTGTTTAACGCTTTTTTGGTCACTACATGATTCCATATGTGTTATTTTATAGTTTTGATGTCTTCACTATTATTCTACAATTAAAAAATAGTAAAAAGAAAAGAAAAACCCTTGAATGAGTAGGTGTGTCCAAACTTTTGACTGGTAGTGTATATATTTTTTCTTCAGTGTATGTACAGTATATATACATAATATATATATATATATATATATATATATATACAGTGGGGAGAACAAGTATTTGATACACTGCCGATTTTGCAGGTTTTCCTACTTACAAAGCATATAGAGTTCTGTAATTTTTATCATAAGTACACTTCAACTGTGAGAGAAGGAATCTAAAACAAAAATCCAGAAAATCACATTGTATGATTTTTAAGTAATTAATTTGCATTTTATTGCATGACATAAGTATTTGATACATCAGAAAAGCAGAACTTAATATTTGGTACAGAAACCTTTGTTTGCAATTACAGAGATCATACGTTTCCTGTAGGTCTTGACCAGGTTTGCACACACTGCAGCAGGGATTTTGGCCCACTCCTCCATACAGACCTTCTCCAGATCCTTCAGGTTTCGGGGCTATCGCTGGGCAATACGGACTTTCAGCTCCCTCCAAAGATTTTCTATTGGGTTCAGGTCTGGAGACTGGCTAGGCCACTCCAGGACCTTGAGATGCTTCTTACGGAGCCACTCCTTAGTTGCCCTGGCTGTGTGTTTCGGGTCGTTGTCATGCTGGAAGACCCAGCCACAACCCATCTTTAATGCTCTTACTGAGGGAAGGAGGTTGTTGGCCAAGATCTCGCGATACATGGCCCCATCCATCCTCCCCTCAATACGGTGCAGTCGTCCTGTCCCCTTTGCAGAAAAGCATCCCCAAAGAATGATGTTTCCACCTCCATGCTTCACGGTTGGGATGGTGTTCTTGGGGTTGTACTCATCCTTCTTCTTCCTCCAAACACGGCGAGTGGAGATTAGACCAAAAAGCTATATTTTTGTCTCATCAGACCACATGAGCTTCCCCCATTCCTCCTCTGGATCATCCAGATGGTCATTGGCAAACTTCAGACGGGCCTGGACATGCACTGGCTTGAGCAGGGGGACCTTGCGTGCGCTGCAGGATTTTAATCCATGACGGCGTAGTGTGTTACTAATGGTTTTCTTTGAGACTGTGGTCCCAGCTCTCTCAGGTCATTGACCAGGTCCTACTGTGTAGTTCTGGGCTGATCCCTCACCTTCCTCATGATCATTGATGCCCCACAAGGAGAGATCTTGCATGGAGCTCCAGACCGAGGGTGATTGACCGTCATCTTGAACTTCTTCCATTTTCTAATAATTGCGCCAACAGTTGTTGCCTTCTCACCAAGCTGCTTGCCTATTGTCCTGTAGCCCATCCCAGCCTTGTGCAGGTCTACAATTTTATCCCTGATGTCCTTACACAGCTCTCTGGTCTTGGCCATTGTGGAGAGGTTGGAGTCTGTTTGATTGAGTTTGTGGACAGGTGTCTTTTAGACAGGTAACGAGTTCAAACAGGTGCAGTTAATACAGGTAATGAGTGGAGAACAGGAGGGCTTCTTAAAGAAAAACGAACAGGTCTGTGAGAGCCGGAATTCTTACTGGTTGCTAGGTGATCAAATACTTATGTCATGCAATAAAATGCAAATTAATTACTTAAAAATCATACAATGTGATTTTCTGGATTTTTTTATGATAAAAATTACAGACCTCTACATGCTTTGTAAGTAGGAAAACCTGCAAAATCGGCAGTGTATCAAATACTTGTTCTCCCCACTGTACATGGCGGAGGCTCAATCAAGCTAGTCGTCTTGACTTCTTTCTTATGTCATTCTTGTTGGCACCAAAAGTTTTGAAAGTGTTGATATGGGACAGAATGCGGTCGGACCATCAGATAATTGGCATATACATTACTCTTAGTGAATTTCCACGTGGGCGAGGATATTGGAAATTGTATCAAAGCCTATTGGTTGATAACTTGTTTTTAACGGACAGAGGAATGTATAACTTAATTTTTCTGATATAACATAGGTAAAGCAAATCCCCTTATTGTATGGGACACTTTTAAATGTGTCTTTGTTACATTACAACCTGTATTTTAAATGGATTTTTATTTGGATTTCATGTTATGGACATACACAAAATAGTCCAAATTGATGAAGTGAAATTATTTAAAAAACTTGTTTCAAACTATTCTAAAAAATAAATCACGGAAAAGTTGTGCGTGCACATGTATTCACCCCCTTTGCTATGAAGCCCCTAACAACCAACTACCTTCAGAAGTCACATAATTAGTTAAATAAAGTCCACCTGTGTGCAATCTAAATGTCACATGATCTCAGTATATATACACCTGTTCTGAAAGGCCCCAGAGTCTGCAACACCACTAAGCAAGGGGCACCACTAAGCAAGCGGCACCATGAAGAACAAGGAGCTCTCCAAACAGGTCAGGGACAAAGTTGTGGAGAAGTACAGATCAGGGTTGGGTTATAAAAAACATATCAGAAACTTGAACATCCCACGGAGCACCATTAAATCCATTATTAAAAAATGGAAAGAATATGGCATCACAACAAACCTGCCAAGAGAGGGCCGCCCACCAAAACTCACAGACCTGGCAAGGAGGGCATTAATCAGAGAGGTAATAAAGAGACCAAAGATAACCCTGAAGGAGCTGCAAAGCTCCACAGCGGAGATTGGAGTATCTGTCCATAGGACCACTTTAAGCCGTACACTCCACAGAGCTGGGCTTTACGGAAGAGTGGCCAGAAAAAAGCCATTGCTTAAAGAAAAAAATAAGCAAACATGTTTGGTGTTCGCCAAAAGGCATGTGGGAGACTCCCCAAATATATGGAAGAAGGTACTCTGGTCAGATGAGACTAAAATTGAGGTTTTTGGCCATCAAGGAAAACGCTATGTCTGGCGCAACCCAATACCTCTCATCACCCCGAGAACACCATCCTCAGAGTGAAGCATGGTGGTGGCAGCATCAGGGACTGGTCAGAATTTAAGGAATGATGGATGGCGCTAAATACAGGGAAATTCTTGAGGGAAACCTGTTTCAGTCTTCCAGAGATTTGAGACTGGGACGGAGGTTCACCTTCCAGCAGGACAATGACCCTAAGCATACTGCTAAAGCAACACTCAAGTGGTTTAAGGGGAAACATTTAAATGTCTTGGAATGGCCTAGTCAAAGCCCAGACCTCAATCCAATTGAGAATCTGTAGTATGACTTAAAGATTGCTGTTCACCAGCGGAACCCATCCAACTTGAAGGAGCTGGATGCAGTTTTGCCTTGAAGAATGGGCAAAGGTACCAGTGGCTTGATGTGCCAAGCTTATAGAGACATACCCCAAGAGACTTGCAGCTGTAATTGCTGCAAAAGGTGGCTCTACAAAGTATTGACTTTGAGGGAGTGAATAGTTATGCACGCTCAAGTTTTCTGTTTTTTTTTTGGTCTTATTTCTTGTTTGTTTCACAATAAAACATATTTTGCATCTTCAAAGTGGTAGGCATGTTGTGTAAATCAAATGATACAAACCCCCCCCCAAAATCAATTTTAATTCCAGGTTGTAAGGCAACAAAATAGGAAAAATGCCAAGGGGGGTGAATACTTTCACAAGCCACTGTATAATGTTGTTGATCCATCCTCAGTTTTCTCTTATCACAGCCATTAAACTCTGTAACTGTTTTAAAGTCACCATTGGCCTCATGGTGAAATCCCTGAGCTGTTTCCACTTTGACATTATGGGGTATTGTTCATAGACTAGTGACACAAAATCTCCATTTAATTCATTTTAAATGTAGGCTGTAACAAAATGTGAAAAAAAGTCAAGGGTTATGAATACTTTCGGTAGGCAATGTATTTTTTTTTCATGGCAATATGTAGAATTTGCACGACATTTGCTTTAAAACTGTATCATTTTATCTCCGCCACATGGCAAAATGTGTTGAATTGCAGGAAATAAACTTTAAAACAGCTTTTTTCAACAGGAGGGCCTCTAAAATGTTCGGTTGGCGACTGCACCATTGGCCACACCCATGGCCACGCCCCCACCTTTGCTCACCACCTAAGCCCCATTTTTATCCAGGAAAAACCTGCACACACACACTCCTTCCACACAAATACATTGTTCCCTCGCTTAGCAGCAGTCTGGGCCCAGAACTTTATTAAAGGCAATCAAGCCAAGGGCCATAAAATCCTGCTCTTTGTGAGAGGTGTCAGTGGCAGGCTGCCTGGGGTGGGCCTGGGGGTCACAGAGGGTACGCGGGCGAGAGGGGTGGAGGGGGCGACACTGGTCACCCAGCTCCGGTTCCAGCGGGTGGAATGCAACCCTTCGCCCTTTGACCCTATGAACATGGCCCCCCGAGGTTAAGTATCAATCAGTGCCCCCGAACATCAGGTAGAGGGTGTCAGGTGTCTTTCCCTCTGTCTCTGCTGTTGCTGTTACTGTTGCCAGAGGGGGAATGGCTACAGAAGGGAGCTGTGAGGGAACTATGGAGAACAGCACTGTAGTCGTTGGAAATTGTTTTTTAGGTAAGATTATTCCACTTGGTAAATGTTATATCCACCGGATTTGACCCGGTTGGCTGTTGTGGATGACGGTTCTGTTTATACCATTCGATTTTGGATAATTGCCATAGACATTTCCACATGTACTAATCTGAAAACAGATATAAAATCAGACAATGATTTTGAACAGACACTTAACAAGTGTTTTATTATGGGGGAATTATGGGGAATTATGAAACGGTTAGTTTCAGGTACGCAATCTGATTGGTCAAAAGTGTGTTCCAGTGGTTTCAGTGTGAGTCGTGAGTTTGGCCAAACCTAAACCTCAGTATCTGGGACTTGGCCCCACCTTAGATGTTGTTTGGCACTTCTTCCAGAGGCTCTTTCCCCTCTCTCTGTGTTGGTGTTTGTTATTGTGAGGAAGCACTAGCTAACAGAGAAGTATATTCAGCAGCCAGAGGAAATGGAAGGAAGGCTAAACATGGTTTATTATGGAATGTCAGATAACACCCCCTTTCACTGGCCAGGCCTCTGATTCGCAGGACAAGGGGTGCCTTTGTCCCCCCCCCCCCCACCCTGCCCTACTCTTGCCCCCATCTTACCCCCTTTCTACACACTCTGACACCTCTTCTGGCCCCTCCTTGCCTCCCTCTTACGCATCATCTGCCCACTCCCTGCCTCCCTCTTAAGGCGTCCACATGATTCCCATCAGAAACAGTTTGGAACATTTCGTGCATATATAATGACGACATTTTGTGACGTTTTTGTTCGTTTTGGTCTTCGGCAAGGGTTTTTTCGGCTGTTCGTGCACGCAAATCTTTTTTCTCAAGGCAAGCCGAATTTCGTAGCCGAAGTCTGCCCTTTCGTCGGTCAACAGTAGGGATTCTTCAATGAAGTTTTTGTTGTTATTCAACGATAGATGACTAGTTTTCATGCAAACATTTTTACTTGAGAAATACTGCACCAAACATTTTAGTTAGATGTAAAATTGTGCGATTAAGATCTCCTTGGCAAAAACGTCAAAATTAATGACAGATTTCTTGAGTTACAGTATCTTAGATTCATTCAGACTATTTTGAGGAAATGTATACAGGCTCCGGCGTCTCAAGATGGATAAACAGGTATTTTAAGGGAGTATGCGAGCACACTCGTTCGGTTCGCCTAACCGAGTTCAGCTAGGCGCCAGCCGAACCAAAGCATGCTAACCCTTTATCACTTTCTCCAGAATAGCACAGCAGGCCTCTCTGAAAATAGAGCAGGGGATGTTGACAGGTCATACTACCCTCTTCTCTACTCTTTAAAAAAAATTTACTCTCATCTCTCTCTCTCTTACTCTCTTCCTCTCTCTTTTACTCCTATTCCCTCTCTCGCTCTATCGCTCTTTTCTACTTTATCTTGCCTCTCTTTTACTCTCCCTCTCCTTTCCTTTTGAAGGCCCTCGGATCAATCCCCCCCCCCCCCCCAGGAACTCAGTCAGGGTCTGAACTTACTGATGAGTTAGAATAGTAGAATTGGATACACCACAGCCTGTAGTAAATGTTTGCTGCCAGACAAAAGATACCCTGTGTGTTAAAAGGTGGATTCTGTTGCGTTCATTGCCACAGTTATAAACTGTACAGCACAAGTCTCAAAAAAGTTGAAGAAACTAGATATTACTGTGGCTGCAGCAGAAACGTTTTTGGGACTCAAGGATTTTACATCGAAAGACTTGCAAGGGGTACTGGCGCCGGAAGACCCGCCCTCCCAGGTTCCCCTTGAGCCTGTGTAGGGATCAGATCTGTTTTATTTATTTTTAACAGATGAGTTTGATTTCTTTGATTTCTTTATTTTATGGTCATTTTTTGGAAGTTCCGTTTTTTTGGGAATCCTGTTTCCATCCCGCATAGTAGGTAGCGGGATGCACATTAAATTGTGTGATCGCCAATATACCATAGAAGAAGAAGTAGAATAATAGAATACACAAGGTGCCATTTCCAAATGTGGTTGTGCATCAGCAGTTTTTCTCTTTTGTTATGTCAGTCACCAATAGTCAGTCAGTTAACATTTATTAGATTGCTAAGTTAGTTTAGCGGCCAGCTATCTAAACTTGTTATCAAATTACCCCATTGATTTTGTTAGTCACTCTCACTCAGATATCATATTAAAAACTGCAAACATTTCTCTCCACCCTATGGCAAAATGTGTAGAATTGCAGCAAACTTGCTTCAAAGTTGCCCATCCCTGATCTAAACTGTAGCTAGCCCGGCTTGAGGCTGAGGGGTGAGAGTTCCCCTGTCCATGTCCTCTCTGTACACCCTGCTCAGCGCTGGCTGCTGGACCAGATGGATTATTTTAACCTGACGAACTTCTACTGAAACAAAATAATAGAATTGTATTTGTCAAGAGGGGTTGTTGTTGTAGAAACAGAGTTTGTATGACTGGATGGATTGAAGGAAGCAGGCAGAGCGCGCTGAAGGCCAGTGACAGTCCCACTTCAGAGGCTTTCTTTCTACTAGACTCTCACTCTGGCCACAGAGCTTCTGTCCTGGATCTGACTAACATACCTGATTGCAATTTCATATTCCTGTTAGGCAACTTATAAATGCATACCACACGTACAGTATCTATACCCATTTAATGGATATGTTTACAGCTAGAGTAATGGACTCCCTTCAGTAATGTTAGCCCTGAGCTGTGAAGCATTCCTCTTTGTGTAGAAGTTTTTTCAGACGTAGCTAGCTTGCACCTTTGCTAATTTGAATTTCCCCAGCATTTAATTCAATTAACCACATCACTAGAGTTCATTCTTAGCTAAGGGCTGACCTATTTTTTCAATGGTGAAGTTTGTCATGGTCTGGTCTGGCATGCAAGCGGTTGCCAACGGTGCAAAGCGATTGAATTTAGTCCCATATTAGTCTCATTTCAACCCCTGTCTAACTGTCAGGTGTCTCATCTTTGCTAAAAAAGTGATAAGCTAAAAACTGACATATACAGTAAGTACATGGCTAGAAATCTTTCCAGTTCCCTTCTTTAGTGTCTCGAGGTTGAGTGTTGTGTCTATTATCTTGGTGTATTTTCTCTGGTGACGTCTATGAGTTTAACATGATCTCTACCCCTCTCTCTGTCCTGGTTGTTTCCCTGCAGCAGAAGCCCCTGACCTGGCCATCCCTGGCTTCTCGCCGCCCTCCAGCCCCAACCCTGCCAAAAAGGGAAGCTCCCTCAACAAGATCAAGTCCCCACGCACCGTCAGGAAACTCTCCATGAAAATGAAGAAGCTTCCGGAACTCAGCCGCAAGCTCAGCATCAAAGGGACCCCTAGCAACAACAACAACAGCAGCTGCAACGGAGCCAGCGCGAGCAGCCACTCAGAGACAAGGACCCAGTGTCCCAAAACCAATAGTGTGTCAGAACCAGGCCTGGCTCCTCCCAGGTTGTCCCCAGGGGGCGGGCAGGGGGCGGCGGCTAGCCATAATGTGATCTCGAGGTATCACCTGGACAGCAGTGTGTCGACGCAACAAAGCTACAGCAAGAAGAAGGGCAGCGGGACCTCCAAGTCGGCTAGCAAGGGGGGCTACCTCAGTGACGGGGACTCTCCAGAACTGGTGGCCAAGTCTGGGAAGCACGGGTCCTCAGAGGGCAAGGGAGGCAATGGGAAGGAGAAAGACCCAGCCATTGGAGGAGGAGAGAAAACAGGAGCTGGAGGAGTAACAGTAGGAGGTGGCAACCCCAAGCTGCACGGCACAGAACTAGACATTGACGCGTTCCGCCACTACGCCTTCACAGAACAGCCCAAGTGCACCCAATACATCTCGGGCCTGATGAGCCTGCACTTCTACGGCGCCGAGGACCTCAAGCCACCACGTTTCGACTCCCGAGACGTCTACTGTGCCATCCAGGTGGACTCGGTCAACAAGGCGCGCACTGCCCTGCTCACCTGCCGGACCACCTTCCTAGATATGGACCACACCTTCAATATTGAGCTGGAGAATGCTCAGCACCTGAAGCTAGTGGTGTTCAGCTGGGACCCCACACCCAAGAAGAACCGGGTGTGCTGTCACGGCACAGTGGTGTTACCGGCACTCTTCAGGGTGACCAGGAGTCATCAGCTGGCGGTGAAGCTGGAGCCTCGAGGCCTGATCTACGTGAAGCTGAACCTGATGGAGCAGTGGCAGAACTCCCTGGATAGAGGCTACAATGGGGACCGGGAGCCACAGATGTTTGGGGTGGAGGCCTGGAGGGTGGTGGAGAGGGAAAACACGGGACTTATGCTGCCCCTGCTCATCGAGAAGTGCATCACGGAGATCGAGACGAGAGGCTGCCAGGTGAGTTCAGTTCATGAGTGTTACTGTTGAAAGTTTAAATGTTTTTACAGCCTTTTATGTCCAACAATGAAAATTCAGCCCACGGGCATTGGACTTTCAGGGAACCCTGATATAGACCTTGGACTTTCTTAGTTAGCCAACTACCAATTTTGGCAATGAATAGCCGGTACAGTGCTATTATATTGCGACACCCATCAAGCTGAGTGAGTGGCCTGGTTACTCAGCATTCTGTGAGAGAGGAACATGTCCAGAGGCGAGTTCTGGATGATGCTAGTTGAGTGGTAGACATTAGACACCATACATCACATAACAGGCCTTCTTTTTTTCATCTGGCAAGTGGCCTTTTGTGTGATGCAGAAAGAGAGGGAGAGAGAGAGAAAGAGAGAGAGAGAGAGATGGAACAGGGCGAGACGTGCAGCAGGGGTATTGGGCGGCTGGCTGCAGATGTGCCATATGAGAACTGCCCTCTACCTCCTCTTCCCCTCTTCTTCTTTGAAGCCCAGTGCCAAAGGAGAGAGACTCCAGGTTTTTTTATTTTTTATTAGTTGAGATGCCACCCAGCAGTAAAAGTGTCTGGCTGAGGACGTTTATCAGTGTTACTCTGAAGGGGCTGTCTGGCTTAGACACTGAGCATGCCATGGGACTGTCCCTAACTGGGGTGGCTGTGCATTTGGGCCAGTCAGTTTTCTATGTGCTTATGGTTTTAGCCACTGGCCAAGTTCATTTATTAGCTGTGTTTTCTTTGTACGCCTCCATTTATTTTTCTCTCCCCCTTTCCTTCTCTCACTCTCTCCATGCTCTCTCCATTTATCTCTCATGTTCTCTTTCTCTGTTGTTTAAAGAGACAAACATACGTCAGAGACATAGTAGAGCTAGTGTAAGGGGATATGACTATGTATCACTAGATGCAGTTTGGAGCCATCTTCACCCTGTGGTCCCCCAGGGGCCCAGGCTGAGAGGGGTTAGGAGGGAAGCTACACCAGATTACACAGGAATTCATAGGACGTGTTACTGAGGCATGCAGAGAGAGCCAGACACACAGCATAGCATGTCTTTAGAAATAATTATGTGTATCCCTAGATGGAGACTACTCTCGTTTCAGTGTCTCCACAAATGCATGGCCCGAGGGGCTCTGAAGCTTTTAAGGCACTTGGGGGATGATTGTGGCTGTTCTGAAAAGACTGCAGATTGGTTTCACAGAAGCGAGTAATGTGTGTGTGAATGCTATAATGCGTTTTTTTTGTGTTTGGTAGAGTCAGATGCCTTTAAGAAAGCACAGTATCTTTACCAGATACCAGATATCAGCTGCACTAGTTGTTTTCTCTCAAGTAAAAAGTCAGTTGGCAAAGTATAAAATACGATTTTGTGAATTGTAGTGCTTGCATTGTTTTGCTAGAAGCTACGAGGGGTCAGAAGTCTGTGAATGGTGCAGGTGCAACCATCTTTTTGCAACCTGTCAAGATCCCCATCCCTACTGATCGGCTTAGTTAGGGGTCCAACAAGGCACTGTTTGTGTCTGTGTGTGTGTGTGTGTGTGCATGCTCGCTCATTCAGGAAGTCCCTGACTCACCACAGGAAACCATTCTGTTGTTTCTAATTAAGGCGAGGACAGACCATTATTTCCTATTGGTGTGTGTGTGTGTGTTGCTCAGCAGTGCAGTAGATAAGGCCAAGGCCTCTTCACTACCAGCTGTCACACCACCGCCTGCTTCTGCTCTGCTCTCTCCTCAGAGCTTCTACTTACCCTAAACTAAAGGAAGAGCTTTCTCTCAATGGACTTGTTGTTCATTGTGCCCAGTGACTTCTGTTTACTTTTGCACAAAGCTAAATCCCTGCCTAATCTGCCTCTAGTGTGAAGGAGTGAGGTTTAGAAATGCTAGATAGAACAGAGAGATCTCAGTCACAAACAGTGTGGCTAGTAGCCTGTGTAGACGTGTGGTTGGAGCCTGTAGGCCTGAAAAAAACTATAGATACTGTATCCAGTTTAGTGTTGTCACGATACCAGAATTTTTACTTCGATACCGATACCAGGTTTAGTATCACGATACTCGATACTGAAACATTACTCAATACCAAAACGATACCAAAGCAAAAAAAACACAAAAAAAACGGATTATCTAAAGTCACAGAATAACCACTGGGCTTTCTTTTTTTAAACATTAAACAATATGTTGATAACTGGTAGAACTAAAATAACAAATAGAATATATTATATTCTATATTCAATTTCTTTCAAAAATTAAACACCATATAAAATAACAGAAGAACATCTCCAGTTTTCCTTATGCAAAACCATATCTGAGACTCAGAGCATACAAATAATTGTACAATTACATCTAAAAAAATTTAGAAATGTAATTATATACATATCAAGGTTAATTTGCTCATCTGTGGCCACAATATTGGGAAAATGACAATCATTAGACCTATGATTCATTACTCATTTAAACTATATACACTGCTCAAAAAAATAAAGGGAACACTTAAACAACACATCATAGATCTGAATGAATGAAATAATCTTATTAAATACTTTTGTCTTTACATAGTTGAATGTGCTGACAACAAAATCACACAAAAAGTATCAATGGAAATCAAATGTATCAACCCATGGAGGTCTGGATTTGGAGTCACCCTCAAAACTAAAGTAGAAAACCACACTACAGGCTGATCCAACTTTGATGTAATGTCCTTAACACAAGTCAAAATGAGGCTCAGTAGTGTGTGTGGCCTCCACGTGCCTGTATGACCTCCCTACAACGCCTGGGCATGCTCCTGATGAGGTGGCGGATGGTCTCCTGAGGGATCTCCTCCCAGACCTGGACTAAAGCATCCGCCAACTCCTGGACAGTCTGTGGTGCAACGTGGCGTTGGTGGATGGAGCGAGACATGATGTCCCAGATGTGCTCAATTGGATACAGTTCTGGGGAACAGGCGGGCCAGTCCATAGCATCAATGCCTTCCTCTTGCAGGAACTGCTGACACACTCCTCCACATGAGGTCTAGCATTGTCTTGCATTAGGAGGAACCCAGGGCCAACCACACCAGCATATGGTCTCACAAGGGGTCTGAGGATCTCATCTCGGTACCTAATGGCAGTCAGGCTACCTCTGGCGAGCACATGGAGGGCTGTGCGGCCCCCCAAAGAAATGCCACCCCACACCATGACTGACCCACCGCCAAACCGGTCATGCTGGAGGATGTTGCAGGCAGCAGAACGTTCTTCACGGCGTCTCCAGACTCTGTCACGTCTGTCACATGTGCTCAGTGTGAACCTGCTTTCATCTGTGAAGAGCACAGGGCGCCAGTGGCGAATTTGACAATCTTGGTGTTCTCTGGCAAATGCCAAACGTCCTGCACGGTGTTGGGCTGTAAGCACAACCCCTACCTGTGGACGTCGGGCCCTCATACCTCCCTCATGGAGTCTGTTTCTGACCGTTTGAGCAGACACATGCACATTTGTGGCCTGCTGGAGGTCATTTTGCAGGGCTCTGGCAGTGCTCCTCCTGCTCCTTCTTGCACAAAGGCGGAGGTAGCAGTCCTGCTGCTGGGTAGTTGCCCTCCTACCGCCTCCTCCACGTCTCCTGATATACTGGACTGTCTCCTGGTAGCGCCTCCATGCTCTGGACACTACGCTGACAGACACAGCAAACCTTCTTACCACAGCTCGCATTGATGTGCCATCCTGGATGAGCTGCACTACCTGAGCCACTTGTGTGGGTTGTAGACTCCGTCTCATGCTACCACTAGAGTGAAAGCACTGCCAGCATTCAAAAGTGACCAAAACATCAGCCAGGAAGCATAGGAACTGAGAAGTGGTCTGTGGTCACCACCTGCAGAACTACTTCTTTATTGGGGGTGTCTTGCTAATTGCCTATAATTTCCACCTGTTGTATATTCCATTTGCACAACAGCATGTGAAATTTATTGTCAATCAGTGTTGCTTCCTGAGTGGACAGTTTGATTTCACAGAAGTGTGATTGCCTTGGAGTTACATTGTGTTGTTTAAGAGTTCCCTTTATTTTTTTGAGCAGTGTAGTTTAGTTCCAAAACAACATAAAGAAAACACACTTTGAAGCTAATTTCTGAAGCTTCTATATTGCAATATAGTCTACACACCATAGAAATACAATGGATTTTACACAGCATACTACGATTCCCAGAGTGCATTTCAACTCCCAGGGTGAAATGCTCCGCCCAGGGCTGCTGGCTGGCTACTGATAGCAAGCCCAGACAAACGTGAAGTAGTCTAAATATATTGCTGTCATAGTTAAGTTATGAGTGCATTTGACATTACTTTTGGGTTGTAATCATATTATAATGCTCAAATGAATGTCATACTGAATATACACTGAGTGTACCAAACATTACTCCACACCTGCTCTTTCCATGACATAGACTGACCAGGTGAATCCAGGCGAAAACTATGATCCCTTATTGATGTCATTTGTTAAATCCACTTCAATCAGTGTAGATGAAGGGGAGGGACAGGTAACATAAGGATTTATAAGCCTTGAGATAATTGAGACATGGATTGTGTATGTGGGTGAATGGGTTGTGAATGACCAGGTAGTATTTGGGAAAGTATTTAACCTAGGTGTGTGTTTTTGCATGTTGTATGTGTGTGCGTATGTATTCAACCTGGTTGTGTGTGTTTCTGCAGGTTGTGGGCCTCTACCGTCTGTGTGGCTCAGCAGCAGTAAAGAAGGAGCTGCGGGAGGCCTTTGAGAGGGACAGCCTGGGAGTGGAGCTCTGTGAAAACACCTACCCTGACATCAACGTCATCACAGGTAACATTACACTGCCAACCGCATCAGAACCTCTGTCCCCTAACATCTGTTAAAACCCTTGCTGTGTGTGTGACAAATACACGTCACACGAGTCTGTGCGTTTGTGTGTGTGTGTGTGTGTGTGTGTGTGTGTGTGTATGTAGTAAAAACATTCCAGTCAGCATACCACCAGTATGTGAGTGTGCCTGAGGGGAGGGCCCTCACACGAACCAACCAACCAACCATCCAGCCAACGTGCTTTTAGGTCATTCCTTCATTCCTCTCTTCCAGGTTCAGACACGCAACTCTCTCTGACCACCTCCGGTACACACACACACACACACACACACACACACACACACACAAAAACACACAGGTTTGCCATTATCTACACGAGAAGAGGTCAGTGACAAACTAGGACAATCTATTTCACTGGCTAAATATTTGTGTCTGTTCTGCCTGAACACGTGGGGACTGTCCAATGTTCCCCTTTCCCCTGCAGAAGGATATTAGCCTGATCAAAATGGCTAAATTAACCAACACCAATTATCTGTTCACTTCTAGAGTCTGCCTGCCATGTCATCTTCAGTCAACCAATGAATACGGATTCTGGGAATAGACAGTTAAGAGAAAAATACTTGCTCATGGATTTCTCCCACCGAAAAAGAGAAAGACCATGGAAGCCCTCTGCATTGTGGGAGCTACTGTTGGTTTTGGGAAGAGGCCCATATAGGCGTCCTCGTATGATGCCAGCTTTGATCTAAACCAATTTGCATGGCAGAGCAAAGAACACAGTTAACAGTTGAGCGGGTTATAAAAAAAGGGCCAACACCAGCGTGGATTGTTGGTTTTTGCTTGCTGCCTAAATTTCCTATGCCGAGCGAGCGGCTGTTGCAGATGGGCTGAGGGAGAGAGAGGGAGAGAGGGAGAGAGAGGATGGGTGGTTGTCCTGGGCTGGGCAGGGCTGGGTTAGGCTGGGTTGGGCTGGGCTGAGAGCGGTGGTAGATAGAGGTTATGGGGGTTGGTGGTTTGAGTGGAGTCAGGCCAGCCAGAGAGAGGCTAGCTAATAAGCATGCCAAACGTATGATCTAAGAGGAGTCAGCGACGGCTGGCTTGTTCCGTGGCTAATTTAAAAAGCAGAGGTAGTGAAATGGATTAGCCCAAGTCAAAGTTAAATCCAAAGTGTGCAAAACATGTGCACTGCCTGGCCTTCCTTTGTTTCAAACCATGATCCCAGACAAAGTAACTAACTCTATAAAACAGCCTCATCATGATTGTCATGCTCTGAATATAGAACAGTAGCTGACATAAATTAACTGAATTGATTTAGCCAACGCTGTTTTTGTATCAGCAGAATTTCTGGGGTTAGATTTTCCTTGCGATACAGCATTTTAGGTACAACAGCACTTTCAGTTTACCCCCATTGAAAAGTTTTTGCCATGTACATTCAGAAGTTTTATGTAGGTTAACATGGATGACAACAGCAGTCTAGACTTTGCAGATCTGTACTGTAATTGAATCAGAGTCTGTGTTAACATCTGGGATGTGGCTTAGATCAGGGAGGGCGATGGAGGGGGGCAGAAGCGCTCTCTCTCTCTTAGCCCCCTTTGACTAAGGGACATTCCTCCAGGGCTGGGAGGCTTTGGCAGGACCCAGTATACCCAGACCCACCCTCCAGTCCCCAGCTCCTTTAGACAGGAGCACAGATGGAGGGACAAGCTGCTAATTTTACTTTTAGTCACGGTTGTGTGTTTCAGTCCACCGGGCAGGCATTACCTCTGACTCCTCTGGTCCTGCTTGTAGAATACGTAATGCTTAACCAAGGGAGGCCGTTGAGAGGCCTACTGGGTCAGTCACAGCATCTGCCATTTTTAAGTTCTTCTTGAAGTATAATTTATTTCTAGCCTATGTAACACAGCTAGGAGACTGTACAAGGATCATTGTAGCTTTAACTGATGTTGTTACTCCACCTAGTAGAGAATGTTACTCCACCTAGTAGGGATGTAGCTCAGTTGGTAGAGCATGGCGTTTGCAACGGCAGGGTTGTGGGTTCGATTCCCACGGGGGGCCAGTATGAAACAAAAAACAAAAAACGAAATAATGAATGCACTCACTAAGTGCTCCGGATAAGAGCGTCTGCTAAATGACTAAAATGTAAATGTAGTAGCTAATGTAGCTATCTGCGAGGATAGCCTTATCAGCCCTGTCTAGCAACTTTCTGCTTGGCAGGAAGCCAACAAGAAGCCTCACTAATGTATTCTAAATGGAACAGAACAGTGAAAGGTAAGCCAATGTTTTGAGCTGCTAGTTGCTCCAACGAAGAAACCGAAAGCGTAGCAACTAAAAATGTCATCTGATTTAAGTGTGCAGAGACTCCTTTTTCTCTTGTTAGTTTGTTATAGGGTTGCAAAGGGAGGGTATTATATTACTGCTAACTATCTGTGTTTACCTGTAAACTACCAGAATTTGGGTATTTTTCAAGGACTTTTATCACATGACATCTAGTGGCCTTTTTGGGTACTTCAGATTATCACAGGTGTCTGTAATTATCTCTGGCCCTCTATGTGGCCTTATTACATGCAAAATATATAAAATAATTAAATAAGATGATTTTAAAATAAAAAATAGAATGACAAAGCTGTAAAATATTATCCTAAATATAAACCATTAAGTTAGTGAATACCATTGGTGTTTAATATGAGGGTTTCAACATAAAATATCCTTTATATATATTTTTTACACACTTTTATTTAATTTACAGTGTCAATATGTCTTTGTTGTAAATATTGACACCAAACTGGTGGCAGTTGTGAGAAAAGGTCAATAGTTGGAAGAGTTGCAGAGTTAATAGAAAATAATGCCATTGTTGATTAGATGCTTTTTTCATTAATTAGGCTATTGTCTCTTAAACAATATGGTCTATCTACTAGAAACTCATGGACAATATGGACACAGATATAAAACATTTACACTATATATGAATATATATATTTTATTAAAGTATAAATTACCAAAGTTACCATAGATTGCTATAGATTACCTTGTTTTGCAACCCTAGTTTGTTATCATGGATACAGACCCCAGTTTGTAGCTCAGCTAGCTGACTTGAATTATTTTTCATACTGCCAGTCCACTTCCCTCCTCCCTCTGCCCTTCCACTCCAGTCCTCCCCTCCCCATGCAGTGAAGACACGGAAAGTCATTAACAAGTGCCCCCTTTGTTGCCGAACAAATACAGATGGTATTTGGCTCACTCATGCATGGTGGATTAGCTGAGCTCTGTACCACCAGGAGGCAGGGAGCAGACGAGGGAGGCGGTCGGCCCGCCATACAAAGACCTACAGCCCTGGCCCTGTGTGAGTGGGTGGGTGGGTGTCAGAGAGAGCAGCTGGCATAACCTGGAGGCAACACAAGGACTGGGCAGGGCAAGGGAAGGCAGCATCCCCTACCCCCTGTCCTAGTTGTAGTGTTGGTAGGGGAGAACAAACCCTTCATTTGTTCCTTTAGGGCGGCACCGACCGACGGCAGCAGTGACCTGTAGTTTTGTTTGATCAAGAGTTCAAAGGTTTTGGAGCATTGCCCCCATTGCAGTATGGGTCTTGTAGTGTATGGATGTTATAGTGTTTCCTTATATTTCTATAGAGATTCTGCAAAAGTCTACTCTACTGTTTCAGTTGTACAGAATGTAGGGCCGATCTATGTTGAGAGATGCCTGTCAGTGATTACATTTTTGACCAAAAAAAACATTTCTCAAGCAATTCAAAGCTAATTACTGGCACCTTCCAGTAAAATCCCAAAACAACTTCCCTGAAAAACCAAAACACCTTCCCAGAACAACAGTCCTCCTCTCCATGGTGTGTTTGTTGCCTGTCAGACAGGCTGTGAAAATAAGGGTAACAACTGCAGAGCAAGGCCACCTGTTCACCCGTGAGCCTGACCTTGCCTTGTGTGAGTGTGTGTGTCAGGCCCCAACAGGGGTTAAGGTACTCCAACGGCAGAGTCATAGCAGGCTAATTATTTACCCCACACATAATGGCTGCGGTCTCTCTGCTCTGGGTCACTACACACACACACACTTACTCACACTCTCTCTCTCACAGACACACACACACGCATTAGTGTTGCACAGTATACAAAACGTCAGTACTTTTTCAATACTAGAACACTTCCGGCTTTATGGGTTAACTTTCCTTGCTAGCTTACAGCTGAAGCTAACATCAATTCACTAGTACTTTGTTTGTGATAATATGCGAACCATAACGCAAATTCTGCTGATTTCAAAGCTGATTGTCACTAAAACAGTCCTACAGTCATTGCCAAAAACTTTATTCATTCACTTCGTCTTCCTCGCCTCAGTCAAGGCTGTCCTTTCTCTCTCACTGTGTATGTGAAAAACATCATTAGGTCTTAAAGAGACAGCGAGCACTTTTATGAATGAAAAGATTGATTTTTCTATGCACATTTTGTTGAGCAGTACAATAAAATAACTCCCAAATGGAAAGGAAACAGATTGTTTTTCATCCACCAAAGCAAGCTCAATAACTCAATGCGTGCACACACTCCTATCGAATATTAATTTACCTTTATTATGAATAGGCCTAGGCTATATATTGATTTACACAGTTTATCAATAGAGATTTACCATTAAAATAAATAATTACCATTATGTTGGGGTGGCAGGTAGCTTAGTGGTTAAGAGCATTGTGCCAGTAACCGAAAGGTCGCTGGTTCTAATCCCCGAGCCGACTAGGTAAAAAATCTGTCGATGTGCCCTTGAGCAAGGCACTCAAACCTAATTGCTCCTGTAGATCGTCTGCTAAAATGTAAATGTTGTTATGTAGTTAGATTGGTCAAGTTGATTGTATAATTGATTAATTAATGCATAGGGGAGAGTGGGATAAGTAAATATTTTTTTTTACATTCAGCGTCACTCAATATAAAATATACAATATAAATGCAACATGTAAAGTGTTGGTCCCATGTTTCATGAGCTGAAATAAAAGATCCCAGAAATGTTCCATACGCACATAAAGCTTATTTTTCTCTAATTGTGTGCACTAATTTGTTTACATCCCTGTTAGTGAGTATTTCTCCTTTGCCAAGATAATCCATCCACCTGACAGGTGTAGCATATCAAGAAGCTGATTAAACAGCATGATCATTACACAGGTGCACCTTGTGCTGGGGACAATAAAAGGCCACTCTAAAATGTGCAGTTTTGTCACACACCACAATGCCACAGATTTCTCAAGTTTTGAGGGAGCATGCAATTGGCATGCTGACTGCAGGAATGTCCACCAGAGCTGTTGCCAGAGAAATGAATGTTCATTTCTCTACCATAAGCCGCCTCCAACGTTGTTTTAGAGAATTTGGCAGTACATCCAACTGGCGTCACAACCTCAGACCATGTGTAAGCACGCCAGCCCAGGACCTGGCGGGTAGGAGCGTTGGGCCACTAACCGAAAGGTTCCTGGATCGAATCCCCGAGCTGACAAGGTAAAAATCAGTCGTTCTGCCCCTGATTCAGAGGAGTTGGGTTAAATGCAGAAGACATGTTTCAGTCGAATGCATTCAGTTGTACAACTGTGGGGGTGCTATCTCCCTTTCCCTCCACATATGGCTTCTTCACCTCCGAGATCGTCTGAGACCAGACACCCTGACAGCTGATGAAACTGTGGGTTTGCACAACTGAATAATTTCTGTACAAAGTGTCAGAATCCGTCTCAGCTCAACTGTGTGCTCGTCGTCCTCACCAGACCTGACTGCAGTTCGACGTCATAACCGACTTCAGTGGGCAAATGCTCACCTTTGATGGCCACTGGCACGCTGGAGAAGTGTGCGCTTCACGGATTAATTCCATTTTCAACTGTACATGGCAGACAGCGTTTATGGTGTTGTGTCGGCGAGTGGTTTGCTGATGTCGATGTTGTGAACAGAGTGTCCCATGGTGGCGGTGGGTTATGGTATGGGCAGACATAATCTACGGACAATGAACACAATCAAAAATGTTCAATGGTAATTTGAATGCACAGAGATACCGTGATGAGATCAGGAGGCCCATTGTGCTATTAATCCACCGCCATCAACTCATGTTTCAGCATGATAATACACAGCCCCATGTCGCAAGGATCTGTACACCATTCCTGGAAGCTGAAATGTCCCAGTTCTTCCATGGCCTGCATACTCACCAGACATGTCACCCATTGAGCATGTTTGGGATGCTCTGGATTGATGTGTACGACAGCGTGTTCCAGTTCCCGCTAATATCCAGCATCTTCGCACAGCCATTGAAGAGAAGTGGGACAACATTCAACAGGCCACAATCAACAGCCTGATCAACTCTATGCGAAAGAGATGTGTCGCGCTGCATGAGGCAAATGTTGGTCACACCAGATACTGACTGGTTTTCTGATCCACGCCCCTACCTTTTTTAAAGTATCTGTGACCATCAGATCCATATCTGTATTCCCAGTCATGTGAAATCCCCAAATCAGGGCCTAATGAATTTATTTCATTTGATTTCCTTATATAAACTGTAACTCAGTAAATCTTTGAAATTGTTGCATGTTGCGTTTATTATTTCGTTCAGTGTAGTATTATTTCTAACAAAGATATCTACATATATTTCAGGGTGTTGTGTAACCCTGGAAATAATCAGAATTAATGTAAATATTGCAGTTTTGAAAACAGCTTGTCCAAAAACCGCCATAAAAAAGCCAGAGTACGGTTTGCAACTGACATGGGGACAAATATCGTACTTTTTGGAGAAATGTCCTCTGGTCTGATGAAATAAAAATAGAACTGTTTGGCCTTAATGACCATCGTTATGTTTGGAGGAAAAAGGGGAACGCTTGCAAACCGAAGAACACCATCCCAACCATGAAGCACGGGGGTGGCAGCATCATGCTGTGGGGGTGCTTTGCTACAGGAGGGACTGGTGCACTTCACAAAATAGATGGCATCATGAGGAAGGAAGATTATGTGGATATATTGCAGCAACATCTCAAGACATCAGTCAGGAAGTTAAAGCTGGGTCGCAAATGGGTCTTCCAAATGGACAATGACCCCAAGCATACTTCCAAAGTTGTGGCAAAATGGCTTAAGGACAACAAAGTCAAGGTATTGGAGTGGCCATCACAAAGCCCTGACCTCAATCCTATAGAAAATGTGTGGGCAGAACTGAATTAGTGTGTGCGAGCAAGGAGGCCTACAAACCTAACTCAGTTACACCAGCTCTGTCAGGAGGAATGGGCCAAAATTCACCCAACTTATTGTGGGAAGCTTGTGGAAGGCTACCTGAAACGTTTGACATAAGTTAAACAATTTAAAGGCAATGCTACCAAATACTAATTGAGTGTATGTAAACTTCTGACCCACTGGGAATGTGATGAAAGAAGTAAAAGCTGAAATAAATCATTCTCTCTACTATTATTCTGACATTTCACAGTCTTTAAATAAAGTGGTGATCCTAACTGACCTAAAACAGGGAATTTTTACTAGGATTAAATGTCAGGAATTGTGAAAAACTGAGTTTAAATGTATTTGGCTAAGGTGTATGTAAACTTCCGACTTCAACTGTATTGAATTCAGAAATGTCCATCCCCAACTACAACATTTTCCATCTAGATAGAACTGCCAAAGGGGGTGGAGTTGCAATCTACTGTAGAGATAGCCTGCAGAGTTCTATCATACTATCCAGGTCTGTGCCCAAACAGTTTGAGCTCCTACTTCTAAAAATCCACCTTTCCAGAAATAAGTCTCTCACTGTTGCCGCTTGCTACAGACCCCCCTCAGCCCCCAGCTCAGTGTTCGTACTGCTTGGTGACCTAAACTGGGATATGCGTAACTCCCCGGCCATCCTACAGTCCAAACTATATGCCCTCAATCTCACACAAATGATCAAGGAACCTACCAGGTACAACCCTAAATCCGTAAACATGGGCACCCACATAGATATCATCCTGACTAACTTACCCTCTAAATACACCTCCACTGTCTTCAACCAGGATCTCAGCGATCACTGCCTTATTGTAACGGGTCCGCGGTCAAACGACCACCCCTCATCACTGTCAAACGCTCCCTAAAACACTTTAGCGAGCAGGCCTTCCTAATTGACCTGGCCCAGGTATCCTGGATGGGTATCGATCTCATTCCGTCAGTAGAGGATGCCTGGTTGTTCTTTAAAAGTGCTTTCCTCTCAATCTTAAATAAGCATGCCCCATTCAAAAAATTCAGAACTAAGAACAGATATAGCCCCTGGTTCTCCTCATACTTGACTGCCCTTGACCAACACGAAAACATCCTGTGGCGTCCTGCATTAGCATCGAATAGCCCCCGCGATATGCAACTTTTCATGGAAGTTGGGAACCAATATGCACAAGCAGTTAGGAAAGCAAAGGCTAGCTTTTTCAAACAGAAATTTGCATCCTGTAGCACTAACTCCAAAAAGTTTTGGGACACTGTAAAGTCCATGGAGAATAAGAGCACCACCTCCCAGCTGCCCACTGCACTGAGGCTAGGAAACACTATCACCACCGATACATTTCGAAGAATTTCAACAAGCATTTTGCTACGGCTGGCCATGCTTTCCACCTGGCTACCACTACCCCGGCCACCAGCTCTGCACCCTCCGCTGCAACTTGCCCATGCCCCCCCCCGCTTAAAAAATATGCCAATTATATGATGGTATATGCCAATTATATGATGGTCCGACCGCATTCTGTCCCCTATCAACACTTTTTTTATCATTATTTGGTCTATAAAGGTTAATTGGCCATATCTGTTTATGGTCCAATAACATATTTAAAATAATCCATCTACCTTGCGGATCTGTTTGGACAAATTACTGTTAATTAATATCATCACCCCTTTTGAGTTTCTTTGCCCATAGGTGAAGTATATTTCCCCCCCCAGTCCTTTTCCCACACAACTTCATCTGGAATTGTTGAATGAGTTTCCTGTAAACAATAGATATTATATTCCTTCTCTTTGATCCAGGTAAATATTGTTCTTCTTTTGTTATTATCTGCTAAGCCATTACAATTATAACTGGCTATACTTATTTCACCACTTACCATAATGAGATACAAGTTTCAAATCTATTTATCATAATATATGTTTGTAAATGTACCAATAAAAAGTACCATAGTGATTGAGTGTCCATACAGCTGTACCATGATATTTGCATTGCTACTAAGTAACCCTCCAATTGTTCTCCACTATTCCCCCCGCTAAAGCCCCTCCCCATCCCAAGTTGAGTTGTCATCCCAGTGATCAGTATATCACCCCCATCACCCCGGATCTCTAGGCCCCCCGAGAGGCCAGGACCCATCCTTCCAAAACAGCACACAGTGCCACCCACAGAACAGAAGCAGGTCAACCGCCAAAAGCATTTTCAATGCTCTCACCTCAATATACAGTCATGGCCAAAATTGTTGGCACCCCTGAAATTTTTCCAGAAAATGAAGTATTTCTCACAGAAAAGTATTGAAATTACACATGTTTTGCTATGCACATGTTTATTTCCTTTGTGTGTATTGGAATAACACAAAAAAAACAGGAAAAAAGCAAATTTGACATAATTTCACACAAAACTCAAGAAATGGGCCGGACAAAATGATTGGCACCCTTAACTTAATATTTAGTTGCACACCCTTTGGAAAAAATAACTGAAATCAGTCGCTTCCTATAACCATCAATAAGCTTCTTACACCTCTCACCCGGAATTTTGGACCACTCTTCTTTTGCAAACTGCTCCAGGTCTCTCATATTGGATGGGTGCCTTTTCCCAACAGCAATTTTAAGATCTCTCCACAGGTGTTCAATGGGATTAAGATCTGGACTCATTGCTGGCCACTTCAGAACTCTCCAGCGCTTTGTTGCCATCCATTTCTGGGTGCTTTTTGAAGTATGTTTGGGGTCATTGTCCTGCTGGAAGACCCATGATCTCGGACGCAAACCCAGCTTTCTGACACTGGGCCCTACATTGCGACCCAAAATCCTTTGGTAATCCTCAGATTTCATGATGCCTTGCACACAGTCAAGGCACCCAGTGCCAGAGGCAGCAAAACAACCCCAAAACATCTTTGAACCTCCACCATATTTGACTGTAGGTACTGTGTTCTTTTCTTTGAAGGCTTCATTACATTTTCGGTAAACAGTAGAACGATGTGCTTTACCAAAAAGCTCTATCTTGGTCTCATCTGTCCATAAGACGTTCTCCCAGAAGGAATTTGGCTTACTCATGTACATTTTGGCAAACTGTAGTCTTGCTTTTTTATGTCTCTGTGTCAGCAGTGGGGTCCTCCTGGGTCTCCTGCCATAGCGTTTCATTTCATTCAAATTTCGACGTATAGTTCGCGCTGACACTGATGCACCCTGAGCCTGCAGGACAGCTTGAATTTCTTTGGAACTTGTTTGGGGCTGCTTATCCACCATCCGGACTATCCTGCGTTGCAACCTTTCATCAATTTTTCTCTTCCGTCCACGTCCAGGGAGATTAGCTACAGTGCCATGGGTTGCAAACTTCTTGATCATGTTGCGCACTGTGGACAAAGGAACATCTAGATCTCTGGAGATGGACTTGTAACCTTGAGATTGTTGATATTTTTCCACAATTTTGGTTCTCAAGTCCTCAGACAGTTCTCTTTTCCTCTTTCTGTTCTCCATGCTTAGTGTGGCACACACAGAAACACAATGCAAAGACTGAGTCAACTTCTCTCCTTTTTATCTGCTTTCAGGTGTGATTTTTAGATTGCCCACACCTGTTACTTGCCCCAGGTGAGTTTAAAGGAGCATCACATGCTTGGAACAAACTTATTTATCCACAATTTTGAAAGGGTGCCAATAACTTTGTCCGGCCCATTTTTTTAGTTTTGTGTGAAATTATGTCAAATTTGCTTTTTTCCTGTTTTTTTTTGTGTTATTCCAATACACACAAAGGAAATAAACATGTGCATAGCAAAACATGTGTAATTTCAATACTTTTCTGTGAGAAATACTTCATTTTCTGGAAAAATTTCAGGGGTGCCAACAATTTTGGCCATGACTGTATATATAGCTATTGAAAATATATATCTATTGAAATATCTTGCATGTCTTAATTTCCATCATTATCAATTAATATGCGTAATAATGTTGGTAGTTCATGCGAAGGATTGTTACCTATAACCCGGATTGCCATTGCATTACATTACATTTTTGTCAAGCAATTATTATTTTAGTAAACAATTATTGTGGTTCATCATATATTCTCCCTAACATCCTTACCCCCTTGCAACAGATGTGGGATACATACACACGCACATACTCTAACACACTCAACCCCTTTCCTCCACAATCAACCATAAGATCAGATGCTCAACGGTTGTTACATCCCAGAGGCCAACTCAAGAAAGGACCTGATTTACGAATGCATATACAGTTACAGCTGTTTGAGAAAGCATGCAAGATTGAGCAAAAATTGACAACAATGTGAGATTTGATTAACCTATGTCAAGTCCTAGGTGATGGAGATCAGATCCACCCTTTTCCCCTGAAACACAAACACTCTGGTCCCCCGTTGTAACCATTTTCCCAAGCATCTCCGTGCAGTCAGACCTTTGATTATTTTTGTGCCACCAGGGCCACAATAATATGCCCCCTCTCTGATTGTCTGAGTGTGACTCCCTCCCCATGGGTTACTGCAGCCAGTGTTGCCAGCACTGCTACTACCTAGTTGGGGGTACCCCACTGGAATCTCCACCGGCTAGGTACAAGGTCATCAAGGTTCTCATTAGCAGCTTTGAGAATTTCCTTGTATATTATCCTATCCCATCAGGGGGCTCTGGCTTTGTAGGACCAACCCTGCCAGGCAGGCTGAGAATCTTGAGGGGGCGGTGCTGCTCTAGTAGGTCTCTGACCGCATTTATCTTTCTGTTTTGGCTGCGTATAGGGAACTTACAGCAGGGCCATAAAACAGATGGGGACTTCTCTTTGGTGTATGGGTCGCTCAGGTGGGTGTCTAGGATATAGGGTTGGGGACCGTTCCATCAAAACACACTTAATAATCCTGCCTTCATCCTGTCTCCTGAATCCAAGTGTTTGACATGGGGGAGTGGACCATTCATTTTATGATCAAACTTTATCAATGTAGAAGCAACAGTCATTTTCAATGTCTTACTTTGATCTGGTTTCTGCCAAAAGCCTTCCAATTTCATGAAAAACATGATTTTGACTGTTCAAGACCTTTAAAGCCACGGCGACAATTGCAGGTGAAAACTCAATAAAACAAGTTTCAAATATAATGTCTATACATTTCAGCTGTTTCAAAAACATTGCTCTACTATTATTATTTTTACTGTATGAATGTTGGGCTCAACGAGACATTTCTGTTTACACTGCCCTGCTTAGAGTGGGGCAACTGTCGGGTGAGTGTCGTGCGCGACCTCCGGAGGTAGCTTTTTACTAAACGCAAGTTTACATTACAGCAATGTCTCTCGAGAATCGATACCTCTCGGAAATCTCTCAAAATTCTCCTTATTTCTCATCAATGCGAATAGACCCTCTAGAGAGAGAAGTCTGCCTTCCCTGATTGCTTGACACAGCAGATGTAGTTTTGCAGTATTTTTTTCTGCGATACCACCACGGCTGTGTGGTGTTGGAATGCACAGACAGCAGACTCTCTCGTCTGTACTGCTGTGTTGAGGCATGTTGGGTCTTGAGGACAGTTATGGAGGGGGCTCAGTTCAGACTCATAATGTGCAAACAGACCTGGGTTAGGCTCAGCGGAAGGGGAAGAAACGGTCACGCACCATGAGGTCTATGACACAGTAAAGGAGCGAAATGGGAAGGATATCATTTTTGACACAGCAAAGACTCAAAAGAAAATACACTGAGTGAACAGCCTCAATTCGTCGGGCATGGACACTACAAGGTGTCGAAAGCGTTCCACAGGGATGCTGGCCCATGTTGACTCCAATGCTTCCCACAGTTGTGTCAACTTGGCTGGATGTCCTTTGGGTGGTGGACCATTTTTGATACACACAGAAAACTGTTGAGCGTGAAAAACCCAGCAGCATTGCAGTTCTTGACACAAACCAGTGTGCATGGCACCTACCACCATACCCCATTCAAAGGCACTTAAATAAAAAACGTTGCCCATTCACCCTCTGAATGGCACACATAGACAATCCATGTCTCAATTGTCTCAAGGTTTAAAAATTATTCTACACTGATTGAAGTGGATTTAACAAGTGACATCAGTAAGTGATCATAGCTTTCACCTGGATTAACGTGGTCAGTCTATGTCATGGAATAAGCAGATGTTCTTAATGTTTTGTACACTAAGGTTATGTATAAATCTTTAACATAGAGTAGGCCCCTACTATACATATTTTCTTCAGATTAGTTTAGTAAATTCACACCTAGTGTAGTTGTTGTTGATATTCTTATATCTCTATACTGTAACTGTGTACTATTGCTCTTGCCAGTGTGTTTAAGTTCGATGTCTCTGCTGGTCTCTGCTGAATAAATCACAACTCCGCCAGAGAGTCATCTTGGACTTTTCAACAGTAAACTGAATCTACAGTGCATTCGGAAAGTATTCAGACCCCTTGACTTTTTCCACATTTTGTTACGTTACAGCCTTATTCTAAAATTGATTAAATTGTTTTTTTCCCTCATCAATCTACACACAATACCCCATAATGACAAAGGAAAAACAGGTTTTTATAAATTTGTGCACATTTATAAATAATACAATTCTGAAATATTACATTTACATAAGTATTCAGACACTTTACTTAGTACTTTGTTGAAGCACCTTTGGCAGCGATTACAGCATCGAATCTTCTTGGGTATGATGTTACAAGCTTGGCACACCTGTATTTGTGGAGTTTCTCATACTCTTCTCTGCAGATCCTCTCAAGCTCTGTCAGGTTGGATGGCGAGCATCGCTGCACAGCTATTTTCAGGTCTCTACGGAGATGTTCGATCGGGTTCAAGTCCGGTCTCTGGCTGGGCCACTCAAGGAAATTCAGAGACTTGTCCCGAAGCCATTCCTGCGTTGTCTTGGCTGTGTGCTTACGGTCGTTGTCCTGTTGGAAGGTGAACCTTTGCCCCAGTCTAAGGCCCTGAGCGCTCTGGAGCAGGTTTTCATCAAGGATCTCTCTGTACTTTGCTCCCTTCATCTTTCCCTTGATCCTTACTAGTCTCCCAGTCCCTGCTGCTGAAAAACATTCCCACAGCATGATGCTGCCACCACCATTCTTCACCGTAGGGATGGTGCCAGGTTTCCTCCAGACGTGACGCTTGGCATTTAGGCTAAAGAGTTCAATCTTGGTTTCATCAGACCAGAGAGTCTTGTTTCTCATGGTCTGAGTGTCCTTTAGGTTCCTTTTGGCAAACTTCAAGCGGGCTGTCATGTGCCTTTTACTGAGGAGCAGCTTCCATCTGGCCACTCTACCATAAAGGCCTGATTGGTGGAGAGCTGCAGAGATGGTTGTCCTTCTGGAAGGTTCTCCCATCTCCACAGAGGAACTCTGGAGCTTTGTCAGAGTGACCATCGGGTTCTTGGATCACCTCCCTGACCAAGGCTCTTCTCTCCGATTGCTCAGTTAGTCCGGGCAGCCAGCTCTAGGAAGAGTCTTGGTGGTTCCAAACTTCTTCCATTTAAGAATGATGGAGGCCACTGTGTTCTTGGGGACCTTCAATGTTGCAGACATTTTTTTGGTACCCTTCCCCAGATCTGTGCCTCGACACAATCCTGTCTCGGAGCTCTAAGGACAATTCCTCCGACCACATGGCTTGGTTTTTGCTCTGACATGTACTGTCAACTGTGGGACCTTATATAAACAGGTGTGTGCCTTTCCAAATCATGTCCAATCAATTTAATTTACCACAGGTGGACTCCAATGAAGTTGTAGAAACATCTCGAGGATGATCATCTCAAGGATATACTTGAGCTCAATTTTGAGTCTCATAGCAATGGGTCTGAATACTTATGTAAATGAGGTATTTCTGTTTTTAATTTTTAATACATTTGTTGAAATTTCTATAAACCTGTTTTGACTTTGTCATTATGGGTTATTGTGTGTAGATTGATGAGGATGTTTTATTTATTTAATCAATTTTTGAATAAGGCTGTAACGTAACAAAATGTGGAATAAGTCAAGGGGTCTAAATACTTTCCTTATGCATTGTACATCACTATGTCAACAGGAGTCCACCTACTGTGTTCCTGCCAGACTACATGCACTGGAAGGAGAATAGAGTAGAACAGCACTTTATTAGTCCATCTCTGGGGAGGAAATCCAGGTTATTCCACCACTAAAAAGCAGCCTAATCCCAGATTCCCAGCTAATGGTCAATCAGCTCTTTGTTTCCTGTTTCTGGCTGGATTAGCAGGTAGCAGGGATGGAGATTATGCCAGGCAGTCTGAAATAGACGGGACAGCATTAAGTTAATGACTCTCTCTTCCTTAAGTGGACAACGGGATTGGACAGGATTAAAAAGTGAACATTGATTCATGCTCTCATTGCTCCTCTAAATCTGTTAGGCAACATTGTCACTATGAGACTACTAGACGGTGAGTTGTAATGTAGAATGTTACAAATAATATATTGGTGACCATTTACATTAAACTCTTCCAATGTTCTTTCAACCCTATGTTCCATCAGCCCCATGTTCCCTCAGTTCCCACAGCCCTATGTTCCCTCAGCCCTACTGTATATTCCCTCAGTTCCATCAGCCCTATGTTCCCTCAGCCTTATGTACCCTCAGCCCCATGTTCCCTCAGTCCCATGTTCCCTCAGCCCTATGTTCCCTCAGCCCTATGTTACCTCAACCCTATGTTCCCTCAACCCTATATTCCCTCAACCCTATGTTCCCTCAGTACCCACTGAACCATTTTTCTATGGCACAAATGCTTATTGTTATAAAATAGAAAATGCAGATTATTTCAGCATCTATGAAGAGTCTTGATGGTTCCAATCTTCTTACATTTAAGAATGATGGAGGCCACTGTGTCCTTGGGGACCTTCAATATTGCATAATTTTTTTGGTGCCCTTCTCCAGATCTGTTCCTCGACACAGATCCTGTCTCGGAGCTTTCCTTCGACCTCATGGCTTGGTTTTTGCTCTGACGTGCACTGTCAACTGTTTAACATTTCTAAAAAACCTGTTTTCGCTTTGTCATTATGGGGTATTGTGTGTAGATTGATGAGAATTTTAGATAAAGGCTGTAACATAACAAAATTTGGAAAAAGGGAAGTGGTCTGAATTCTTTCCGAATGCACTGTATGTGAATATGTAAGGGTATGGGACTTACTGAATATGTCCAATCAAGCCCTATGTTCCCTCAGTTCTAACTTCTAAACCAGGGCAACTCGATTGAGGGAACGAGACATTTTTCAACTTCCGGTCAAATGTCACCAATTATTAAATATTTCAGGGGGTCCTAGGCCATATCATTGTATATATTAGATCCAATCATTATAAAAATACTTTTTTATCTCAGAAAATGCAATTTGGGCTGCTATAATATTGACAAAGGTTCAAGGTCATAGTGATTGGACATATTCAGTAAGTCCCATACCCTTACATATTCACATAGATGCTGAAATAATCAGTATTTTCTATCTAATAACAATAAGCATTTGTGCCAATTTTAATTACAATTGGTTCAGTGGGTACTGAGGGAACATAGGGCTTAGAGAACATAGAATTGAGGGAACATATGGTTGAGGGAACATAGGGCTGTTGGAACATAGGCCTGAGGGAACATAGGGCTGAGGGAACATAGGGCTGTTGGAACATAGGCCTGAGGGAACATAGGGCTGTTGGAACATAGGCCTGAGGGAACATAGGCCTGAGGGAACATAGGGCTGAGGGAACATAGGGCTGTTGGAACATAGGGCTGAGGGAACATGAATACCTGTGTAGTAATAGTAGTTTAGCAAGGGCAACAGCATAGGCAGAAGGTAGCCTAGCGGTTAGAGCGTTGGGCCAGTAACCGAAAGGTCGCTAGTTCAAATACCTGTTAAAAAATCTGTCTATGTGCCCTTGAGCATGGCACTTAACTCTAATTGCTCCAGGGTCGCAGTTGATAATGGCTGACCCTGGCTGTGTCCCCACTCTCTGAGAGTGTCTCAGGGGGAGTTGAGATATGCAAAAAAATAAATGTACTATTCACACATGCGTATATACACACTTGTACATGTGTAAAATAGGACAAATATAAGCACCTACCTAATTTATCATTATTGCACTCTGGAGAACTGTTATGAAAACAACCAAAACCTAATTAAGTGTGGGTTATATCCATGCTTAATGGATTAGGCAGCTCTATTTAGATGTCTTAATCTGGATGATATTGTCAATCTAGTCACGTACGTGTGTCTGAACTGAAGTTGTCTTTGTATGGCACTGGACCTGTAGTACTTACTGACTGAAACAGTCCAAGTCTCTGAGGACCCACTGACTGCACAGCTCAAAGCTCTGCTCTGAAAACCGATAGCCACCCAGCTAGCACATAACGTTTTGAGAACCATTTCTTAGAGCTTGGTGAGAGCATGTTTGTCCTATGGTTATTTTGCATACAACCTTCCCACAACTTTCTGGGAATGGTGCAGTATAGTTGCTTGGCTTTGGAACATTCTCAGCACATTAACACATTTTACAAAAACATTTTATTTCTTGGTATTTCATTACTTTAACAGAACGTTTCCTAAAAGTTCATTTCAATTTTGGTAATGTTCTAGGAACTTTGTCCGACTGGTTTGACATTGGGAATGTTCTCAAATAGTTCAGAACGTTAAGAAACAACGTTCTGTGGGAATTTCAGTACTTCAGCATAAGTTTCCGACAGGTTTGCTCATAGTTCTATTTAAAGACATGTTCTCAAATTGTTCTGAGAACATTAAGAAAACGTTCCATAAAAACCACAAGAAAACTTTAGTAACATTCAGAGAATGTTTTAAATGTTTTATTTTAGCCTCCAGAGTGGTCATGTTTCAGAGGATGCATGGCTCTCGACCTTCGCCTCTCCCGAGTCCGTATGGGAGTTGCAGCGATGGGACAAGACTGTAACTTCCAGTTAGGGAGAAAAAGGGGTAAAAATAACATTATTTTAAAACATACATTCCGTTCTCAGAACGTGAAGAAAACGTTCCATAAAAACCACAAGAAAACTTTAGTAACGTTCAGAGAATGTTCTAATAATGTTATTTAAAAACATATACAGTGGGGAAAAAAAGTATTTAGTCAGCCACCAATTGTGCAAGTTCTCCCACTTAAAAAGATGAGAGAGGCCTGTAATTTTCATCATAGGTACACGTCAACTATGACAGACAAATTGAGAAAAAAAAATCCAGAAAATCACATTGTAGGATTTTTTATGAATTTATTTGCAAATTATGGTGGAAAATAAGTATTTGGTCACCTACAAACAAGCAAGATTTCTGGCTCTCACAGACCTGTAACTTCTTCTTTAAGAGGCTCCTCTGTCCTCCACTCGTTACCTGTATTAATGGCACCTGTTTGAACTTGTTATCAGTATAAAAGACACCTGTCCACAACCTCAAACAGTCACACTCCAAACTCCACTATGGCCAAGACCAAAGAGCTGTCAAAGGACACCAGAAACAAAAGTGTAGACCTGCACCAGGCTGGGAAGACTGAATCTGCAATAGGTAAGCAGCTTGGTTTGAAGAAATCAACTGTGGGAGCAATTATTAGGAAATGGAAGACATACAAGACCACTGATAATCTCCCTCGATCTGGGGCTCCACGCAAGATCTCACCCCGTGGGGTCAAAATGATCACAAGAACGGTGAGCAAAAATCCCAGAACCACACGGGGGACCTAGTGAATGACCTGCAGAGAGCTGGGACCAAAGTAACAAAGCCTACCATCAGTAACACACTACGCCACCAGGGACCCAAATCCTGCAGTGCCAGACGTGTCCCCCTGCTTAAGCCAGTACATGTCCAGGCCCATCTGAAGTTTGCTAGAGTGCATTTGGATGATCCAGAAGAGGATTGGGAGAATGTCATATGGTCAGATTAAACTTTTTGGTAAAAACTCAACTCGTTGTGTTTGGAGGACAAAGAATGCTGAGTTGAATCCAAAGAACACCATACCTACTGTGAAGCATGGGGGTGGAAACATCATGCTTTGGGGCTGTTTTTCTGCAAAGGGACCAGGACGACTGATCCGTGTAAAGGAAAGAATGAATGGGGCCATGTATCGTGAGATTTTGAGTGAAAACCTCCTTCCATCAGCAAGGGCATTGAAGATTAAATGTGGCTGGGTCTTTCAGCATGACAATGATCCCAAACACACCGCCCGGGCAACGAAGGAGTGGCTTCGTAAGAAGCATTTCAAGGTCCTGGAGTGGCCTAGCCAGTCTCCAGATCTCAACCCCATAGAAAATCTTTGGAGGGAGTTGAAAGTCTGTGTTGCCCAGCGACAGCCCCAAAACATCACTGCTCTAGAGGAGATCTGCATGGAGGAATGGGCCAAAATACCAGCAACAGTGTGTGAAAACCCTGTGAAGACTTACAGAAAACGTTTGACCTGTGTCATTGCCAACAACGGGTATATAACAAAGTATTGAGAAACTTTTGTTATTGACCAAATACTTATTTTCCACCATAATTTGCAAATAAATTCATTAAAAATCCTACAATGTGATTTTCTGGAAATTTTTTCTTAATATGTCTGTCATAGTTGACGTGTACCTATGATGAAAATTACAGGCCTCTCTCGTCTTTTTAAGTGGGAGAACTTGCACAATTGGTGGCTGACTAAATACTTTTTTTCCCCACTGTACATTGCATTCTCAACATCAACAAAACTCTCTCTATCGTCTATCTTGTTAAGTGTGTACAGGTGTGTTGGCTGCGCCCAGTAATTGGCCACACCTGATCTTAATGAGTGCTTGTTTCCTTTGAAATGGGGTTGGTTTGAATAGACTAAAATTAACAGCTTTTTATGCATTAAATAAATGGCATGCTATTTCCATCCTGGTGACGCACTGGACTAATTCCATGGATAGAGAACAAAATATTATAGGTTTGAATCTCACTGATGTCGTGTCACAATAAAAAAAATTATGTGTTTGCATGATTAATGCCTAAGGAAATTAATTTCCATGTGTCCTATCTGTGCTTGAAGTTCAAAAAAGTTAACCCCAAATAAGCTAGCAGTGTTATTATGAAAGTTTTAAGGAAGTTATTCAAAAACCTATAATTGTCATTCTCAGAGCGTTTTCCTCCCAGGAAAACTTTCAAGGATCCAGAGTAAAACTTTATCAGAACCTCCCTGCAACCTAAAAATAAACGTTCCCAGAACAAGCGAAATGTTCACTTCAAATCAAATTGTATTCGTCAAATGCGTTGTGAACAACAGGTGTAGACTAACAGTGAAATGCTTACTTACGGGCCCTTTCCAACAATGCAGAGAAAAAGAAAATAGAGAAATAATAAAACGGAAAACACGTAATAATAAAAGTAATAATAAATATACAATGAGTAAAGATAACTTGGCTATATACGGGGTACCAGTACTGAGTCGATGTGCAGAGGTACGAGGTAATTGAGTTAGATATGTACATATAACTATGAATAAAGTGACAGATAATAAACAGTAGCAGCAGAATATGTGATGAGTAAAAAAAAGTTAGTGTAAAAAGGGTCAATGCAGATAGTCCGGGTAGCTATTTGGTTATCTGTTTAACTATTTAGCAGTTTTATGGCTAGGGAGTAGAAGAACGCTCTCAGAAAGTTTTTTCCCCCAAAATGTTTTTACTAAATATTTAGCAGTCTTATGTCTTGGGGGTAGAAGAACGTTCCCAGAACGTTTGTTCTCAGAACGTAAACCCAAAAATTATACGTTCCCAGAACGTTTTAAAAAACATACGTTCCCACAACTTCCAATGAACCAAATGTGCTAGCTGGGTAGTTAGGCACAGAATTTTTTTAAAAAAATAATCCTCTAAGAATTGACATGCTGTCAATAGTTTTTTCTTCTTTCTTTATTTCTGTATTTGTCTGTTATTTTTTGCCCTCCCCCTTCATGAAAAGAAAAGGCAAAGCAATAATTTCTCGGGGGCTTAGTGTAGATAGACAGTGTGGGTTTCATGTTTGTACGTCTCTTTTGTCTGAGCCTGGTGAAGGCTGAATGTGGCTGGAGTTACAGGTGTGAACGCCCGCGCCATCACAGAACCGAGTCCCCCACCCTCTTCGCCTCACCAGCTTCTCTGACATTTTGAGGCTGCCACGTCACGCCCGATTTTAATCAGAACAGAGCCCACCACAACAATGAGTCCTAAAAGCCTTGGCAGCCAGCAGAGTGTGTGCCAGGTCTTGCCTGCTGTATAAAAGAAGAGGAGAAGAAAACACTTAGATTCTCTGAATAACGACTCTTCATAAAGATAATATTGTTAGGGATTAGTCAGATATTTAAGCTGTCTTGTGAAGTAGTACATAAGAGGTATTTCACTCCATTGAGCCGTGGGAAAATCGTATGAAGCCCAGTTCATCAGGTTCAGAGAGCACAAACAGACAGTGGTGTTGTTCATTGTCTCCTTTCTGCTGAAAATCTTTGCTGTCCTCTTAAGTAACATATGGTAGCTGTCATCATCATTATCAGAGTTGTTATTAACAGAGATTATTTTTCTGTTAACTCAGTGAAGGGTTTCTCATGCTCTCTCTCTCTCTCTCTCTCTCTCTCTCTCTCTCTCTCTCTCTCTCTCTCTCTCTCTCTCTCTCTCTCTCTCTCTCTCTCTCTCTCTCCCTTCCCCTACTTCTTCTCTCGCCATCTCCTCCCTCTCACTCCCTCTCTTTCTCTTTCTCACTTTCTCACTTCTTCCCTCTCTCTTCCCTTCTCTTCCTCTTCCTCTCTCTCCTCTCTCTTTCTCCAGGTGTTCTGAAGGACTACCTGCGTGAGTTGCCCTACCCCCTCATCACTAAGCACCTGTACGAGGCTGTGTTAGACTCCATGGCTAAGAGGCCTCTGCGTATTGGAGCAGGAGGATGTGAGAACGACCCGGCAGACACAGAACACACCGTCAGTCTCCTGGAGAACCTGCCAGAGGTGGAGAGGGTAAGGGACAGTTCCTCTTCAATCGATCAATCAAGTTGATTCATAAATCCCTTTTTACATCAGCGTTTGTCACAAAGTGCTTTTGCAGATGCCTCTTTGGGTTCACAGTGCTCTTGGTTCTCTACATTCACCAAGTTCCTTCAGTAATGTTCATTAGTACTGTGCAGCATTCACAGTACAGTTTCTAACCCTCTTGATGTTAGGAAATAACAGTAGCTGTGGGAAATAACAAAGTCCGCCCTTACACAGCATGCTCTCTGTCTCTGTGACCCCAGTTGACCCTGCGGAGGCTGCTGGACCATCTGAAGTTGGTGGCGTCACACCACGAGGTCAACAAGATGACGTGTCAGAACCTGGCGGTGTGCTTCGGCCCCGTGCTGCTCAGCCAACGCCAGGAGGCCAGCTGTCATAGCAACCGGGTCTTCATCGACTCGGAGGAGCTGGCCAGCGCCCTGCACTTCAAGAAGCATATCGAAGTGCTGCACTACCTGCTGCAGCTATGGCCAGGTAACCTCCACCATAGAGATACACTACAATACTAGAGTGGCCTATGACATTAACCTTCATAACTCTAGAATGTGGTGATAATGGCAGCCATCTTGGTCAGATATACATTCTAAACCAGTGTAGTACCATGCAGTACCTCTGGATCTAGAGGCCTTTTATATTTACTAAATTACTATCTTAATTACTGGCTCATTACTCCTGCAGTGAATGTATCAGGCTTTTAGTTCAGGCCATTGAGTAGTGTGTTTACAGTACATGGGCATTCTTAATTACTGAACCAACAACTTAATAAACAAGTAATAACAAACTTAAGTGCTCACCCAAAATCAGACAAGCCATTTCTTAGAAGGGCAAATTGTTCCCAGCGCTGTGCTGTAGTTCTGTTCCAAACATTACTTTAAAAGACTGGGTTGGCGCTTTGGTCTCTGGTGGTTTGGCTTGGCTGGCTGGCTGGCGCGCACACACACACACACACACACACACACACACACATACACACTCATACACACACACACGGCTGGCGCGCACACACACACACACACACACATATACATACACACACTCATACACACACACACACAAACACACACACACACACACACACAGCAGATAGCCATTCGTCACATCTCTTCAGTCATCATAGATGAAATGCACCACAAAGTGCTTCATCATGACGGGAGGGCCAAAGCCTTACTGTAAACCAATCTCAGTGGGCAGGGACGCTTTTATATAAATCACTGTCCAGAGAAAGTATGCGTCTAAAATGGCACACTATTCCTTATATAGTGCACTACTTTTGTTCAGAGCCCTATGGGACCTGGTCAAAAGAAGTGCACTGTAAAAGGGAATAGGATGCCATTTGGGATGCTGCCGAAGACATCCTGGACCAACTGTTGCTCTATGGTTGGTAATTTGTCTCCCTGTCCAACTGTTCTGCTCTCAGCAGCTGTCTTCTCTCAGCAGCTGTCTTCTTTGTGTGGACGGTGATATGAGAGACAGATATGCACTGTTGAGTATAGCTGGGATAGAGGGATATGAAAGAGAGATGCGTATGAGTGTAGGGTTGCTAGGGGGTTTGGATGTCAAATCCTGTGCAGATGGATGTGCTGCCTCTAAGGAGGATGGGGAAGACTATACAGTAACTGTCTGATCCCCTCAGATCACGAACATTCTCTCTAACCAACTCCATTTAACTTCATAGTGTTGTATATACAGTGCCTTCAGAAAGTATTTACACCCCTTGACTTTTTTTGTCACTGACTTACACACAATACCCCATCATGTTAAAGTGAAATTATATTTTTCTAAATTTTTAACAATTAATAAAAAATGAAAAGCTGAAATGTCTTGAGTCAATAAGTATTCAACCCCTTTGTTATGGCAAGCCTAAAAAAAATGTGCTTAACAAGTCACAGACTCACTCTGTGTGCAATAATAGTGTTTAACCTCTACTGGATGGGTGTCCCGAAATCGGGACAGTTGTTGCTCAATACGGATAATGTGACTACAATGACGTTGTAAACAAAAGCACATTTTCAGGGACATATACATGTCTTATATGGGCAGAAATCTTTAATTATTGTTAATCTAACTGCAGTGTCCAATTTACAGTATCTATTACAGCAACAAAAAAAAACATGCTATTGTTTGAGAATAGTGCACAACAACAAAACACTTTTATCACGACAACTGGTTTGATACATTCACCTCTGAAGGTAAAAGAATTTACTTACATTCAGTAATCTTGCTCTGATTTGTCATCCTGAGGGTCCCAGAGATAAAATATAGCGTAGTTTTGTTTGATAAAATCCATTTTTATATCCTAACACCATCCATGTTGTATGCACGATCGATGTTGTATTCCCACTCGTTCAACTTGCAAAGAAAGACATCTGTGAATATCGAAAACTAAACCTTGTTTCAGCTAGTCAACTTAGATTCCTATTTATTCCTCAGACACTCCAGAAGGTAACCAGCCTTTCCTTCATCATTCTGCATTAGGTATATCCGATACAGAAACAATTTTAGCCACAAAGAAACGACAACATTACGCGCCGATGAGACAGGCGGTGTTCACTTGATTGACTGTATCTTGGTCCAATGACCACCTATTGTTTTGAAACATAGCTAGCTAGATAGCCAATGATCTGGGCTTTACAGGAGTATGAAATGGTCCTTTGTCTGACTGAGGAAAAGCCTGTGTATTCAGCATGCGCGCAACACGGTTTAGTGTCCATTGGGAATCTAAAGGAAGTGGCGCATCGCGTTACGCACAGCTCGATTTAGTAAAAGTTTTCTGCAAGTACAATATGGCTACTAGTACTGGAAAAGCTAAATCAAAGTCCAGGTATACAGATTTGGACGGGATTATAGCAGAAATCGACCGGGAAAGTGTCACAGAACCAGTAGATGAGGACTTCGTTTTTTTAATGGTTGCATATTATTCATTTGAGTGATTTTTAAAAAAAAATCTTTGAAAAAACTTACATATATACATATATATATATATATATATATATATATATATATATATATATATATATATATATATACAGTATCTCACAAAAGTGAGTACACCCCTCACATTTTTGTAAATATTTGAGTATATCTTTTCATGTGACAACACTGAAGAAATGACACTTTGCTACAATGTAAAGTAGTGAGTGTACAGCTTGTATAACAGTGTACATTTGCTGTCCCCTCAAAATAACACAACACACAGCCATTCATGTCTAAACCGCTGGCAACAAAAGTGAGTACACCCCTAAGTGAAAATGTCCAAATTGGGCCCAAAGTGTCAATATTTTGTGTGGCCACCATCATTTTCCAGCACTGCCTTAACCCTCTTGGGCAAGGAGTTCACCAGAGCTTCACAGGTTGCCACTGGAGTCCTCTTCCATTCCTCCATGACGACATCATGGAGCTGGTGGATGTTAGAGACCTTGCACTCCTCCACCTTCCGTTTGAGGATGCCTCACAGATGCTCAATAGGGTTTAGGTCTGGAGACATGCTTGGCCAGTCCATCACCTTTACCCTCAGCTTCTTTAGCAAGGCAGTGGTCGTCTTGGAGGTGTGTTTGGGGTCGTTATCATGTTGGAATACTGCCCTGCGGCCCAGTCTCCGAAGGGAGGGGATCATGCTATGCATCAGTATGTCACAGTACATGTTGGCATTCATGCTTCCCTCAATGAACTGTAGCTCCCCAGTGCCGGCACCACTCATGCAGCCCCAGACCATGACACTCCCACCACCATGCTTGACTGTAGGCAAGACACACTTGTCTTTGTACTCCTCACCTGGTTGCCGCCACACACGCTTGACACCATCTGAACCAAATAAGTTCCAGTAATCCATGTCCTTAGTCTGCTTGTCTTCAGCAAACGGTTTGCGGGCATTCTTGTGCATCATCTTTAGAAGAGGCTTCCTTCTGGGACGACAGCCATGCAGACCAATTTGATGCAGTGTGCGGCGTATGGTCTGAGCACTGACAGGCTGACCCCCTACCCCTTCAACCTCTGCAGCAATGCTGGCAGCACTCATATGTCTATTTCCCAAAGACAACCTCTGGATATGACGCTGAGCACGTGCACTCAACTTCTTTGGTCAAGCATGGCGAGGCCTGTTCTGAGTGTAACCTGTCCTGTTAAACCGCTGTATGGTCTTGGCCACCGTGCTGCAGCTCAGTTTCAGGGTCTTGGCAATCTTCTTATAGCCCAGGCCATCTTTATGTAGAGCAACAATTCTTTTTTTCAGATCCTCAGAGAGTTCTTTGCCATGAGGTGCCATGTTGAACTTCCAGTGACCAGTATGAGGGAGTGTGAGAGCGATGACACCACATTTAACACACCTGCTCCCCATTCACAACTGAGACCTTGTAACACTAATGAGTCACATGACACCGGGGAGGGAAAATGGCTAATTGGGCCCAATTTGGACATTTTCACTTAGGGGTGTACTCACTTTTGTTGCCAGCGGTTTAGACATTAATGGCTGTGTGTTGAATTATTTTGAGGGGACAGCACATTTACACTGTTAAACAAGCTGTACACTCACTACTTTACATTGTAGCAAAGTGTCATTTCTTCAGTGTTGTCACATGAAAAGATATACACAAATATTTACAAAAATGTGAGGGGTGTACTGGGGTTGAGGGGTTTAGATACTGTATATATATATATATATATAATCACTAATGAAATATGTGTATGAATAGCAAACAAGGCACTCAAAAACCACAGCCACAGCATGTCAAAGTCAACATAAAATACATTTTGGCTATACATTGTGGGTCTATATATACAGTACCAGTCAAAAGTTTGGACACACCTACTCATTCAAGGGTTTTTATTTATTTAAAAAAATGTTTACATTGTAGAATAATAGTGAAGACAGCGAAAATATGAAAAAACACATATGGAATCATGTAGTAACCAAAAAAGTGTTAAACAAATCAAAATATATTTTATATTTGAGATTTTTCAAATAGCCACCCTTTGCCTTGATGACAGCTTTGCACACTCTTGCCATTCTCTCAACCAGCTTCACCTGGAATGCTTTTCCAACAGCCTTGAAGGAGTTCCCACATATGCTGAGCACTTGTTGGCTGCTTTTCCTTCAATCTGCGGTCCGACTCATCCCAAACCATCTCAATTTGGTTCAGGTCAGGGGATTGTGGAGGCCAGGTCATCTGATGCAGCACTCCATCACTCTCCTTCTTGGTAAAATAGCCCTTACACAGCCTGGAGGTGTGTTGGGTCATTGTCCTGTTGAAAATCAAATGATAGTCCCACTAAGCCCAAACCAGATGGGATGGCGTATCGCTGCAGAATGCTGTGGTAGCTATGCTGGTTAATTGTGCCTTGAATTCTAAATAAATCACAGACAGTGTCACCAGCAAAGCACCCCCACACCGTAACACCTCCTACTCCATGCTTTACAGTGGGAACTACACATGCGCAGATCATTCTTTAACCCAAACCGCGTCTCACAAGACACGGTGGTTTGAACCAAAAATCTCAAATTTGGAGTCCAGACCAAAGGACACATTTCCACCCGTCTAATGTCCATTGCTTGTGTTTCTTGGCCCAAGCAGGTCTCTTCTTCTTATTGGTGTCCTTTAGTAGTGGTTTATTTGCAGCAATTCGACCATCAAGGCCTGATTCACACAGAGATGTGTCTGTTACTTGAACTCTGTGAAGCATTTATTTGGGCTGCAATTTCTGAAGCTGGTAACTCTAATGAACTTATCCTCTTCAGCAGAGGTAACTCTGGGTCTTCACACTGTGTGCCCTCAGGCCCCTACTCCACCACTACCACATATCTACAGTACAAAATCCATAGGTATGCGTGTGTATAGTAAGTATGTTATCGTGTGTGTGTATGCATGTGTCTGTGTCTATGTTTGTGTTGCTTCACAGTCCCCGCGGTTCCAGAAGGTGTATGAATGAGGGAGCTACATAGCATTTAGTATGAAGTCCCCCAGGGGTCTTCACAAGAAATCTCCCATCACCTGCACTACTTTTTCTGTTACCCTCTGCTTTACAGCAGAACAATCTTGTGTAGAGGACTGAGGGTGTTTTAAATACTGTAATTGTAAACATTGTGTAAATATTATTTGAATTACTTATTTTTTCACTTTGTGTGTGGTTTGTGGTGTGTTCACTTATGACATTAGATCAGCGTTGGCTGTTAACTTGGCCCTTATCTTAAATAGTTAACGTCTGTGTTGTGAGGCATTGGATCAGCATTCTCATCGCATCTCCTGTTAGTACCTTTTATGTACATACATGATGGACCATAATGATCCATCATGTATGACATTCCTGGGAGTGTGTAAACTTGTATTGTTTATTACCATAGCATTTATGTATTTTCTCTATATTTATGTACTTGAAAATGTATCAATTTACCAATTCGGCCACTTGGAGGCCACTTGGGTATATTCGGGCAAACTCGTGAGGGACACCTGGGTGACTTCATACTAAATGTTATGTTGCTCCTTCATTCTTGAAGGTATCAGTCTGAAACTTTGCATATACACTGTTGCCCTCTTGTAGACAACATCTAAATTACCCACAGCTTCCTATCTGAATGTATGGCTTTTCTTTTTCATGTCAAAGACAATGCAACAAAAATAAAAATAGAAAACGTATGTTTTTTTGTTTGTTTTATCTTTTACCAGATCTATTGTGTTATGTTCTCCTACATTAATTTAACATCTCCACAAACGTCAAAGTGTTTCCTTTCAAATAGTATCAAGAATATGCATATCCTTGCATCAGGTCCTGAGCTACAGGCAGTTAGATTTGGGTGGGTCATTTTAGGCGGAAATTGAAAATAAGGGTCTGATCCTTAAGAGGTTAACATGATTTTTGAATGACTACCTCATCTCTGTACCCCACACATATGGTTATCTGTAAGGTCCCTCAGTTGTGCAGAGAATTTCAAACACAGATTCAACCACAAAGACCAGGGAGGTTTTCCAATGCCTCACAAAGAAGGGCACCTTGGTAGATGGGTAAAAAAATTACTTTAAAACAGTTACAGAGTTTAATGGCTGTGATAGGAGAAAACTAAGGATGGATCAACAACATTGTATTTACGGAGTGCAAACAGAGTGAAAAGAAGGAAGCCTGTACAGAATAAAAATATTCCACAACGTTCTGTTTGCAACAAGGCACTAAAGTAAAACTGCAAAAAAGGTGGCAAAGCAATTAACCTTTTGTCATGAATACAGTGTTAAGTTTGGGGCAAATCTAATACAACACATTACTGAGTACCACTCTCCATATTTTCAAGCATAGTGGTGGCTATACTTATGTCAATTAGATATTTCTCAATAAATGTGCAACATTTTCAAAAAACAACTTTTCACTTTGTCAATATGGGGTATTGTGTGTAGATTGGTGAGAGAAAAAAATATATTGAATCCATTTTGAATTCAGCCTGTAAGACAACAAAATGTCGAATAAGTCAAGGGGTAGGAATACTTTCAGTGCTCCATATACAAAATCTTACATGAAACAAATTCTGTACATGGAAAATATCCTTATTGAAAGATTGTAAACATGTTAGTGCTAGTTAGATATTCAGTCCAAGGAAACCAACTCAGATAATTTTGTACCTGAGAGAACACTTTTACTCACGGGTGGCCAAAAATAACTAATTGAAAGCCATGCCGCCAATATAATTTCACAGTGTGCCTTGCCGTTTTCGAGTTAATTACCCCCCATGAATGTATTTGTTAGTGACATAGACGTGGTTCTTGAATTCGTACATTTTTTTGTCCTGTGGCCTTCACCAAGTGAGTTCCTAGGCTAATATTATAATTATAATTAAACTCTTTATGATGATACATTACATATCTCATAAGGCCTTATTTTGAGGCCTAGCATTACCCTAATACATTGGCCTGAAACTCATGGTTTACATGCCTTGTCAGGTCCGCTAGTAGGGTTGCAAAATTCCAGTAACTTTCCCCAAATTCCCAGATTTTAATCTTCCAACTGGGATTTCTGGAAACTTGCAAGTCACATTATGCTGGCTTGCAAAGTGATGTGTAATTCCTGTTGGAATCCAGCCAGAGTTTGAATATCCAACAGTTGGAATTTTTATTCACCCGCAACCTGCCTTCATAATGACTGCAAGGGTTAGGAACAGTGTGCGGATGCTATCTAAGCCATTTAAACTGGAACAACCATTTCAGTAAGGGGTGCAAAAAATCTAACGAATGATTGGATCAGTATAGGAAAATGTATGTTATTTATCTTTGTGTAACATAATATGAATCAACCAATCACTCAATGTACATGCAAAAACACAGATATAAAAAATAATTCAAAAAGATCAACCTGAAGTAGAGCATGCTGGGTAAAATGTTCATTTATTATCATAACTTTATGTCCACTTCCTCAGCTCAGTGTGTAATGTGGCCAGTCTATAATTAAGGACATTCCAGTCCTAACCTTAGCCCATAGCTCTCCCAGTTTCACCCTAACATTTCAAAACCATTATAGGATATTTTCAGCTTCTTCACAAGGTCCACACCTTCATTTTACATTTACATTTTAGTCATTTAGCAGACGCTCTTATCCAGAGCGACTTACAGTTAGTGAGTGCATACATTTTCATACTGGCCCCCCGTGGGAAACGAACCCACAACCCTGGCGTTGCAAGCGCCATGCTCTACCAACTGCATTGTTGCATAGGCCTAGAGTGTGTGTCTGGGAGTGTATGAGTGAGAGAATGCTTGGCTTGGCCTCTGTACGTGTTGTGTTTTGTTTCGGGGAGGAGAGTGTTAATGTACTGTATGTGAGTGCAGTGGCGATTTTAGCATGTCAATCTTGGTGGGGCAAACCAAAAAATAAATAGGTTTTATGCATGCAAGCAAAGCCACTACACAACACAACACTAAACAATACATTATTTGCACTATAACGGTGACAAACGTTGCCCTCAAACTGTTAGGGCCTACATAAAGCTGTCTCAACAGCAGAGTCCCAACAGCAGTCCCAACACCTTACCACTGCTACACCTGGCTATCAGCGGAGCCTTGTCTGGCAGCGAAACAGTTTATTCAGCCTCATTTACTGCCTTAAAAAAAAGCATAGCTGATATGGCTGACTTGCTTAAACAAATGTGGTTTCCATTGACAATTGACATGTACAAACTATGGCATAAGGGTAAGCAGATAAGAGGCAATCCGTAATTTCGATTAAGATATTAATGAGCGAGCTAGGATGGACGTAGTCAATATAACTATTTGTTCAGCACTTTTGAAATGTACAGTGACAGAATTCAGAACATGGGCCGTTCTTACAGTGTTCTCCCTGTACACCAAGTCAAAACCATAGGATAAATAAACAGGGCATATAAGCAGACAATGAAAGCTCTTACAATATTTGATTATTACATTTCTCTAAAACAGCCTATAGGCTACATGTGCACCACCAAGTCAGAACAGTAGTTGAAATTAAGAGGGGGAAAAGGGACCAAATTATTAGGGTGAGGCATATGGGCTACTAACAGCTTACTACACAACATACACTTAGTATGACATTCTTAGCTACGGTATACATACAGTGGGGAGAACAAGTATTTGATACACTGCCGATTTTGCAGGTTTTCCTACTTACAAAGCATAATTTTTTATCATAGGTACACTTCAACTGTGAGAGACGGAATCTAAAACAAAAATCCAGAAAATCAAATTGTATGATTTTTAAGTAATTAATTTGCATTTTATTGCATGACATAAGTATTTGATCACCTACCAACCAGTAAGAATTCCGGCTCTCACAGACCTGTTAGTTTTTCTTTAAGAAGCCCTCCTGTTCTCCACTCATTACCTGTATTAACTGCACCTGTTTGAACTCGTTACCAGTATAAAAGACACCTGTCCACACACTCAATCAAACAGACTCCAACCTCTCCACAATAGCCAAGACCAGAGAGCTGTGTAAGGACATCAGGGATACAATTGTAGACCTGCACAAGGCTGGGATGGGCTACAGGACAATAGGCAAGCAGCTTGGTGAGAAGGCAACAACTGTTGGCGCAATTATTAGAAAATGGAAGAAGTTCAAGATGACGGTCAATCACCCTCGGTCTGGGGCTCCATGCAAGAACTCACCTCGTGGGGCATCAATGATCATGAGGAAGGTGAGGGATCAGCCCAGAACTACACGGCAGGATCTGGTCAATGACCTGAAGAGAGCTGGGACCACAGTCTCAAAGAAAACCATTAGTAACACACTACGCCGTCATGGATTAAAATCCTGCAGTGCATGCAAGGTCCCCCTGCTCAAGCCAGCGCATGTCCAGGCCCGTCTGAAGTTTGCCAATGACCATCTGGATGATCCAGAGGAGGAATGGGAGAAGGTCATGTGGTCTGATGAGACAAAAATAGAGCTTTTTGGTCTAATCTCCACTCGCCGTGTTTGGAGGTAGAAGAAGGATGAGTACAACCCCAAGAACACCATCCCAACAGTGAAGCATGGAGGTGGAAACATCATTCTTCTGGGATGCTTTTCTGCAAAGGGGACAGGACGACTGCACCGTATTGAGGGGAGGATGGATGGGGCCATGTATCGCGAGATCTTGGCCAACAACCTCCTTCCCTCAGTAAGAGCATTGAAGATGGGCCGTGGCTGGGTCTTCCAGCATGACAACGACCCGAAACACACAGCCAGGGCAACTAAAGAGTGGCTCCGTAAGAAGCATCTCAAGGTCCTGGAGTGGCCTAGCCAGTCTCCAGACCTGAACCCAATATAAAATATTTGGAGGGAGCTGAAAGTCCGTATTGCCCAGCGACTGCACCGAAACCTGAAGGATCTGTAGAAGGTTTGTATGGAGGAGTGGGCCAAAATCCCTGCTGCAGTGTGTGCAAACCTGGTCAAGACCTACAGGAAACGTATGATCTCTGTAATTGCAAACAAAGGTTTCTGTACCAAATATTAGGTTCTGCTTTTCTGATGTATCAAATACTTATGTCATGCAATAAAATGCAAATTAATTACTTAAAAATCATACAATGTGATTTTCTGGATTTTTGTTTTAGATTCCGTCTCTCACAGTTGAAGTGTACCTATGATAAAAAATTACAGACCTCTACATGCTTTATAAGTAGGAAAACCTGCAAAATCGGCAGTGTATCAAATACTTGTTCTCCCTGGCATATTACATCATTTATGCAGCCGTATAAAATACTATTTTGGACTCACCTTGTTGTGCTCACTTGAACAGGAAGGTGGCACGGCGGTCCTTCTTGGGCAAATTTTGTCATCAAACTTTGTCATCAAAGTCTGGCATTCTCTGGATTTATGGTGCTTTCAAGACAACTGGGAACTCGGAAACAAACAAGGTCGAATCATGATGACGTCAGTGATCTTCAGGTCGGAGCTCTAGAAAGAGGCACGAGTACCCGACTTGCGATTCCGAGTCAGAGCTAGTTTTTTTCAGAGTTCCCAGTTGTCTTGAACTCACTGAAGTCAGATTTCCCAGTTCTCAGTTTCCAGTTGTTTTGAGCGTGAAAGAAGTCATGCTGGATTGACAGCATGGCCAATGTTGAATGTCTATCCTTTTAAGCTTGGAAAAGAGACCCTTAAACCCAGACTTGGAACCACACACTCACTCCACTGAATAGCAGGCTAGTGATTGCTTTGATTTTGGGCAGCTCCATGGTAAGAAATGTGACCGTTCCTGGTGCAAAAACAATGTCCTATCCTGGAGCTCAAGTAAATGACATTACTAAGCTGCTCCCGAATGTACTACGTCATGACATGGAAATCCATTCTATCGTAGTCCATGTGGGTTTTAATGACATTATGAAGGGCAGCTCTGAACAGTTGAAACTGGATTTTAAAGAGCTGATTGACTCTCTGCTAGACACTAACAAAAAACCCATAATATCTGGCCCTATGCCCTCTCTGAATCGTGACATTGAACGCTTTAGCAGGATACTTGCGCTTCACAACTGGCTACGTGATTATTGCAGCTCAATGGGTGTAACTGTTGTTGACAATTTCGATACCATTTGGAAACAAAACACGTTTTATAAGGAGGATGGGATCCACCCAAATCATTTGGGTTCCTGGATCCTTTCACAGCATTATAAGGCTGCGTTGAGACAATGACTTATCAATGACCCAAGCCCAGCTCAGCTAATCCCTACCATTGTGACGCAGAGTTGTCATAATGCTTCAGCAAATGTACATTACACCAGGGGCATCGGTAGACACAATATAAGTAACCTAATTTATGTCCCTATAACTGCCCTGATTGCCTCTGCTGATCCTACAGCTATAGCATGAAGTAATCATGTGCCTAAGAACCAGATTTATACTGTTAGCACTGAGCCGGTGTGCCTTAGGAAGAAGTCCACTGTGTGCAGCTCACCCTTCATTAACATAAAGAACATGAGCACATATACTGCTGCTGAAACTCACTTAGATAATACCTTTGATGATACAGTGGTAGCAATACAAGGTTATAACATTTACAGAAAATATAGAAATGCCAATGGTGGAGGTTTTGCTGTTTATATTCAGAACCACATTCCTGTGAAGATTAGAGAGGATCTCATGTTAAATACTGTTGAAGTAATATGGCTACAGGTTCATCTGCCTCACCTAAAGCCCATTCTGGTGGGAAGCTGCTATAGACCACCAAGTGCTAACAGTCAGTATCTGGATCACATGTGTGAAATGCTTGATAATGCATGTGATATCAATAGAGAGGTACAGTGAGGGAAAAAAGTATTTGATCCCCTGCTGATTTTTTACGTTTGCCCACTGACAAAGAAATGATCAGTCTATCATTTTAATGGTAGGTTTATTTGAACAGTGAGAGACAGAATAACAACAAAAAAATCCAGAAAAACACATGTCAAAAGTGTTATAAATTGATTAGAATTTTATTGAGGGAAATAAGTATTTGACCCCTCTGCAAAACATGACTTAGTACTTGGTGGCAAAACCCTTGTTGGCAATCACAGAGGTCAGACGTTTCTTGTAGTTGGACACCAGGTTTGCACACATCTCAGGGGGGATTTTGTCCCACTCCTCTTTGCAGATCTTCTCCAAGTCATTAAGGTTTCGAGGCTGACGTTTGGCAACTCGAACCTTCAGCTCCCTCCACAGATTTTCTATGGGATTAAGGTCTGGAGACTGGCTAGGCCACTCCAGGACCTTAATGTGCCTCTTCTTGAGCCACTCCTTTGTTGCCTTGGCCGTGTGTTTTGGGTCATTGTCATGCTGGAATACCCATCCAAGACCCATTTTCAATGCCCTGGCTGAGAGAAGGAGATTCTCACCCAAGATTTGACGGTACATGGCCCCGTACATCGTCCCTTTGATGCGGTGAAGTTGTCCTGTCCCCTTAGCAGAAAAACACCCCCAAAGCATAATGTTTCCACCTCCATGTTTGACGTTGGGGATGGTGTTCTTGGGGTCATATGCAGCATTCCTCCACCTCCAAACACGGCGAGTTGAGTTGATGCCAAAGAGCTCCATTTTGGTCTCATCTGACCACAACACTTTCACCCAGTTCTCCTCTGAATCATTCAGATGTTCATTGGCAAACTTCAGACAGGCATGTATATGTGCTTTCTTGAGCAGGGGGACCTTGCGGGCGCTGCAGGATTTCAGTCCATCACGGCGTAGTGTGTTACCAATTGTTTTCTTGGTGACTATGGTCCGAGCTGCCTTGAGATCATTGACAAGATCCTCCCATGTAGTTCTGGGCTGATTCCTCACCGTTCTCATGATCATTGCAACTCCACAAGGTGAGATCTTGCATGGAGCCCCAGGCCGAGGGAGATTGACAGTTCTTTTGTGTTTCTTCCATTTGCGAATAATCGCACCAACTGTTGTCACCTTCTCACCAAGCTGCTTGGCGATGGTCTTGTAGCCCATTCCAGCCTTGTGTAGGTCTACAATCTTGTCCCTGACATCCTTGGAGAGCTCTTTGGTCTTGGCCATGGTGGAGAGTTTGGAATCTGATTGATTGATTGCTTCTGTGGACAGGTGTCTTTTATACAGGTAACAAACTGAGATTAGGAGCACTCCCTTTAAGAGTGTGCTCCTAATCTCAGTTTGTTACTTGTATAAAAGACACCTGGGAGCCAGAAATCTTTCTGATTGAGAGGGGGTCAAATACTTATTTCCCTCTTTAAAATGCAAATCAATTCATAACAGTTTTGACATGCGTTTTTCTGGGTTTTTTTGTTGTTATTCTGTCTCTCACTGTTCAAATAAACCTACCATTAAAATGATAGACTGGTTATTTCTTTGTCAGTGGGCAAACGTACAAAATCTGCAGGGGATCAAATACTTTTTTCCCTCACTGTATACTTTCTGGGTGATTTAAATATTGACTGGCTTTCATCAGGCTGCCCACTCAAGAGAAAGCTTCAAACTGTAACCAGTGCCTGCAACCTGGTTCAGGTTATCAGTCAACCAACCAGGGTAGTTACAAAGAGTACAGGAATTAAATCATCAACATGTATTGATCATATCTTTACTAATGCTGCAGATATTTGTTTGAAAGCAGTATCTAAATCCATTGGATGTAGTGATCACAATATAGTAACAATATCTAGGAAAACCAAAGTTCCAAAGGCTGGGCCTAATATTGTGTATAAGAGGACATACAATAAGTTTTGTTGTGATTCCTATGTTGTTGATGTAAAGAATATATGTTGGTCCGTGTTGTGTAATGAGGAGCAAACAGACACTGCACTTGACACATTTATGAAATTGGTTATTCCAGTTACTAATAAGCATTCACCCATTAAGAAAATGACTGTAAAAACTGTTAAATCCCCGTGGATTGATGAGGAATTGAAAAATTGTATAGTTGAGAGGGATGAGGCGAAAGGAATGGCAAATAAGTCTGGCTGCACAACCGATTGGCAAACGTACTGCAAATTGAGAAATCATGTGACTAAACTGAATAAAAAGAAGAAGAAACTACACTATGAAACAAAGATAAATGACATAAAGAATGATAGTAAAAAGCTTTGGAGCACCTTAAATGAAATTTTGGGAGAAAAGCAAACTCAGCTCCATCATTCATTGAATCAGATGGCTCATTCATCACAAAACCAACTGATATTGCCAACTACTTTAATGATTTTTTCATTGGCAAGATTAGCAAGTTTAGGCATGACATGCCAGCAACAATTGCTGACACTACACATCCAAGTATATCTGACCAAATTATGAAAGACAAGCGTTGTAATTTTGAATTCTGTAAAGTGAGTGTGGAAGAAGTGAACAAATGATTGCTGTCTATCAACAATGACAAGCCACCGGGGTCTGACAACTTGGATGGAAAATGTCTGAGGATAATAGCGGACGATATTGCCACTCCTATTTGCCATATTTTCAATTCAAGCCTACATGAATGTGTGTGCCCCCAGGCTTGGAGGGAAGCAAAAGTCATTCCGCTACCTAAGAATAGTAAAGCCCCCTTTACTTGCTCAAATAGCCGACCAATTAGTCTGTTATCAACCCTTAGTAAACTATTGCAAAAAATGGTGTTTGACCAGATATAATGCTATTTTACAGTAAACAAATTGACAACAAACTTTCAGCATGCTTATAGAGAAAGACATTCAACAAGCACAGCACTTACACAAATGACTGATGATTGGCTGAGAGAAATTGATGATAAAAAAGATTGTGGGGGCTGTTTTGTTAGACTTCTTTTGACATTATCGATCATAGTCTGCTGCTGGAAAAATGTATGTGTTATGGCTTTACTCCACCTGCTATATTGTGGATACAGAGTTACCTGTCTAACGGAACACAGAGCGTGTTCTTTAATGGAAGCCTCTCCAACTGTCACGATCGTCAGGGAGAGAAGTAGACCAATGCGCAGCGTGTTGAACGAACATGTTACTTTATTTAATTAAAGCACGAACCAAAACAATAAACGACTCGTGAAGTCCACGGTGACAATGACCGACACGGAACAAGAACCCACAAACACAAAAGGAAAACAGACAGTATAAATATGGCTCCCAATCAGAGACAACCAGCCAACAGCTGACACTCGTTGCCTCTGATTGGGAGTCACTCAGGCCAACATAGAAATACACAACCTAGAACCCCCAACATAGAAATAGAACACATAGAATGAACACACCCTGGCTCAACATATAGAGTCCCAGAGCCAGGGTGTGACAGTACCCCCCCCTAAAGGCGCGGACTGCGACCGCGCCTCAATAAGAGCAAAACAGGGGAGGGCTGGGTGGGCATACCTCCTCGGCGGCGGTTCTGGCTCCGGCCTTGCCCACCACCCTCCAATAATCCCCCCATAGCACCCCTGGTCCGGTCTGGCCCCGCTGGCTGGAGCTGACCTGAACGTAGCAGGAACGGCTAGCTTCAGCTCCGTTGTGGAGCAGTTGAGCGGTACCTGATTTGGCACCGATGACCCAGGCACGGGTTGTGCCGGACTGACGACGCGCACCCCTGGCTTGGTGCGTGAGGCAGGAACGGACCGGACCGGGCTGACGATGCGCACCCCTGGCTTGGTGCGTGGAGCAGCAACGGGCCGGACCGGGCTGACGATACGCACCCCTGGCTTGGTGCGTGGAGCCGGAACGGGCCTCACCGGACTGACGACTCGCACCCCTGGCTTGGTGCGTGGAGCAGCAACGGGCCGGACCGGGCTGACGATGCGCACCCCTGGCTTGGTGCGTGGAGCCGGAACGGGCTTTACAGGGCTGACGACTCGCACCCCTGGCTTGGTGCGAGTAGCAGGAACGGGCTGGACCAGGCTGACGACTCGCACCCCTGGCTTGGTGCGAGTAGCAGGAACGTTCTGGACCAGGCTGACGACTCGCACCCCTGGCTTGGTGCGAGTGGCAGCAACAGGCCGGGCCGGGCTGGCGACTCGCACCCCTGGCTTGGTGCGAGTGGCAGGAACAGGCCAGGCCGGGCTGGCGACGCGCACCGTAGGCTTGGTGCGAGTGGCAGGAACAGGCCGGGCCGGGCTGGCGACGCACACCGTAGGCTTGATGCGAGTGGCAGGAACAGGCCGGGCCGGGCTGGCGACGCGCACCATAGACTTGGTGCGTGGAGCAGGGACAGGCCGGGCTGGGCTGGCGACGCACCCCGTAGGCTTGGTGCGTGGAGCAGGGACAGGCCGGGCTGGGCTGGCGACACACCCCGTAGGCTTGTTGCGTGGAGCAGGGACAGGCCGGGCTGGGCTGGCGACGCACACCGTAGGCTTGGTGCGTGGAGCAGGGACAGGCCGGGCTGGGCTGGCGACGCACACCGTAGGCTTGGTGCGTGGAGCAGGGACAGGCCGAACCGGGCTGTGGAGACGGATAGGAGACCTGGAGTGAAGAGCGGCCACAACCCGTCCTGGCTGAATGCCTACCCTCACACACTCTGTGTGAGGCATCCGCACAGGACGTACAGGGCTGTGTACCCGTACTGGCATAACAGCACGTGACACTGGAGCAGGATATCCGGGACCGCGGAGAGGCATTGGAGACCACGAGCGTTGAGCCGGCACACTCCGTCCTGGCTGCATACCCCCCTTCGCACGACACGTGCGGGGTGCTCGCACAGGACGTACAGGACTATGCCGGACCACTCGTGGCACAGTACGCCGCTCCGCATACCGCGGAACCTGCCCCGTCCCATGCTGCCATGCCAGAGTACGGGAAGTTGGTTCCGCTCTCCATCCAGGCTCCGCCAACCTGCCTTCTGGCCCCCCTAACCCGATGGCCTCCTCTCCAAATCGCCCTGTGGCAGCCTCCTGCTGCCCAGCCGGCCATGCCGTGTGCCCCCCCCTAAAACATTTTTTGGGGTTGCCTCTCGTCCGTCCGACGATGGCACTGCTGACGCCGCTGCTCCTCTCTCGCCAGGGCCTTAATCCTAGCCCAAGGTCCCTTGCCCCCGAGCATGTCCTCCCAGGACCACGATTTGCCCACCTGGGCCATCGCCAACCTCTCCATCTCCTTACCCGGCGCTTCCTCCCATGTCCAGTCTGCCTGCTCCTGGACACGCTGCTTGGTCCTTTTATGGTGGGTTCTTCTGTCACGATCGTCAGGGAGAGAAGTAGACCAATGCGCAGCGTGTTGAACGAACATGTTACTTTATTTAATTAAAGCACGAACCAAAACAATAAACGACTCGTGAAGTCCACGGTGACAATGACCGACACGGAACAAGAACCCACAAACACAAAAGGAAAACAGACAGTATAAATATGGCTCCCAATCAGAGACAACCAGCCAACAGCTGACACTCGTTGCCTCTGATTGGGAGTCACTCAGGCCAACATAGAAATACTCAACCTAGAACCCCCAACATAGAAATAGAACACATAGAATGAACACACCCTGGCTCAACATATAGAGTCCCAGAGCCAGGGTGTGACACCAACATAATCCAGGTAGAATCAGGAATTCCCCAGGGCAGCTGTCTAGGCCCATTACGTTTTTCAATCTTTACTAATGACATGCCACTGGCTTTGAGTAAAGCCAGAGTGTCTATGTATGCGGATGACTCAACACTATACATGTCAGCTACTACAGCGACTGAAATGACTGCAATACTTAACAAAGAGTTGCAGTTAGTTTCAGAGTGGGTGGCAAGGAATAAGTTAGTCCTAAATATACTAAAAGCATTGTATTTGGGACAAATCATTCACTAAACCCTAAACCTCAACTAAATCTTGTAATAAATAATGGGGAAATTGAGCAAGTTGAGGTGACTAAACTGCTTGTAGTAATCCTGGATTGTAAACTGTCATGGTCAAAACATATTGATACAACAGTAGCTAAGATGGGGAGAAGTATGTCCATAATAAAGTGCTGCTCTACCTTCTTAACAGCACTATCAACAAGGCAGGTCCTACAGGCCCTAGTTTTGTCACACCTGGACTACTGTTCAGTCGTGTGGTCAGGTGACACAAAAAAAGGACTTAGGAAAATTGCAATTGGCTCAGATCAGGGCAGCACGGCTGGCACTTGGATGTACACAGACAGCTAATATTAATAATATGCATGTCAATCTCTCCTGGCTCAAAGTGGAGGAGAGATTGACTTCATCACTACTTGTATTTATGAGAGGTATTGACATGTTGAATGTTTTGAGCTGTCTGTTTGAAATACTGGCACACAGCTCGGACACCCATGCATAACCCACAAGATATGCCACGAGAGGTCTCTTCACAGTCCCGAAGTCCAGAACAGACTATGGGAGGCGCACAGTACTACATAGAGCCATGACTACATGGAACTCTATTCCACATCAAGTAACTGATGCAAGTAGTAAAATTTGATTTAAAAAACAGATTAAAAAAACACCTTATGGAACAGCGGGGACTGTGAAGCAACACAAACATAGACACAGCCACATGCATACACACACACACGATAACATACTTACTATACACACGCATACACATGGATTTTGTACTGTAGATATGTGGTAGTGGTGGAGTAGGGGCCTGAGGGCACACACTGTGTTGTGAAATCTGTGAATGTATTGTAATGTTTTTAAAATTGTATGAACTGCCTTAATTTTGCTGGACCCCAGGAAGAATGGAAGAGTAGCTGCTGCCTTGGCAGCAGCTAATGGGGATCCATAATAAATACAACTACAATTGCTTGCAGTTAGCCACTAATTCCTTCCAAACCACTCATTGTTGAATTTGCGATTTCCAACTTGTTGTGTAATGTTTATGTCCAATGGCCGATGAGCACTGATACGTTTTATCTATAATTTCTCTTCATATGACAAGAATTAAAAAGCATTTGCCAGTAGATTGCCAACTTGATTCATGATGATGACTGCTAGATTGCTAGCTAAGATTTTGAAAGTATGATGTTGACATGATCAGTCCAATCAAAACTACTGTAGATATAATGTGATTTGACGTTATTTTATCTGTGGCCAATGACCTTGAGCCTCTTGGATGGGCACCCTAATGTAACTCAATGGCTGCACCCAAGGGGCTTGAGCTCTACCCTTTGATTTGGTGGTGACGTAGTGTCCCCATGAGCCAATCACAGCGCAACTAGAGAACATTACCCAATCACGGCGCAACTAGATAACATTACCAACCCCTACGCTCCGTATTTTCCGCTGGCTGCCCCACCACCACCGAAAGCACTGAGCTAGGCTGAAACACCTGCATTTTGGAACTGCCTTACTCAAGAAAGTAAAAAAGAGACCAAGTTTGTATGCAGCTTTATTAACTTAATTTTTTTTATTACATTGTTTGCAAACTGATATGTGACACTTATTAATGTCAAAATATAATGCAAAACAGGCAACCCAATTGTTTTAGCTTAAAAGGAGCTCTGCCCCACCTGCCCTGAATGACGGGTCACCACTGTGTGTGTGTGTGTGTGTGTGTGTGTGTGTGTGTGTGTGTGTGTGTGTGGGGGGGGGGGGGGGGGGGGGGGCTGATATGTATATGTGTGTTACTGTATGTGACTGCTGGGCCTTGGTATTTGGTGTATTTCATAAGGAGGCAAAAGTGTGCGTGTGACTCATTGGCCTTGGTGCATGCTGTGGTGTTTATTTTGTGGTCAGGGAGAGATCACGCTATGGCAGAGTGGTGGAGTATAGGGGAAGGAGTAGGAGAGGGAGGAGAGGAGAAGGGTGTCTGAGGCTCTGGATATTTTTAACTGGTCAGGGACAGTACAGTGGAAACAGCCCTGGATTTGGAAGTCTCCAGGAAGGTGTGTGGCAGCCTGGCAGGATGGGGTGGAGGGTAGTTCAGGGTTATTTCCTTATCCTTGGATCAATGGGAGGTGCCTCCTTGAGCCCTGAAAATAAGAATGTTCCTACTGTACATGTACTGCATAGCACAAGCATTATTTGTCCATCAACAGTTTCTCAAAGGGTTTACAATGATTAAAAACATTATTCATACAGTATGATATCAAAACCAGCTGTTGGCTCTACTGTCCTACTGTGGGGTTTGTGTACTTTACTTTCTACCTCCTTCAGCATAAAGGAGCTGTAAAAGTAAAGTCAAATGTCAAGATACTTTCATGTAAACTGTCTGACTGACAGGTTGCTCTTGTTGCAGTGTGTGGACATTGTCAGTTTTACCTCTGAAATGTTTTTTTGTTTTTGTTTTATTCCGCCACTGACTGTAGGAGGTATCTAAAGATGTACTGTCGGGGACACAGTGTAGTAGGTAGACAGAGAGACCGACAGGAGGACAGATAACTGGGAAGTGGTGGTTGCCGTGTTGGAATGCTCCGTGTTCTGTTCTTCTCCTTAGATCAGACATGCTCATATCATGTGATTTCCCTCCTCCTCCTTCTTCACCCAAAAGCAGGGATGTGTGTTAGGTTAGACGTGATTTGTAAACAGTAGTTCACAGGCATTTGAAGACTAGGTTAAAACGTGTGTTGGGTGTAGAAGTGAAGTAGTACAGTGTGTTGGAGTGGATTTAGCATGTCAATGCAGCATGGCATGGGTTGATGTCGGAAATACCACCTTTAGATCCTGACTTTAACTCCAGGAGGACCTTGTGTAATTTTAAATAAAAATATTGGATTTGAATAATTGGTTTACACCAACAATGCTTGAAGAGCATGTGCCATACACCAGGAGTTAACACAGCTAGGACTATGGCACTGACTGAATAGCTTCCTGTTTACGCTTTAACTCTTTCTTTCTCTCTCCCTGTCTTTCTATCTCTCCTTCCAGTGGTGGACCCACATGGCAAGACCTCGTCCCCCATCCCGGAGCCCCCCGGCCCAGCCGACCAGCCGGCCGCTCCCCCCCTGCGTCGGAGGAAGGAGCGCCCCCATGTGCTGAACTTAAGCGATGCAGAGATGGCCGGGGTGCTGCGGCCCAGGCCGGGCCGACTGGACAGCCCTAGCAACCGTTACGCCGGGGACTGGAGCCGCTGCGGAGAGAGCTACTTCCCGCCTCCTCTGTCCAGGGAGGAGAATGACTATGATGATGTTCCTTCTGAGGATATGGAGGTCACTGAAGAGGGACAGGAGGGGGTAGAGGACAGGGGACAGGAAGGAGGAGAGGAGCAGAGACAGGAATGGTTACTGGACAGGGGACAGGAGGAGGGACAGGCAGAGCCAGCCACAACCGAACAGGAGCCCCCGCTACTCGAGGAGGTGATGGAAGGACCTGTAGAAGTGGAGAAAGAGGAGAGAGAAGCGGAGGAGGAGAGCGATGCAGAGAAAAGAGTGGAGGAGAGCAATGGCTCCAGTGGCGGTCAGCCGTCAGACGACAGGGTGTTTGATGATGATAATGATGATGATGATGATGAGAGCATCCTGCCCCTCCACCTCCCCGAAGAGCACACGTACCAGGCCTACATAAAGATCCAGGACATCAGCCCCGTGCTCAGCAACAGGGTCAACCTGCGAGACCTGCAGGAGAGCATCGACACGCTTATAGGCAACCTGGAGAGAGAACTAAACAAGAACAAGCTCAACGTCGGCTACTGACTCAACACACACACAGCCCAACAGGCTGCTAACTCAAACACACAGCCCCCAATGGGGGGGAAAGGCTTAACTAATTCTAGGAGCTCAAGACTTGAGTTGTTGGCGTTCAGGGATTGGGCCCCATGGTTGCCGTGGTGAATCCATGACGACACAGTGACATGTGCACCAACAGTATTGTGCGTTCCTGCAGAACTCTGGTGTTTAGAACTCTGGTGTGTGATTGGCTGGACACTTCATTTTGCACCTACCCACAATACATTCTGTGATGTTTCCTTAATGTTTTGTTTTTGTTGACTTGTTTCTGTTGTTCTTGTCCGGTTGTGTGTTTGTTGTTGTTGTCGTTGTTGTTGTTGTTGTTGTTGTTGTTGTTGTTGTTGTTGTTATTGCTTCTCTTCTTATTAGAATAACCCATTGACCCCCAGGGATGTAAACAGTGCCTTAATTGTGTGAAGGTGGGACTTTAAGGCAGGGGACAGCTTTTCTATTGAGGTACGAAACATTATGATGTACAACAATGCACTTATGAGGCAGGCTTTATTGTATAGTAGCTGACGTTTAGGTACAGTATATGGTACATGCAGTATGGCTGGCTATGGACTGGGAGGAGAACAAGGGAGGAGAGCCACCAGCTAGCGGTTAGCCCACTGAGCACTCCTCCTGGGGCATGAGGGCAACGCTGCTGGGCCCTGTCGGATGGGCAGATGGAGCCTGGGATAGACCTACAGACCCTATCATATACACAGTCACAGACATACCTGCTCGAATACGATGGAGATACACATATAAATGAGAACATATGGGTGATAAGTGTTTCTCTCTACTTGCTAGAACACGCAGAGTAGCTAATCTAAAGCAAAACAAATATAGAAAAATGGTTTAATGTATTTGAAAAAGTAATCAGTGAATATGATGACGTTGATGAAAACCATTGCTGTCTGGTTTTCTTTCACCACCTCCTGCCCAACCTCCCACATGATCTAGACAGCGGGTTTAAAGAGGCAAAAGCCCAATATGGGAGACTTATGTATGGTACATACTGCCTGAGAACAGCACTTCCCATGTTTCATAGAAACAGTTACTGTGTGGAAAGGGCTACAGCGAGGGCTATGAGAGTCCGCTACCTAAATACATATAAGCAAGTTTTCAGCAATCCAGGGATTCAGAATGATCAGTATTTAACATATATATGTATATATAAATGTATTTGGAGTATATAATTTTTTACAGTTTATATATATTTCCATACAGGCATATTTAAATGCTCTCCGTTACCTTGTAGTATGGATCTATAGATATTAACAGTCTCAGACTATATGTTGTGTTGCTTTGTTTCCTCCTCCTCAAGCTACCTGTACACATCTTAAACGTGCTGGACTAATGGTACAATTTAAGTTGTAAATTATATAAGCTAGAAATATGTTCTTGCAGGAAAAGAAATATTGTTATTTTTGTTATATATTTTTGTACATATTTGCCATCTGTTTTTGTCGCCGGTTGGTCTGAGCTGTGTACATATTTGTGTTTAAAAGGTAATGATGAACATTGTTGCATGGTCAAAAGCTTTATTACTGACATAAACAAGTATATTTCCCATCTCCTGAGGTTATCATATCATATTTATGTGTACATACAGAGATTATTTAAAATGTGTTCCTATCCCACTTTTTTGTCATCCCGTTGGCAGCTGCTCACACACACAGACTAACAACAAGGTTGTTCAAACTGACATTAAATTGAAATAATAAAACAAAGGAAAATCATTCAGCTAGCTAGCTAATCCCTGAGGCAATGGCGGTGCAGTGCAGTCGTTTCCGATGGTGATGGGAAAACTATCCAGTGTCGAGCTGTGGTTGTGTCCCAAATGGCACCATATTCCCTACATAGTGCACTACTTTTGGGTCCTGGTCAAAAGTAGTGCACTACATAGCGAATAGGGTGCCATTTTGGATGCACATGCCATTACATAAGTATGTTTTTCTGGTTGTGTTTCTGGTCTGGCACTCATTCCTTACCTCCAGGCATGGATGGCGTGTGGACTGGAGGTTCAGTTTGGAATGTTCAGCAGAGTGCCAGTCCAGTTTACCAGCTGTTTATCCCTCACATGGAAGACACACACACACACACACACACACACACACACACACACTCACTCACAGGCGACTAATCTAGTCAAGCATCATCTCTGTCTCTTTTCACTCTCTATGAGCTGCCTTTCCTCCGTCTCTCTATCAATGCATTCCTCCCTCTCTCTATCTTTCTCTTCCACCCTCTCTCAATCTTGTGTCAGATGTCCACATGCAAAATGCACACATACATAAATGTCTGCCTGTACTGTACTCTTCTTGTATGTTTTTTGTAATAGTTGTTTTGTTTCATCTTTGTCCTGTCTGTGTCTGTTTGTCTCTTGGAAATAGAGAGCTATTATGAATGCATCACTAAACAGAATATTACTTTGTACTGATCTTGAGAAATGTATGGTCATATTAAATTATATATTTCACGTGTCTTTGCGTCTTTCTGGTTATAACATTTTTTACAGTTGATTTCAATCGTCTTCTGAGGCCAAATTATTGCCCTGTTGAGAGTAAAGTGAAACGGTGACGCATTCCATTTCGAGGTGCATATAATGTCTGTTATACATATTTTTGCTATTCACTTTTGACCATTATTCCACTGTCATAACACTAAAATAACAGTAAATATTGGGTCTTAGTTTCTACTGTGTTGCTTCTGGAATCCATTGTGATTTCCTGTTTTATTTTAATTAATGATTTAGATGTAGGGTTCTGCAGGTGTTTTGGTTAATCTATGTTCGCTATGAAACAGTTGAAGCAATAAAACACAGGATAGAAGTGAAGTGTTCCTGGCTTCTTCCACTGCAGATGGAGTTGGGAAAAGTTTTGGGAATTGCCCCTATACTCTGTGGGACTCTCCCGGTGCACGACACTGCTTCGGGGACATTCCCAAAAGACAACCCGCATCATAGTAGCCCTGTTGAGTGGCCCACCTCAAGTAGTAACATTACAATTATAAACACCTTCAGCAGTGAGTGAATGTCACACCCTGGCTCTGGGACTCATTATGTTGAGCCAGGGTGTGTTCATTTCTATGTGTGTATTTCTGTGTTGGTGTTCATTCTAGTTTGTTGTATTCTATGTTTGCCTGAGTGACTCCCAATCAGAGGCAACGAGTGTCAGCTGTTGGCTGGTTGTCTCTGATTGGGAGCCATATTTAACTGTATGTTTTCCCTTTGTGGTTGTGGGTTTTTGTTCCGTGTTCGGTCATTGATACCGTGGACGTCACGAGTCGTGTTTTGTTTTGTATTTTGATGCTTTAACTAATTAAAGTATGTTTGTTCATCACGCTGCGCCTTGGTCTACTCCTTACCTCGATCGTGACAGAAAAACCCACCATGCAACGACCAAGCAGCGTGTCCAGGGGCAGCTCTTGGGCTGGACATGGGAGGAAGCGCCGGGAGAAGAGACGGTGGAGGCGCGCCGTAGAGAGGAGCTACGGCGTGATCAGGGTCGTCGTCGGACGGTCGTGAGGCAACCCCAGAAAATTTTTAGGGGGGGGCACACGGCATGGACGACGGGGCTGACGGAGGAGAAAAGGGGGCGGATCCAGAAGGCCACCAGGCCAGGGGTACACCGCCCTGTACGTCCTGTGCGGATGCCTCACACAGAGTGTGTGAGGGTAGGCATTCAGCCAGGACGGGTGGTGGCCGCTCTTCACTCCAGGCCTCCTATCCGTCTCCACAGCCCGGTTCGGCCTGTCCCTGCTCCACGCACCAAGCCTACGGTGTGCGTCGACAGCCCAGCCCGGCCTGTCCCTGCTCCACGCACTAAACCTACGGTGTGCGTCGCCAGCCCAGTCCGGCCTGTCCCTGCTCCACGCACCAAGCCTACGGTGTGCGTCGACAGCCCAGCCCAGCCCGGCCTGTCCCTGCTCCACGCACCAAGCCTACGGTGTGCGTCGACAGCCCAGCCCGGCCTGTCCCTGCTCCACGCACCAAGCCTACGGTGTGCGTCGACAGCCCAGCCCGGCCTGTCCCTGCTCCACGCACCAAGCCTACGGTGTGCGTCGACAGCCCAGCCCGGCCTGTCCCTGCTCCACGCACTAAACCTACGGTGCGCGTCGCCAGCCCGGTTCGGCCTGTTCCTGCCACCCGCACCAAGTCTACGGTGCGCGTCGCCAGCCTGACCCGGCCTGTTCCTGCCACCCGCACCAAGTCTACGGTGCGCGTCGCCAGCCCGACCCGGCCTGTTCCTGCCACTCGCACCAAGTCTACGGTGCGCGTCGCCAGCCCGACCCGGCCTGTTCCTGCCACTCGCACCAAACCTACGGTGCGCGTCGCCAGCCCGGTCCGGCCTGTTCCTGCCACTCGCACTAAGCCAGGGGTGCGAGAAGTCAGCCTGGTAAGGCCCGTCCCTCTTCCACGCACCAAGCCAGGGGTGCGAGTCGTCAGCCTGGTAAGGCCCGTTCCTCCTCCACGCATCAAGCCAGGGGTGCGCGTCGTCAGCCTGGTAAGGCCCGTTCCTCCTCCACGTCGACAGCCTGGTAAGGATCGCTCCTGTTAAGTCCAGTCCTGCTCCAGCCGGCGGGGCCAGACTGGACCAGGGGTACTATGGGGGGTGTATTGGAGGGTGGTGGTCAAGGCCGGAGCCAGAACCGCCGCCGAGGAGGTATGCCCGCCCAGCCCTCCCCTGGTTTGTTTAGTTGAGGCGCGGTCGCAGTCCGCGCCTTTAGGGGGGGGTACTGTCACACCCTGGCTCTGGGACTCATTATGTTGAGCCAGGGTGTGTTCATTTCTATGTGTGTATTTCTGTGTTGGTGTTCATTCTAGTTTGTTGTATTCTATGTTTGCCTGAGTGACTCCCAATCAGAGGCAAGGAGTGTCAGCTGTTGGCTGGTTGTCTCTGATTGGGAGCCATATTTAACTGTATGTTTTCCCTTTGTGGTTGTGGGTTTTTGTTCCGTGTTTGGTCATTGATACCGTGGACGTCACGAGTCGTGTTTTGTTTTGTATTTTGATGCTTTAACTAATTAAAGTATGTTTGTTCATCACGCTGCGCCTTGGTCTACTCCTTACCTCGATCGTGACAGTGAACATAGAATTCCAGATGATACAGACAAATTTCAGCTGTAAATGGTTTCGTAACTTTTTTTGATGTGATGGGAGTTCGTGTGGCATTTTTGTTATGAACTAGATTCAGTACAGTGAAGCTTCAGGGTACAGAGTATACCACACCGGTGACAGTAGTACTACTGTAGCTAGTGGGTATGTTTTTTATCACCCTGTGAAAAAATCTATAATTCTCCCAGCGCTTTTGATTCAGTCTAAATCTAGATTGGCATTTCAGCCCTTTTAGAGCAAGCCAAAGTTTTCATTGAGAATTTGAAGTTGCATATCATTTCAGGTTATACTGTATAATGTGCTAGTCTGAGAGTGTCAAGTAGGCAACAGTTTGTCTCCGTGCCCATTAAGAAAGTTTTAAAGCTGTTATTTCAAGATATAAAACTATTATGTAACCCAATGAATAAGCAGGGAAGTGTTATAAATAATTGTAAAGATACACTGTCTACCAGCTCTCACAGTCTCACTTCAGAATTTGATGTTCATCCATATTTCTCAAACGTCAAATTTCAAAGTTGTTCCAAATTTCAAAGTGTTTAAGGTTAAGTTTAGGCATTAACTCCGAATTTATAAGGTTAGACATTAACTCAGAATGGTTAAGGTTGGGGATAGGCTTAAAACCAACATATCAAAAACTACTTTTATCGCTGGATTTGAACTTGCAACCTTTGGAATCGGTGGCAGATGCAAAACCGAAACCTACTTGAAGGTAACAGCTCTCATTGTTGCTCCTAGTGGCCAGTTTCCACGTCATCTCCCGACGTCCTCAGACATAGCTGGACGTTGAATGCTGACTTGTATCATGGGTGACCTGGCTGACACTGTCCTGTACAGAGAACTATTTATTGATATCTTCCAGTTTTATTTAGGTACAGTAGGCTACAGTTGGCAGTCCCATATTCAAGACTTCAAAATTATATTTTAAAAGTATTTCCTAAACTTCAATGTTTTATCGCTTCCCCTTTGAAGTAGTTTTCTCTGTCATCTTAATGAAAGAAGCTAATTGAAACTCCATATGAGGAGACAAAGACCAGTTAGACATAATAACTCTGGTTTGTTTTGTCAGTGAGGGCCGCAGCCGCCACTTGATATCAGCCCGTCTATTGGAGTGAACTCAACTGAACTTTTGATCATTTTCTGGAGAGAGAGAGAGAGAGAGCGATATAGGTCTCTTTGGGTAAACATGACAGCCACCTGCATGTGAAACTAGACATACTCCACCCGTCTCCCTTCCCTGTCCCTCAACCTCCCTCTAAACCCTCCTTAGATGAGCATCAGTGGCTACGTTTAGACAGGCAGCCCAATTCTGATATTTTTTCCACTGATTTGTCTTTTTTACATCAACTCTTTCCACAGCAGATCTTTTTCAGAACTGATCTGATTGATCAACAGACCAATTACTGAAAAAAAGATCAGAATTGTGCTGCCTGTGTAAACTCAGCCTCTGTGTGTGTTGCTTTAGCAACCTTCTCTACCAAGGAGGAGAGGAGAAAAAAACACACTTTCACTTACAGGGTCAGTGATCAGTTAAGTATATTCTCAGAAGTCTAGAATAGGATTATTATACACTGCTCAAAAAAATTAAGGGAACACTAAAATAACACATCCTATATCTGAATGAATGAAATAATCTTATTAAATACTTTTTTCTTTACATAGTTGAATGTGCTGACAACAAAATCACACAAAATTATCAATGGAAATCAAATTTATCAACCCATGGAGGTCTGGATTTGGAGTCACCCTCAAAATTAAAGTGGAAAACCACACTACAGGCTGATCCAACTTTTGATGTAATGTCCTTAAAACAAGTCAAAATGAGGCTCAGTAGTGTGTGTGGCCTCCACGTGCCTGTATGACCTCCCTACAACGCCTGGGCATGCTCCTGATGAGGTGGCGGATGTTCTCCTGAGGGATCTCCCAGACCTGGACTAAAGCATCCGCCAACTCCTGGACAGTCTGTGGTGCAACGTGGCGTTGGTGGATGGAGCGAGACATGATGTCCCAGATGGGCTCAATTGGATTCAGGTCTGGGGAACGGACGGGCCAGTCCATAGCATCAATGCCTTCCTCTTGCAGGAATTGCTGACACACTCCAGCCACATGAAGTCTAGCATTGTCTTGCATTAGGAGGAACCCAGGGCCAACCGCACCAGCATATGGTCTCACAAGGGGTCTGAGGATCTCATCTTGGTACCTAATGGCAGTCAGGCTACCTCTGGCGAGCACATGGAGGGCTGTGCGGCCCCCCAAAGAAATGCCACCCCACACTATGATTGACCCACCGCCAAACCGGTCATGCTGGAGGATGTTGCAGGCAGCAGAACGTTCTCCACGGCGTCTCCAGACTCTGTCACGTCTGTCACGTGCTCAGTGTGAACCTGCTTTCATCTGTGAAGAGCACAGGGCGCCAGTGGCGAATTTGCCAATCTTGGTGTTCTCTGGCAAATGCCAAACGTCCTGCACGGTGTTGGGCTGTAAGCACAACCCCCACCTGTGGACGTCGGGCCCTCATACCACCCTCATGGAGTCTGTTTCTGACCGTTTGAGCAGACACATGCACATTTGTGGCCTGCTGGAGGTCATTTTGCAGGGCTCTGGCAGTGCTCCTCCTGCTCCTCCTTGCACAAAGGCGGAGGTAGCAGTCCTGCTGCTGGGTTGTTGCCCTCCTACGGCCTCCTCCACGTCTCCTGATGTACTGGCCTGTCTCCTGGTAGCGCCTCCATGCTCTGGACACTACACTGACAGACACAGCAAACCTTCTTGCCACAGCTCGCATTGATGTGCCATCCTGGATGAGCTGCACTACCTGAGCCACTTGTGTGGGTTGTAGACTCCGTCTCATGCTACCACTAGAGTGAAAGCGCCGCCAGCATTCAAAAGTGACCAAAACATCAGCCAGGAAGCATAGGAACTGAAAAGTGGTCTGTGGTCACCACCTGCAAAACCAGTCCTTTATTGGGGGTGTCTTGCTAATTGCCTATAATTTCCACCTGTTGTCTATTCCATTTGCACAACAGCATGTGAAATGTATTGTCAATCAGTGTTGCTTCCTAAGTGGACAGTTTGATTTCACAGAAGTGTGATTGACTTGGAGTTACATTGTGTTGTTTAAGTGTTCCCTTTATTTTTTTGAGCAGTGTACATTGCATTAAGTATTAATTACAAAGAAAACGCAGCATAAAAAAATCTCTCTGGTCACTGTTCAGAGAAGTAGAACTGGTGCTGCAGGATGAACAGCGGTGATGAACCCGCAGCGCCAGTTCTGCTTACCAAAAGTGGCCCACTAGGCGACTTGCATTCCACGCCAGGCTCGCTTCATCCCACAGCGCCAGTTCTGCTTACCAAAAGTGGCCTACTAGCACTGGTGTAACATAGTTTCTCTGGACCCACACAAGGTCGAAGTTCACCTCCCTAAAATATCATCCAATTTCATGAAAAACATGATTTTGACTGTTCATGAAATGTGATGATATTTGGATGAAACCAGATCAAAGTATGATGACCAAAGTATGAAAATGTTTTGTTGCTTCTACATTGATAAAGTTTGATCATAAAGTTACCAGTCCCCTCCCCCATGTCAAACACTTGGATTCAGGAGGCCGGATTATTAAGGGGATAGGGTGACATCACTCTCTCTCATTTTAATACACCAATGGTAACATGATATTCTATTACCTATTTAACAAGTACTGCCTTGCAGTGGCGGCTCCTGAAAAAATTCTCAGGAGGGGCAATTTTTCTGATGATTTAGGTGACCTACACACATTTTAAAAAAGATATGTCCAGCAACAACATGAAGACAGGGGCAGCATATAAGTCAATACCAGAAGCATTTATTGACTGATCTCAAAAGTGTTGGCTTACAAAATCAAAATAAGTTATCACAGTAAAAATAATCAAGGGTGTTCTTTCACATTCCTCAACACTGCATAAACAATATGCATTTCCATAAACAAATGAAATAAGAATGAAAACAGAATTTGAAAGTAATTTCTAGAAAAGGTAAACACAGCTATCTGTATGGCTTTGTAAAAATGAACAACCATATTCTGGCCAATTGTATAGATTTGTCAATATGAACAACCATATTCTGGCCAATTGTATAGATTTGTAAAAATGAACATGAACAGATTTTTATTTTTATTACTTTTTTTAAAATGAAAAAAAACTATTTTAAACAACATCAACTGTGAACTGATTTGGGCGTGTGTGTGTTAAAGAGACAGACAGGGAGGGACAAAGAGAGAGAGAGGCTACATTACTTGTACTGAAACTGTTCTCTTCTCTGTTTCAATACAGCAAAGCGTTCAATGACTTTCTCATTGAAATCAGGCATGCTGAGGACTAGTTCCCTCTCCATGGAAAGCATGGCCAGTGCATTCAGACGTTCCTGGCCCATTGAATTTCGCAGGAATGTCTTAACTCGTGTCAAAGTTGAGAAACATCTCTCAGCTTCAGCTGTTGTCATGGGAGTAGTTATGAGGATGTTCAACAGAGTCACAGTCTCAGAGAACGTCTCCTGGAGGTTGTAGCTCATGAGAACCTGGTACAGTGCCAGTGCACCACAGCCTCCCTTGAATTCAGGATTCTCATAGATCAGAGATAGTTCTGTCTTGAGCTTTGCCTTGCTCAGCATGGGGTATGCATTCACAGTGGCATTCAGAGCCTCATCAGGAAATGAATGGCAGTACCTTTCAAACATGTCTGCTTGCAGTAAGGTAGCACTCACAAGGTGGCCAGAGAAAGAGAACCTTTCTTTGGTGTGATCCAGGATGGTGTTGCAGACCTCTTCAGACAGCCTCTGCTTCTCCTCTTCTCTCAAAGCTGTTCTGGGTCTTTTGGCTCCTGTTGCTTCTTGCAGCTGCTGTTGAGAGGAGTCCCTGAAGGCAAACAGACCAATGTGTTTGTTGGCTTTGTACAGTATTGTTGTCTATGTGATGCACAGGTATATGCAATGTATCCATGTATAGTACAAATACTTAAGTTCCACTTAAAATGGGCAGGGATGCATAAAGTCTTTAGTGTTTAAGTTAGCCTTTGTGTCTCACATAGCCTGGATGTTCAGCACAGTATACAGTGGTGCTCATAAGCTTATGATCCCATGCTAAAGTTGACTAAAAAGAGGAATAAAAAAGAAAAGAAAATTGGTGTCCTTAAAGGTTGGATTTTCCAACTTTTTTAATTAAGTCATTAAGATCAATTTCCAAAAGATGATTTTTTTATTTTTTTATTCCTCTTTTTAGTCAACTTTAGCATGGGATCATAAGCTTATGAGCACCACTGCACAGTACACATAGTATATAAAATAAGATAGATTACACCACTGGCCATATATAATGAGAATAATGTGATTTCAAACACAAATGCAGTCTCCTTTCATGCATACATTTTCAAATAAAGCTCTGCTTTGAGAAAGATCGAATGATATTGTTTAATCTTACCTTATGGCCTGCACACTGCTTGTGAAGCTGTCGAGGGCACGTTTGATAAAGACAGCATCGATGTCCTTCTTCTGTAGCTTCTGGTACAGAATGTCGACGTGGGGCATGATTTTGTGAAAAAGCCGCAGGAAAAAAATAAAATCTTCATCATGTAGCATCCTCACGTAACCAGATGCCTCTCTCACAGTAAGCTGGTCAAATGAACCCAATGAACCCGTCCGGATGGCTTCAAAACATTCTATGAGGTCGTCTCGATTCTCGTAGACAGTGTTCACGACTCTGCTGTTGAAGTTCCACCGTGTGGATGAAGGTCTGGGCAGTCTTCGTGCAACAGTCTGGTCAAGAATGCTGGTGCGTTTGGGTGACCGGGAAAAAAACGTTGTAATCCCGCTCAGATCGGAAAAGAAAATGTTCACTTTTTGATGCGAGAAGTAGCTTGATGCATGATCAAATTCAGCTGATGCGCATAGCAATGCACGTAATGGGCATTCTTGAAATGCTCACGCACCTTCTGCTGCACACCTGCCTTCTCTCCCCTCATCACACTGGCTCCATCGTAAGCTTGCGCAATGAGTTTGACTTTCTCGTCATCGGCAAAAAGACCGTTCAGTCTCTCCAAAAGTACACTGGCGATTGAGGCTGAGGTTGATTCCGAGATGGGAAGGAACTCAAAAAAGCGCTCCTGCACTTTGTGCTTGCTATCTATGTACCTCAGCACAAGCACCAACTGTGTCTGCGTAGAAACATCCGTGGTCTCGTCAGCTTGGATAGCTACGAAGTTCGCAGACTTCACCTCCTCCACAATATGTTCCCTCGTGACCGCTAGCATACACTCCAGTAGCTCGTTTTGAATGGTCTTTGATGTGCCCTTGAAAACTTTAGCATTTTTAAGATGGTCATCAAACACCTCATCTAATTGTGCCACAAAGTTGACAAGTCCAAGAAAAATACCAGGGTTGGTGGAGCCCTCAGTTTCATCTTTGCCTCGCAAAGCTAACTCAAACACTCCGCAAAACTTAACACACTGGATTAGCCGGCTGACTGAGGATATGGCGGTTCTTGCTAACCTCATCGTTGTGGCGGCGGACAGCTAGCCTGTATCCCTCATCCAGTTGAGTGGCAATATTCACTCTTCCCAAAGATGACAATCTCAAACAGCTATCCATGTGGGTCTTTGACAGCTCATGTTTCTTTATCTTTTCTGAAAGATGGTGCATGTCGGTTACACCAGTCGCTGTCCAAGCGGTGCTGTCTGCTGTGCCGCCTTCAGGGTGGAAGAGTAAGCAGGGGTAGCAAAAAACTGCATTAGCTACATCGCAGCCTGCTAGCCAGGTTTTCCGTTCATACCAATTTTTGGAAAATCCTCGGGTGTAGGACTTCCCCCCTTTAGTAGACACCTGTTGAATTATTAAATTTGGTCTGGGAGGTCCTAATTGTTTCGTTGCCAATTTATCTTCATTTGTTCGCCGACAAAAAGGAACTTCTTTCAAAGACACAATCGAGTTGGACTGAAGCCTAGCCATTTTGATAGTAGTAGTGAATTGATTGAGGCTGCTACCTGGTCTTTTCTTAGTTACGTTCATTCGTGGTTACGTTATGTATGACGAAAGCGCGTAAGTGCATGCCCACAGACACCCATAGAGAATGTATTGAAAGCTTTGAAATGTGAAAAAAATAGATTTTACATGGGAGTCTATGACAGACTTCTGGGCGATTTTCAACCTGACTGAAATCGCCCAAAAAACGGGCGGGGCCATTTGAAGCACGACTTTAGCCTGATTTGACATTTAGTGGCTGGCAGATCAGACGTGAACACTGATAACTGCTGTTGCCGTGATATAATTTTTTATAAATTTATTAAAAAAATATATATATTTTTTTTATTTATTTTTTTATAATTGATTAGAAAAAAAATCCCTTCCTTTTCCCGTTTGGCAGTGCGTCGCCCATATCGCCCTATTGAACAAGCCGTCCCTGCTGCCTTGTAACCAACATCGGAGAAGCGGTGTTTGCGGAGGAGATTAGTTTAAATTGCTAGATAGCTACTTTACTGGTGGCAGAATTTGACTGTGGGTGTCAGCAAATATTTTAAAGTTTACACTATTCATACAGTGGGGGAAAAAAGTATTTAGTCAGCCACCAATTGTGAAAGTTCTCTCACTTAAAAAGATGAGAGAGGCCTGTAATTTTCATCATAGGTACACGTCAACTATGACAGACAAATTGAGAGAAAAAAATCCAGAAAATCACATTGTAGGATTTTTAATGAATTTATTTGCAAATTATCGTGGAAAATAAGTATTTGGTCACCTACAAACAAGCAAGATTTCTGGCACTCACAGACCTGTAACTTCTTCTTTAAGAGGCTCCTTTGTCCTCCACTCGTTACTTGTATTAATGGCACCTGTTTGAACTTGTTATCAGTATAAAATACACCTGTCCACAACCTCAAACAGTCACACTCCAAACTCCACTATGGCCAAGACCAAAGAGCTGTCAAAGGACACCAGAAACAAAATTGTAGACCTGCACCAGGCTGGGAAGACTGAATCTGCAATAGGTAAGCAGCTTGGTTTGAAGAAATCAACTGTGGGAGCAATTATTAGGAAATGGAAGACATACAAGACCACTGATAATCTCCCTCGATCTGGGGCTCCACGCAAGATCTCACCCCGTGGGGTCAAAATGATCACAAGAACGGTGAGCAATAATCCCAGAACCACACGGGGGGACCTAGTGAATGACCTGCAGAGAGCTGGGACCAAAGTAACAAAGCCTACCATCAGTAACACACTATACCGCCAGGGACTCAAATCCTGCAGTGCCAGACGTGTCCCCCTGCTTAAGCCAGTACATGTCCAGGCCCGTCTGAAGTTTGCTAGAGTGCATTTGGATGATCCAGAAGAGGATTGGGAGAATGTCATATGGTCAGATGAAACCAAAATATAACTTTTTGGTAAAAACTCAACTCGTCGTGTTTGGAGGACAAAGAATGCTGAGTTGCATCCAAAGAACACCATACCTACTGTGAAGCATGGTGGTGGAAACATCATGCTTTGGGGCTGTTTTTCTGCAAAGGGACCAGTACGACTGATCCGTGTAAAGGAAAGAATGAATGGGGCCATGTATCGTGAGATTTTGAGTGAAAACCTCCTTTCATCAGCAAGGGCATTGAAGATGAAATGTGGCTGGGTCTTTCAGCATGACAATGATCCCAAACACACCGCCCGGGCAACGAATGAGTGGCTTCGTAAGAAGCATTTCAAGGTCCTGGAGTGGCCTAGCCAGTCTCCAGATCTCAACCCCATAGAAAATCTTTGGAGGGAGTTGAAAGTCTGTGTTGCCCAGCGACAGCCCCAAAACATCACTGCTCTAGAGGAGATATGCATGGAGGAATGGGCCAAAATACCAGCAACAGTGTGTGAAAACCTTGTGAAGACTTACAGAAAACGTTTGACTTGTGTCATTGCCAACAAAGGGTATATAACAAAGTATTGAGAAACTTTTGTTATTGACCAAATACTTATTTTCCACCATAATGTGCAAATAAATTCATTAAAAATCAGTTCAGGCTATTCTCAGAAGTCATTAAATCAAATCAAAGTGTATTGGTCACGTACACAGTTTAGCAGATGTTATAGAGGGTGCAGCAACATTTTTATATTACTAGCTCCTAAACTGGCATTTTTAACTCGAATACTTCTAGTACCTTGACCTCAAAGTCAATGAAAAGTCATTTTTACTTAAAATGTTTATGTGGTACTGACTCAAAACAAGTGACATCTACTCTATTTTTTAAAAGTTATGATAACAAATAAACGTTTTTCCCAACATGCTCTACTGCAGGTAGATATTTTGGAATTGTTTTTAATATCTGTGTTTTTGCATGTACATTGAGTGGTTGATTGAATCATCTTATGCTACACAAAGATAAATAACATTTTTCTAAACTAATCCAATCATTTAGTTAGATTTTTTGCACCCATTACAGAAATGGTTGCTCCAGTTTAAATGGCTTAGGTAGTCTCCTCTGACTATTCCCAACCCTGACAGTCATGAATGCAGGTTGCAGGTGAATAAGAAGTTGAAATGTGACTTGCAGGTAGGGTTGCATAGTGGGGGTATATTTTTTTCAAGTTTATTCAACTCAAATCTGGACCCCCTACAGGGTCACAGTGACTCTATCAGTTTGAGTAATGACAACAAAATCACTTTAAGTAACTGTACTCAGATATATTAAGTGCAACAGGTTTCCTCAAAGGTTTTGAGTAAAGACAGCACATTTCTGTACAGTACATATCAAATCAAATCAAATTGTATTTGTCACATGCGCCAAATACAACAGGTGTAGACCTTACAGTGAAATGCTTACAAGCCCTTAACCAACACTGCAGTTTTAAGAAAAATAAGTGTTAAGTAAAAAAAGAAGAAAATAGAAAAATAACAAATAATTAATGAGCAGCAATAAAATAACAGTAACAAGGCTATATATAGAGGGTACTGGTACAGAGTCAATGTGCGGGGGCACAGGTTACTCAAGGTAATGTAGGTAGAGGTAAAGTGACTATGCATAGATAATAAACAGAGAGTAGCAACAGCGTAAAAATGCAGAAAGAACAGTCTAGGGTGGTTGGAGTTTTTGGCAATTTTTAGGGTCTTCTGACTTGTAGTCAGAGGCCGAGCAGTTGCCATACTAGGCGGTGATGCAACCAGTGAGGATGCTCTCGATGGTGCAGCTGTATAACTTTTTGAGGATCTGAGGACCCATGCCAAATCTTTTCAGTCTCCTGAGGGGGAATAGGCTTTGTCATGCCCTTGTGTTGAGGATCAGCGTAGCAGATGTGTTGTTACCTACCCTTACCACCTGGGGGTGGCCCGTCAGGAAGTCCAGGATCCAGTTCCATGCATGCGGTGTCCTTCAATAGGACGACTATTAATCACATTTTACCTAAAGTCCTGCTTCCTTCTGATGTGTTCTTTCTGGTCTTTTGTTCCTGCCCGGTTACTTGGAAGCTCATCTGAAACCTGTAGAGTATATCTCTGATAAATCACTGAAAGATTCAGGAGCAGGGTGGTGAGATGAGAGGAGGAAGAGAGGAGGAGTGGAGAGGGGGTATAATTAGAGAAGATGAAGAAGATAGGAGATGGCGAGGAAAGAGGTGAAAGTGAAGAATGGAGAGAGGGGAGAACAGAGAAGGGGTGTGATGAGAGGGAGAAGAAAGGATGAGAGGAGACAGGGTTATATGGGGAGAAGATGAGGACAAGAGGAAAGGGAGAGAGGACAAAACAGAGAAGCGGCGCTTCTGATCCTATGGTCGGGGCCTCACACAACATAGAGTAGCCCTGCTCGCTGTCTCTAAACTAGCCCCTCTACTATCCCCTGGCCTCATCTGTCACTCAGGACTAGTATATTTAATTTTAATAAGGCTAATAATTCCTCTTAGAGGTAAGCTGCTCATCACCTCTCTCTATCCCTCTCTCTTTTTCTCTCCTCCTGTCTCTCTCTATGCCTCTCCCCCCTCTCTCTCTCTCTCTCTCCCTTACTCTCTCTCTCCCTCTCTCCCTTCTTCAGGAGAGCAATCTCCTTTCAGTGTGAGAACAGGATGAGGATCAGGGTTGGCTTTGGTGGGGATGAAAGAGAAAGCAAAGCCAAAGGTAAGCTTTAAAAGATCCCTTGACAGCTGCGTTGGTCTTTCTCATTGAGATTTGGACCCCTGCATTTCGCAAGTGGAACACCTAAACTAGCGTCCTCTTATTCACCACAAAACCAGGCTTCGATCCTTTCTCATACATTTGCCCCTGGCCTGATTGATACAGGACTGGTTGTGGTGATGATTCAATCCTCAGAGGAGGAAGTGCTGTGATATTGCTATTCCAGAATGCCATGATGTCACCACCCAGTCTCCTCTCAAAGTTCTGCTTAAATCGTCTCAGCTCAGGTTTCCCAGAGCGCACTGGGACTGTAAGGCACACACACACACATACACACACACTCACACACACACGCCTTAAAATCCCTCCCATTGTGGTATGTGCCACAGCTGTCAGCTTTATGGTGGAGAGAGCATGCCTAGACTTTGGTCAAAACTCAACATAGCTTTAAAAAGAGAAAATGAAAGGACTCAATAGGTAACATTCCATTCCAATACCCTGGCCACCTGATCTCTTATGGGTTCAAAGGTCAACTAATGAAATGTACCTCCCACCCCTGAGGGGACTTCAGAGGAAACTTGAGTGATTTATGTGTGTGGCAACATTTGTGATGAAGCAGAAAATTCATGATCAGTCTCAACTTAAGTGTTAAACACTTTGCATTACAGTGTTGTTATTACTGTGTAATTACAGTATATTGTAACCAGTATTGGCTGAGGGTTAGGTTTGAACTGGGATGTGGACATGAAGGTAGGGTTAAGGTTAGGGTTGTTTTTGAGGCTAGGGTTATGGTTGAACCAGGATGTGGACATTAAACTAGGGTTAGGGTTGTGGTTGAGGCTAAGGTTAGGGTTGAACTGGGATGTGGACATGAAGCCAGGGTTAGGATTTCTACATCATGGTTCAACCTTAAGCCTACCCTTAACCACAACCCAAATCCTAACCCTAACCCTAGCTTCATGTCCACATCTTGGTGTAAATCTAACCCTCAACCCTAACCCTAGCTTCATGTCTACCTCCCGGTTCAACCATAACTCTAACCAATCACAACCCAAACCCTAGCCCTAAGATGTTGACCGGGATGTGGATATGAAACTAGAGTTAGGGTTAGGGTTGAACCGGGATGTGGGACATGAAGCTATGGTTTGGGCCAAGATTAGGCCTTTTGAAATTCAACCATAGCACTTGATATCACACTGTTGCGGTGTGAGAAAGAACAATCTCTCCACGAAAGCATGTCCATGGCAACACTGTGGCGTTATGTAACCTCCTGCTGTCCTCCTACCAGTGCAGCACAGTGGCCTCCATCTGACTCTACTTTCATCTACTCATATTTGCCTTCCTGTCATGTGAGGTTTCACGCTGCCACTTTAGTGTTCGCATCCACTCCAATCATGGGTGTGTGTGAGTGCATGTGTAAAAATAAACGTGTTAAGTGAGTGTATGTGTGTATGTGAAGATAAATGTGTGTTTGTTTGTCTGGACGTGCAAGTGTTTGCGTTAAGTGTGTGGGCTCTAGAAAACATTATTTAGCCCCTGCAGCTGGGCCTAAGAGATGAGATGAACATGTGTGAAATGTGTGGAGTGCCCCTTCGCAGAGAGATTTAGACTTCCCAGTGCACCCCCCACCCCTCTACTCCCCAACCCTTCCCTACCCCTTCCCTGGACACCCACACCCCCACTAAGAGCAGCTAGCAGCGAGGTCCAGGCCAGCACAATGCCCAGTCAATGGCTTAATTTGACAGGCCAGATTTACAGGCCTCCTGCCCAGCACCTGCTTGCGTTGTTCGCCAGGATTTGGAGGAGAAACCTCAAGAGGCAGCTAGCGGTGATAAAATAGGAATGCAGCCAGGCCAGGCAGGGAAAGCATTCCCCCGTAGTTTCTTCCTACGTCCCACAGTTAAAGATCTGTGGCTTAGATGCTTAGATGAAGAAATCAATTGAGGAAAATCTAACAACATGAATACGCTCCTTCTCTGGAGGGGGTGGTGGGAAGTTCTGGGGAGTTCAAAGGGTTTATGAGAGTTGTTGTTTACTGTTCTGTTAGGGCTATCATGTGACCATCTTGATAACAGCCTACAGCATACTTTCTGTGTGTGACTGTAGAGGGGGTTTGCGGTTTAACAATGCATACTTTCTAAAACTACAACCACTAACCCATGTATGCTTGTATATCATGCCATAGTCAAGTATCCCTTCATGAGCCTCTCAACTATAACTTATGTAGCTCAGCTGGTAGAGCACGGCGCTTGTAACGCCAAGGTAGTGGGTTCGATCCCCGGGACCACCCATACACAAAAAAAAAATTATGCACGCATGACTGTAAGTCGCTTTGGATAAAAGCGTCTGCTAAATGGCATATTATTATTATATTATTATGAAAACAGTGTTATAACTGCATTAAAACAGATTATAACTGTGTTATAACCACAGATATATGTATGATGGAGCACATTCAATAGTCAGCCTGGGAGTGCAGCAGTCAGATCAGGTCCCAGAGAGAGTTGAGGAGGAGAGGACAGAGTGGTGGGAAGATGGAGGGTCCTTTGTCACCCTTCCCTTGTTGGTGCTCGGGGGCCATCTGGATGCCTGCCCCATCCCTCAGACCCCCCTACACCTACCTCACTGAGCCCTCTCACCCCTCCTCCTCCCTCTCACCCCTTCCACCTCCTCTCTCTGACAGGTCCCCGTGAGTAAGTCATGGAGAGTGAAGTCACCTGTGTGGCATTTCATCTGTCTGACGTTCTTTCCCTTGGTGTTCTCCATGCATTCTCTCATACTCTGTGTATTTCTCTTGTGTTCTCTCCCTCTCCCTCTTTATCTCTCGTTCAGAGATGGCTTCGGACCCATGGCGTGACAACCTGGCAACAGCCAGCTGCCTCTGCATTTTGCAGTATCCTCCCTCCCTCCCCTAATCCACCCATCCATCTAACTCCCTCCCTCCCTCCCTCCCTTTGCACCTCCGGTCTCTTTCATCGTAACCACCACCTGTCACTGGTGACTATGGAGCTCAAATGTAACCCTGTCCCTCCCTTTTCAGACTCCCTATTTCACCCCCCAGGGAAGAGTGCCCCCATAACAAACCAGATCAAACTCACCCCATTAATCTCCAACCCAACCCCTGCATAGGGTAAACTCATAAAAAGTTCAGGCGATGCTGAAAATATTTTTTGTCCCACGCTACAGACGGCTATATCGGTCCGCTAAAACAGGACTAGTAAAGGCCCAGTGCACTACTTTTGTGAAAAGAATAAAATAATAATACTTTTTTTATTATTTATTCTGCAGCACCCTCAGCACCCCTAATTCCCATGGCTATGCAGACGTGTGTGTGTGCATGTGCATGTGTGTGCGTGAAAAACTCATTCATTAACTCTGAGGACGCTCTCTCTTCACTACGTGTACCCACAAGCAAAACAAGATTCACACAGTTTTCTGAACAATTTAATAAAAACAAATCCAGATTTCAATAGTGTACATGGAAAATATAGAGTGTAACAAATTACATTTTCAATCGAATAGACAATTTGTGGCACTGTGTTAAATTAGTTGTGTGGGTGGTGGGCCATTGGTCTCAGGAAGCATCAGACATCAGACTGAACACTGGACACCAGGGTTGAGGTCAGGTGTCAGACTGAACTGTGGTTTAGGGTGTCAGATGTCAGCCTTGTTGTCTGTGTCAGACAGCAGACCCATGTCCTTCAGTATGACTTTCTCCAAGGACAAGTATTCCTCATACTCCTTCATGGCCTCCTGTGTTGTCATGTGTTGCTGCCATGCTATGTTGTTGTCTTAGGTCTCTCTTTATGTAGTGTTGTGGTGTCTCTCTTGTTGTGATGTGTGTTTTGTCCTATATATATATATATATATATATATATATATATATATATATATATATATATATATATATATATATTGTGATGTCACGAGAGGCTGTGTCCTGGAGGGACGTTACATCCCCCTGAGGTGGCTGCAAACCCAGACAGCTATGGCTCCATCTGCTGGTATGGTCGGGAACTCCACCCCTCTATGGCCAATCTTCCCACGCAGCTGAAACAAATCAGGAGCTGATGAGCTGAAGGTTTTGGGAAGGGAAGAGACACACTGAGGGAGTGTGTGGGGGGTGAAGAAACACAGTCTCCAACCTGGGCTCTCTGGAGGACAAGAGTGCTGCACGTCCACTTCCAGGAGGAATATAAGGATTTGGAGACACTTACCTTTGGGAGATACTCACCTTTGGATATATGCACCTGTGGAAATACGTGAGAGACATTTGGAAGGACTTTTTGCTGGGTTGGCCACTAGCTGCAACGTGGACTACAGTAAGGCTGGGGAAAAGTTATCTGAGCGAGTGAGAATTATGATTTTGGATGTGGAAGAGACATCCCTGAACTGTTAACCCTTAAAGAGCCACAAGAGAACAGAATTTTGTTATATTTTCGTTAATTTCCCAAGACCTATAATAAAATCCTTGGTTTGTTTGAACCTCGTCTCCTTGCACTACTTGAGCAACCCCGCTGAAAGCTGTGTAGCCTCTCGTGACGTCACAGATGGTGGAGAATACAGGCATACTCAAGCGTTAATAGTGCATGTCAGAGGAGGATACCGAAGGTTTGATCACCCAGTTTTCCAAGTTGGCCGTAGGCTCCCCGCCGACTGAAATGGAGGACATATTGAAAGCCCTTGTTACTGGCCAGCAAGCCCAGATGCAAGCAAACGTGGCTCTCTTGGAGGAGCAAAAGAAAGCCAACCTTCTGAAGGCAGAGGAATTGCAGTTGCAGAGACAGAGGGTTGTCCAAAATACCCGCCCAATAAAGGCAAGTGACTTTATATCTAAGATGGGAGCTACCGATGACATTGAGGCATACCTGCATGCATTTGAGGCCACGGCCACTAGGGAAGCCTGGCCCAAGCAACAGTGGGTTGGTCTGTTAGCCCCCTTTCTAACCGGGGAATCGCTGAATGCTGTCCGGGACCTGGGCCCTGACCAGGTTACTGACTATGATGCCCTGAAGGCTGAGATCCTCAGCAGATATGGACTCACAAAGTTTGGTATGGCCCAGCGCTTTCACAGCTGGACCTTCCAACCAGACCAACCTCCTCGGGCGCAGATGCATGAACTTGTCCGAATCGCAAGGAAATGGCTGGATCCGCAGAGGAATACAGCAGCGGCGGTGGTGGAGGCCGTTGTGGTGGATCGTTACCTACGCGCCCTGCCTTATGAGGCAAAACGGTTCATCAGTCAACAGGCCTTGACCACGGCTGATCTGACCGTGGAAGCTGTGGAAAAGTACCAGGCCACAGCGGAGATGCTGAATGCTTCCCGAAAAGACCCCAGGAGTGCGGCCCCACCACAAATGGGAAGAACCCGTCCAAAGGACCCCAAGGTCTCGAACCCAGCCACGTCAGGACTTATCCCGGCTCCAGGGGGAGCCAGAAACCAGGCGGGTCCAAGAAGAGTACACCAGGAGGGGGAAACTCGACAGTGTTACCGGTGTGGGGAGATGGGACATATCTCCTGGCAGTGTGGGAAACCAGCCGATGAACCTATGCCCACTGCGGAGTCCTCCAGCTCAGCACCCACACACCGTTTTGCCTCGCTCTTGGGAGTCGTAGATGGCGGCCCAGATCGACCCCCCACCTGCCCGGTAACTGTGAATCACCATGATGTGGAGGCCTTACTGGATTCTGGTAGCCGGGCCACCCTGGTGCGTAAGGATTTGGTGGTCCCAACGTGTCTGACCCCGGGGAAAGTCCTCCCAGTTTCCTGTGTCCATGGGGACACCAGAGAATACCCCATTACTGAACTTACAATGACCAGCACACGGGGAACCATACACACGACGGCGGGGGTGGTTGATTCCCTCCCCGTCCCTGTCCTAATTGGACGAGACTGCCCAGCCTTTTACCCACTCTGGAGAGAGTCTCAGGAGAGGATAACCCAAGTACCTCGGAAACGGAGAGGCAAGACTCATCCTGGGAAGGCTCCGGTGCAATCCTCCGAGTTACTCACTCCCGCCCGGGCTCTGATAGGGATGGCAGGTGCCCAGACCGACACCGAGACTGGTCCGGATACGGGAGAAGAGAACGCAGCCCAGGAAAGTGCTCCGTTCTCCAGTGAAGAAGACGTCCCAGGCACCCAAGAGCTTCCCCCTCTCACAGGCCAGTATGGTACGGCTCAATTACAAGATCCTACTCTTGCAAATGCCTTAAGAAATGTGCAGGTATTAGAAGGTGTAGTGTTAGGTGATAAGACAAACCCTACTTACCCCCATTTCGCAGTAAACCGGGGGTTAGTATATCAGATAGTCAAGAAAAATGATGAAGTGCATGAACAGCTCCTCGTGCCACAGCCCTATCGGGCCACAGTACTCAACCTAGCCCACACACACCCGCTAGGGGCCCACTTGGGGGTAGAGAAGACTAAGGAAAGAATCATGCAACGTTTCTTTTGGCCAGGAGTACACAAAGAGATAGAGAACTACTGCCGTAGTTGCCCTGAGTGTCAGCAGGTTGCGCCAAAGCCCACATATAGAAACCCGCTCATTCCCTTGCCCATTATCGAAACTCCTTTTGAGATGATTGGATTAGACATAGTCGGGCCCTTACCGAAAAGTTCCAGGGGACATCAATACATTCTGGTCATTCTGGACTATGCATCCCGGTACCCGGAGGCCATTCCGCTGAGGAAGGCTACATCCAGACAAATCGCCAAGGAGCTGTTCCGTCTCTCAACTAGTCTGGGAATCCCAAAAGAGATATTGACGGACCAAGGGACTCCATTCATGTCCAGGGTGATGAAAGAACTCTGTGCTTTACTGAAAATCAAACAGCTGAGAACCTCGGTCTACCACCCCCAGACAGATGGCCTAGTCGAACGTTTTAACAAAACACTAAAATCCATGCTGCGGAAAGCGGTAGGGGAAGATGGGCGCAACTGGGATCAGCTGTTACCATACATATTATTTGCGGTGAGAGAGGTACCTCAGTCTTCTACTGGTTTTTCACCCTTTGAGCTCTTGCTTTCCTACAGACCCAGAGGACTGCTCGACATCGCCAAGGAGGCCTGGGAGGAGCAGCCATGCCAACAGCGGACACTGATCGACCATGTCGGGGCTATGAGGGAGAGAATGAAGGCCATCTATCCCATGATGCGGGAACACCTGGAGGCCAGTCAGCGGCAACAGCAAGCCTCCTACAACAGATCTGCTCAACCCAGGGAGTTTAAGCCGGGGGACAGAGTGCTGGTCCTGGTGCCAACCGTTGAGTGTAAATTCCTGGCAACCTGGCAAGGACCATATGAGGTCATTGAACGCATGGGAGAAGTAAACTACAAGGTGAGGCAACCAGATAAAAGAAAAACTGAGCAGATTTATCATGTTAACCTTTTAAAGAAGTGGCACGCCAGAGAGGCGATGTTCAGCTGTCTACCCCCCACAGAGACCAAGGAACCGGCGCGAGAAGAGGTTCAGCTGGGTCCAAATCTGTCCCCACATCAACGACAGATGGCCCTGGAACTCGTGGAGCAGAACCAGGATGTCTTCTCCTCCCTTCCCGGTCACACAGAGGTGGTCCAACATGAGATCCGCACCATGCCTGGCCGAACGGTAAACCAGCGCCCGTACCGCGTGCCAGAGGCTCGTAAAGTGGTTATACAGAAGGAGGTAAGGAAGATGCGGGAGTTGGGAGTAATCGAAGAGTCCCACAGTGCCTGGGCAAGTCCCATCGTACTAGTTCCCAAGCCAGACGGTTCAGTACGATTTTGTAATGACTATCGAAAGTTGAATGAAGTGTCTGAATTTGATGCATACCCAATGCCTCGTGTCGATGATTTAATAGACTCCTTGGGGCATGCTCGTTTCCTAACCACTCTTGATCTCACAAAAGGCTACTGGCAGGTGCCCCTGACCCCGGCGTCCAAGGAGAAGACAGCCTTTGCCACCCCGGAGGGGCTCTACCAGTATACCCGACTTCCGTTTGGTCTCCACGGGGCACCTGCCACGTTCCAACGCCTGATGGATCGAGTCCTTGCGCCCCACAAGAGGTACGCAGCGGCTTATTTGGATGATGTTGTTATACAAAGTCCGGATTGGGCCAGCCACATACCCCGGGTACAAGCGGTGCTGGATTCGCTCAGGGAAGCAGGGCTCACGGCAAACCCGAAGAAGTGCAAGCTGGCCTTCAGTGAGACAAACTACCTGGGGTACACCATTGGGCGGGGGTTGGTCAAACCACAGGAAGCCAAACTGCGGGCCATACAGGACTGGCCGCAGCCCATCACCAAGAAGCAAGTAAGGTCATTTTTGGGCCTCGCTGGCTACTATAGACGCTTTATTGCAGATTTTGCTACCATAGCTGCACCGTTGACGGAGCTGACGACCAAACGCCACTCACGAATGGTGAAGTGGAACCCTGCGGCGGAGGCGGCTTTCCTCAACCTGAAGCGAGCACTCTGCTCCAGTCCGATCCTGGTGGCACCAGACTTCAAGAAGGAATTCATTGTCCAAGCGGATGCTTCGGAGGTGGGTCTGGGTGCTGTCCTCACCCAGGCACATGACGGTGAAGAACATCCCATTCTCTACCTAAGCAGAAAGTTACTTCCAAGAGAGAAGAACTATTCAACGGTGGAGAAAGAATGTCTGGCTGTAGTCTGGGCCCTGGAGTCCCTTCGGTTCTATCTCCTGGGCCGACGGTTCATGGTGGTATCTGATCACGCCCCTCTGCAGTGGATGGCCAAGAACAAGGAATCAAACAGTAGAGTAACCAGATGGTTTTTGAGCTTGCAACCGTTTAACTTTTCTGTTGTCCACAGGGCTGGCAAGCACCACGGCAATGCGGACGCCCTCTCCCGGCGTGATGCCTTCTTCGCTGCCTTTACCCCGACGAGGACGTCGGTCCCGAGGAGGGGGATGTGTGATGTCACGAGAGGCTGTGTCCTGGAGGGACGTTACATCCCCCTGAGGTGGCTGCAAACCCAGACAGCTATGGCTCCATCTGCTGGTATGGTCGGGAACTCCACCCCTCTATGGCCAATCTTCCCACGCAGCTGAAACAAATCAGGAGCTGATGAGCTGAAGGTTTTGGGAAGGGAAGAGACACACTGAGGGAGTGTGTGGGGGGTGAAGAAACACAGTCTCCAACCTGGGCTCTCTGGAGGACAAGAGTGCTGCACGTCCACTTCCAGGAGGAATATAAGGATTTGGAGACACTTACCTTTGGGAGATACTCACCTTTGGATATATGCACCTGTGGAAATACGTGAGAGACATTTGGAAGGACTTTTTGCTGGGTTGGCCACTAGCTGCAACGTGGACTACAGTAAGGCTGGGGAAAAGTTATCTGAGCGAGTGAGAATTATGATTTTGGATGTGGAAGAGACATCCCTGAACTGTTAACCCTTAAAGAGCCACAAGAGAACAGAATTTTGTTATATTTTCGTTAATTTCCCAAGACCTATAATAAAATCCTTGGTTTGTTTGAACCTCGTCTCCTTGCACTACTTGAGCAACCCCGCTGAAAGCTGTGTAGCCTCTCGTGACGTCACAATATATATATATATACATATATATATATATATACAGTGGGGGAAAAAAGTATTTAGTCAGCCACCAATTGTGCAAGTTCTCCCACTTAAAAAGATGAGAGAGGCCTGTAATTTTCATCATAGGTACACGTCAACTATGACAGACAAAATGAGGGAAAAAAATCAAGTAATTGGTATCAAAAATAAGTATTTGGTCAATAACAAAAGTTTCTCAATACTTTGTTATATACCCTTTGTTGGTAATGACACAGGTCAAACGTTTTCTGTAAGTCTTCACACACTGTTGCTGGTATTTTGGCCCATTCCTCCATGCAGATCTCCTCTAGAGCAGTGATGTTTTGGGGCTGTCGCTGGGCAACACAGACTTTCAACTCCCTCCAAAGATTTTCTATGGGGTTGAGATCTGGAGACTGGCTAGGCCACTCCAGGACCTTGAAATGCTTCTTACGAAGCCACTCCTTCGTTGCCCGGGCGGTGTGTTTGGCATCATTGTCATGCTGAAAGACCCAGCCACGTTTCATCTTCAATGCCCTTGCTGATGGAAGGAGGTTTTCACTCAAAATCACACGATACATGGCCCCATTCATTCTTTCCTTTACACGGATCAGTCGTCCTGGTCCCTTTGCAGAAAAACTGCCCCAAAGCATGATGTTTCCACCCCCATGCTTCACAGTAGGTATGGTGTTCTTTGGATGCAACTCAGCATTCTTTGTCCTCCAAACACGACAAGTTCTATTTTGGTTTCATCTGACCATATGACATATGACATTCTCCCAATCCTCTTCTGGATCATCCAAATGCACTCTAGCAAACTTCAGACGGGCCTGGACATGTACTGGCTTAAGCAGGGGGACACGTCTGGCACTGCAGGATTTGAGTCCCTGGCGGCGTAGTGTGTTACTGATGGTAGGCTTTGTTACTTTGGTCCCAGCTCTCTGCAGGTCATTCACTAGGTCCCCCCGTCTGGTTCTGGGATTTTTGCTCACCGTTCTTGTGATCATTTTGACCCCACGGGGTGAGATCTTGCGTGGAGCCCCAGATCGAGGGAGATTATCAGTGGTCTTGTATGTCTTCCATTTCCTAATAATTGCTCCCACAGTTGATTTCTTCAAACCAAGCTGCTTACCTATTGCAGATTCAGTCTTCCCAGCCTGGTGCAGGTCTACAATTTTGTTTCTGGTGTCCTTTGACAGCTCTTTGGTCTTGGCCATAGTGGAGTTTGGAGTGTGACTGTTTGAGGTTGTGGACAGGTGTCTTTTATACTGATAACAAGTTCAAACAGGTGCCATTAATACAGGTAACGAGTGGAGGACAGAGGAGCCTCTTAAAGAAGAAGTTACAGGTCTGTGAGAGCCAGAAATCTTGCTTGTTTGTAGGTGACCAAATACTTATTTTCCACCATAATTTGCAAATAAATTCATTAAAAATCCTACAATGTGATTTTCTCGAAAAAAAATGCTCAATTTGTCTGTCATAGTTGACGTGTACCTATGATGAAAATTACAGGCCTCTCTCATCTTTTTAAGTGGGAGAACTTGCACAATTGGTGGCTGACTAAATACTTTTTTCCCCCACTGTATATATATTATTTTTTTGAATCCCCGTCCCCGAAGGAGGCCTATTGCCTTTTGGTAGGCCGACATTGTAAATAAGAATTTGTTCTTAACTGACTTGCCTAGTTAAATAAAATAAAATACAAAATAAAATCTGTTTCGCGGAAGTTCAGCGCTATAGCACGATTAAAACTCTCAGATTACTATCTCTCGGATCAGCAACTACTCTACCTTGTCAGACAGATACTAAAATCTGTTATATGAAGAAGGCCAACCAACCCCTCTGTATTGTCTTTAATAATATCTTTCTTTGATTAAATCTAACCTCATTTAAAACATCCTGCTCGTATTTAAAGTTTGTGTTCTCCTTAGCAACAGGCCAGGACTAGCAAGTACAAATTCAGCGTGTGGTGTGAGTGAGAAAGTGAGAGAGGATAACAAAGTTAGTTCTATTTTTTATAAAGAGCATTTTGAATTTCAATCTTATCAGGGCCAGGCGAGAGAAAATCGAAACACATTTCTGAAAACAGTAATTACCGTGTTTGTTTTTACATTCTTGAGGTTGCCGTCTTTGTAGCCTAGTCGTAAAAGTATTTGGTCTAGTAGGAATTTAATTTGTGTGTTTGTGTCTCCAACTGAGTGCAAAGCAATGGGTGGACAAGAGAGATTTGTTTGAATTGAAAATAAATATATTCACTAGCCCTAAGCTAGTCTTCGATCATCTTGACATTAACTTATGCCATAACAGTCATTTTGTTCTGTCTATTTGAGAGGAAAGAGAGAATAAATAAACATAATCTCTGAGCGAAATGGTATCATTGCTGCACAAAAAGGATAAACACAGGTTTCAATCATAATCACTGTCATCTTCCCTTAGTGCTCTACAATGGTATATGGTTAAGATTAGTAGACATTCCATTTTGGGGTGGCAAAGATCAATTAAGGTACAATTTGGGGGATGATTTAAATTGTGTTCCTGCAAATGAGTTTAGGTTCTATCTCCAGGCCATCAGGCTTTTAAACCCAACTAGCTCTCACAGTCTCATGTCAGAATTAGTTGTTCATCCATGTTTCTCAAACGTCAAATTTCAAAGTTGTTCCAAACGTCAAATTTCAAAGTGTTTATGGTTAGTTTAGGCATTAACTCTGAATTCTTAAGATTAGGCATTAACTTTGAATGGTTAAGGTAAGGGTTAAGGTTTGGGACAGGCTTAAAACAAAATGTCAAACTTGCAACCTTTTTACGCCCATCCACAACGCCCTAGCAAAACCAAAACCTACTTGAAGGTAACAGCGTTCACTGTTGCCCCTAGTGGCCGGTTTCCACGTCATCTCCCGACGTCCTCAGACATGGATGGATGCCGAATACTGATTTGTATCATGGGTGACCTGCCTGGTTAAACAGCCATCACTAGCCGGCCCTGCACCTTAGACACTGTCACTAGCCGGCTACCACCTGGTACTAAAATCAAATCAGATTTTATTGGTCACATACACATATTTAGCATATGTTATTGAGGGTGTAGCGAAATGCTTGTGTTCCTAGTTCCAACAATTCACAACAATACACACAAATCTAAAAGCAAAAGAATGGAATTAAGAAATATATAAATATTAGGACGAGCAATGTCTGAGTGGCATTGACTAAAATACAGTAGAATACAGTATATACATATGAAATGAGTAAAACAGTATATAAACATTATTAAAGTGACTAGTGTTGCACTTTCTGTAGTTAGATAAAGATAAGATTAGCATTCCTGCAATATTATTCTGTTGACATTGTATTTTATTTCTGAGAAATTAAGCTTATTAATTACTCACTTTATATTTACATACTGTATTCTCGAAATAGCTCATCATATATAACTACAGCTGGACATACCCTTTCCTACTTATATAATGTCTATATTGTCTATACACACCACATATTCATATTCCGGACTCTGACATTGCTCGTTCGGATATTTCTAAATTTCTTGTTTCTTCCTCATTTTGTCTTTTTCTGTGTATTACTATTGTAAATTCTTGTGTTTCTAGCTCCAGCAGCGCACTAAATATCTAACAGCAGAATAGTAATACACAGAAAAAGAAAAAAAAGAAGACGAAACAAGACATTTTGACATTTACTGCACTGCTGGAGCTAGAAACACAAGCATTTCTCTGCACCTGCGTTAACATCTGCTAATCTGTGTACGCGACAAATACGCTTTAATTTGAAATGGTTACAGACTATGTACTGTTTCATGAGAAAGAGAGCATTTTCAGAGTGAGTGATTTACAGGTGAATAAAACAAACTTCTCAAAACAGCAAAGGTTCCTCAACAACAACTATGTTCTCTGGACAGGTCGTTTAATAACTGCCGAGATGTTCTTTGGGGGTACAAAAGGGGAAATATATGTATGTTATCCAGTAACCTTTGTTGAAATCACAGCTATTTGCCTGTCTTTCAGTTTGCACAATTCTCAAAGTTGCCCACACAAGCATCAGATAATGGATCTGGTGGCTATGTGAAACCAGTTAGTTTGGAAAGGAGTGCTTTCCTTGGTCTGAAAACCATTGCTCTGCTTCAGTCCAAAGCAATCAATCTCCCTCTGATAGACTATTATGTGGATGTAAATATTACACACTGTATACCTCTCCTGCTGACAATTAAATACCCAACAATGAAAAAGTCATGAGAGAGAACAGATTCCTGCTTCTCTCACACTCTGCTTGACTTTGCAGAATTGGACTAGCTAAGCACATCTGACTTTGAGTCAATAACATCTATTTGCAAGACACAGTGTGTAGCAGATTGTCACCTTCATTAACTAATAATTTAAACATGCTGAGAGGAACGTGCTTTATAGGGAGCATATTTCCATTAATGTACAAACAAATAACCTCTGTCTACCCTGACGATATTGTGACATGAGACACAATTTGTTATTAAGTAATCACATTCCTGAACCCTGCCCTGCCAAAAAATGAATCTCCTGTAATTGGCCATAAATTGCTGAATCTGAATGGCTCAATACTTTAGTAATGAGACTATTGTTGCATAGCAGCCGTGATATTACAGTTTTTCTCGATTGCTAAGACACATTTCTTGAAAGCTGATCTCCTTTTCTCTTAACTGTGAACACAAAACCCAATTTTCAAGCTACATTCACAAAACCTCAGACTCTTCTTGCAAAACCAAACTTTCACCTCAAAACAGTTCAATCTGTGCTCAAAACTGAACTATGTTGTCAAATCGTGCCCCGAGTCAATCAAAATAAAAAACACTACTGAACAGTCACTAAACACTACGTAGAAAAATAGAAAACACAATGCGCAGGACATGAAGCTGGAGAAATAAATGTGTATTGTTCACTGTAGGCTAAATGCATGTTGCAAAACAAAAAAAAACTGTGCATTTAGCACTTGTACAAAAAGACAAAACAGAAATCTTGTGCATTTACATGTAGCACTTGTAAAAACAAACAGAAATCTTATGTGTTTGCCACTTGTGTACAGTAAGCCCATGTAAAAATAAAGTACAAAAATATACAAATAAGTGCATTACTCAGCCACAGCATCATGTCTCCGTACTGGGTCAGGCCACAGGACTTCATCCACATCACAGGCCACATTTTGTCTGGCCAGGCAATGGGGGAAAAAACCCCTGGCATGCCGTATCCAGGCTTGGCATGCCTCCACACCTATGTCACCACAGGCAAGTCCCATGGCTTGCAGGAGATTTACCCTGGTGTAAGGTTGGCGTTCATATACCTTCCACCGCCATGAGGAGAAGAATTCCTCAATGGGGTTTAGGAAAGGGGAGTACGGTGGAAGGCAAAGATTGATAAAACCTTGGTTCATATTGTACCACTCTCTAACCTGGAGGGCTCTGTGAAAACTCACATTGTCCCAAACAACAACATAGATGGGATGCTCATCCTGCTGCCCTAACAAAGCATCTCGCATGTGATTGAGGAAAATGAGGAGCGGGTGAGTGTTGTAGGGCCCCAGGTTGGCATGATGGTGGACAACCCCATGATTGCTGATGGCAGCACATAATGTGACATTGCCACCACGCTGCCCAGGAACACCAACAATGGCCCGATGGCCAATCACATTACGGCCTCTCCTTCTCCTTTTGGTGAGATTAAACCCAGCTTCATCCATGTAGATGTATTGATGGGGTCTTTCCATTGCATCCAGTTGAAAAACCCTCTGTAGAAATAGATATAGTTTTGTAAGTGATACGGAAAAAGTGATTTAGGCCACTACAGTAAATCACTACTTAGAGTAATCAACATTGAATGTGTCTGGATATATGCCAACCTGTACATACTGGAATCTTTGCTCTTTGACTCTGTCTGAGTTGCGATCAAAGGGCACTCTGTATAGCTGTTTCATGCGCAGTCTGTTGCGCTTGAGGACACGATCAACAGTAGAGAGGCTGACACTGTTGATACCCTCAAAATGTAAATGGTCCTCAATGATCTTCTGCTGAATTTCGCTCAGTTTAATGGCATTGTTCTCACGGACCATATCAACAATTAGGGTCTCTTGGTGTGGGGAGAACATACCTGTCCTCCCACCCCCATGTGGCAGTCTTTCAATTCTACAAAAAGAGAACATGGAGTTACAAAAAATATACATGGAATACTAGGCCTACAAACAGTTAGACCAACCCTCCATTACAATACTACAGTACATTGGTACAGTGATGTACTGAAACATATATTTACTTACAGTATACTGTGGTACAGTATATAGTATGTCATACAGTAATTGCTGTTAACATTTACATACTGTACTATAATGTCAAAAAAAGGTAATTACCTGTTCTCTTCTCTAAATCTTCGGATTATGGTGGACACAGTGAATCTACTGATGTTTGGTTGTACCCTTTGTCCAGCCTCCCTCATGCTCATACCATGGACAAGAACATGGTCAATCACAGTAGCTCTGATTTCATCAGATATTACTGTTCTTTGTCTTCGCTGACCACCTCGACCACCTCGACCTCCTCTCACACGAACTCTTCCTCTCAGATTTCTATCCATTGTAGGGCCTCACAAACCAGTGCTCTCTGAACTGGCTTACTGTATATGTTCCCTCACATCATTAGCCACAAGTGTGATCAATTTTGAGTTGTTGTGTTCAAGTGGTGACACCTGTGCTCTAATTGTGTTTGACTTTTGTCACCTGTGCTCACCATTATGCAGCACGGGTGCATCACAATGAAAATGTGTTGGCAAGTTATGTCTAAACAGGTGAAAAGTGCTTATGGTTTTGCCAAAAGAGTGATTGATTCAATCAGTGGGTTCAGGCAACTGAGCATTTGGTTCAGACAATAGGGTTTAGTGTTTTAGCAATTGAGAAAAACTGTAAATGTATTCCCCAGATAGTTTATGGCTTGTTTTGTTTCTTGACTGACTTCACTTTGTGGGCAACAGCCTCAAATCTCCTGTGCTTAAACAAACTACATTATGATTAGGAAGATAATAGGAGATACTGAAGGTATTGTTTGAGTCTCCACAGAGAACCCTTACAGAATAAACACATGAATTTCACATGTGAACACGTGAACACATGATCTTGTGTGATCTCATGTGATCACGTGATTTCATGTGAAGTTAATGTGATAACATGTGACAACATGTGAAGCAACATGTGATAACATGAATCTACCCGTGACAACATGTGAGCACATGTGAAAACATGATCTCATGTGAAATGAATGTGAAATAAATGTGACACATGGGGATGAAAAATGTTAACATGTGATACCATGAAACTACACGTGTGACAACATTTGAGCACATGTGAAAACATGATCTCATGTTAAATAGTTTCCGGTTTGTTCCAGGGACATCTCCAAGAACGTTTTTAGGACGTTCTTAGAACGTTGTGTCATGGTCCCCTGGAGGTTTTTGGCTAGTTGCGGTAAAAATACAGTAAATCTACAACAAGTTACTGTGTTTTTACAGCTGAAGTAAGGTGTTAATATTAAAGGAAAGATTCACCCATTTTGAATGTTATATTGTTTTTGTGCATCTCTGAGCGATGTTCTATCGATTCCAGGAGTAATTTCATGTTTTCATGTGTATCTGAGCTATTGGCGTTTAAGCAGGCAAAAATCTGGCCCAGTATGACGTAGCATTGAGATAAAGCCGCTCTCACTACACTGGAAGTTAATAGGAATACGACTTTTAGATTGCAAAAACATCTATCATACATGTCAGATTTCAATACTGGCCGATGTCATAACACGGGAGGTTGTCTTCCTTGATCATATTTTTGCGATATTCCTACCTCGAGAACATTTTTATTTAACAGGGTCCACCACATTTCTCCTATTTGTCTGCCTCTTCAGTCCAGGGTGCATTGCATGGTGCCGTTACATGGCCTTTAAGAATGTCAGATTCCATTCTGCGAGGCACATCGATCTGCAGGTTGAACATAGTGAGATTGTAGACTCCTAAATTGATAGTGCAGTTTGTTTAGGAGATTTTACAGCTAACTAGCTACTTTACATGCTGATATTGACTTTGGTATTATTGTGTGTAGCTGCCCAGAATCAAGTAAATGGTTGTCTAATTATCTCCACCAACGTAACACTAGTATTGCTCAAGGACACTTGATATAGAGTATACATGAATACTTACGGGATTTAAACTCGCAACCTCTTGGTTGTGTATCAATGGTTCTGCAGTGCCACCAAGTCCAGAATTATTGGAACATGTATTAATAGACTCTCTAAAAATAAGGGTATGGTTAGGGTACAGTGTTGTTCCTTGGGGTACAAAAAACTCAAAGGTAAACTTCACAGGTACACATATGAACTCACATGGTACAGTTTGGTACCTTGTAGGTATAATGGGACAATTTCTACCCAATATTTTGAATTTCAGGTACTATTATCTCTGCACTGTGATAGATGGGGGCAATGTACTGGTGTGGTGCATTAGCATATTTGGGGACATGGTCAAATATATGTGTATTTGCGCCAACTGTCAGTAGAAGTGTTGTAGCAATTAAAGTGTTTGATGATTGAACCAATGCAAATTGAGCACCTACTTTGACGCGGATGCTGACATTTTCCCAGAATTTGCTGTGAATTTGCAGTTTCTCAACTGAAAATGATTTGTCAGTAAGTTAAGTTCACAAAAACTTACTGGCAAAATATTGCCTGTATGTACATGCCAGTAAACTACTATGTTGACAACATGCAACATTACTTGCTGATTTGCAGCATACTGTAGCAGCGGCAGCCTATCAGAATATTGCAGGTGTGGCTTACTGGAGGCCTAGCTTTCAGTTAGGTCTTTTTGGTATCCCATGAGAGGCAATGTCATTCCAATTAATGTGCTCTGTTGTATTCTGTTCATAAACACTAAGTCAGTTCTCCAGCTTTGTTAAAGGCTAACTTAAGTGCATGTGATACCAAAGAGCCATATGATATTACATTTACCACTAGTCACCATGTCATTGCAATACTCACTTCCCTGCCACATCATCAGGTCAGTAAGTTAATGCGAAAATATATATAAACAAAAAAAGGTCCTGAACCACAATCACCATAATGATAAACCACTTCAACTGGCACAACATTTCCACTGAAGGTTAGCACAAATAAACATATATTAGATCATGCCCCCAAATATACTAATGAGCCACAGCCAGCACATTGCCCCCACCTACATTTCAAAGTGCAGTAATGATTGTACCTTATATTGAATATATTGGGTATTATTTTAAACCATTATACTAGATTATCTGCACATGTACCCTAAAAGGTACCGACCATTACCATTTTAGTTCCTATGTGTACCTCTGAAGGTACCTTATGTGTAAACCAGGGAACGATATTGTACTGTAACCGTACTCTTATTTTGAGAGTGTGTGAATATATGTTCTTGGCAACAAATATACTGTATATCTGGTGGCACTGTTGAGACATTAACGCACTCCAGACCAAAGTGTTGCAAGTTCAAATCCCGAGATAATTTAAGCACACTTAATGTCAAGTGTCCCTGAGCACTGCTACTTATTGTTAGTGTTGTCAGATAATCACACAATTATTGACTTGATTCTGGGCAACTTTTAGCAGTGAATACATTTATTCTTGCCAATAAATCGGTGGCCGATCTCTGTCATGGCCACAGACCTCTGACATTTTACATGTGAAAACATGTGTTTTTAGAACACTTCACGTGACATTTCACATGTGAATTTTCACATATGAAATCATTTGCAAACGTGTTTTTGAAACACAAGATCATATCTTCACGTGCTTACATGTTGTCACGTGTAGTTTCATGTTTGCATCCCCATGTGTCAGATTTATTTCACATTTATTTTACATGAGATCATCTTTTCACGTGTAGTTTCATGTTATGACATGTTGCTTTACATGTTATCATGTTATCATATTAACCACATAAGATCACATGTGAAACACGTGATCACGTGAAATTCATGAGGTTTTTCCATAAGGGTGCGGACCATGTTAGGATGTCGTCAGGACATCACGTGACGGTCCCAGACGGTCCCAAACCATTTGTGAAATCATGTGGTTTTTCCATAAGTTAAGGAATTCTTAATGCAAGAAAAATATATTAAACTCCCAACTAATTTCTTCCCCATTACTCAAAGCTCTAGAGGTTTAGGAGATTGTTGTTTTTACTTGGCTGTATACCAAGGTAAGTGTTAACTGTTAAAAGTGAGTTAGACAGTGTTGGAAAAAGTACCCAATCGTCATACTTGAGTAAAAGTAAAGATACCTTAATAGAAAATGACTCAAGTAAAAGTGAAGTTCACCCAGTAAAATACTACTTGAGTAAAAGTCTAAAAGTATTTGGTTTGAAATATACTTAAGTGTCATGACTGTCCTGTGTGAGGATCGAAGGCCTGAGATCAGCTTGGCAGTGGCTGACAATAACCAGATCCTCTCTCACCCACAGAAGAGGGGAGGGGGGACTGGGCCGGTTTTGACACCTCACACCCTCTCTAAATTAGGAAGGAGAAGATTCTCTTCTACCCCTCCAGTATTGATTGGAATGTCCCTTTGTCTCCAGAAGACTTTTGCCGCCAAAACTCTAACGTCCAAAATACACAGGAACAATATTTCTAACATCAGAATGTGGGGAATGGTCAGTGGGGATCTAAAGAATAATTCTGTCATATTGTTTATTATTTTGTGATGTCATTAAGAATGGTATCAAGAAAAACTGTGACTTGGAAAGTATATCTCCTTTATCTGTCAAGTTTTCATCCAATATGTTGTGTATATAATGTGAAAAATGAGGAAAGTATGTTTGTTAAGATATGAATGTGATTTTAGTTTCTAACAAGATCATCGTTTTTGATGATGCTTTGCACCAGTAACTAGCCACGCCCGAGTGAGCTCAGAGATCGTTTTAACATGACGGAATGCCCTTTTTACCAGAGTGTATAAAGCAGGAGTTAAGAATTAACATATTAGACCAGAAAGCGTGGAGTGGTGGCTAAATGTTTAAAATGGTTAGAACTTTGAACCTCAACCCGAGGTGAAGAAGGTAAACTCACCAGACTAGACCCAAACATTGCCAGTCTGCAGCTGCGCATGTAAAGTGGTTTGGAACTTTGATTTCCACACAAGGTGAAGGAATGAGATAATCCCCTCTCAGACAATCACTAGTACAGCTGAGTATCTGGTCTGAGGAAACATTCCAATACAGACCAGACAACTAAGGAGGACATTGTGACCTCTGGTGGACAATCAGAGCCTTACACTGACACAGGACCACCAGCCAAACCCTTTTCAAGAAGGCTTGGTCCGACAGAGATAAACGATGAACAAAGACATCCACACGTAAATATATTCATGATTTCTTACTCCAAACGGGCGGTGGTTCGTGTACAAAGTATTATGATTACTTTGAGGGTAGTTTCCAAATGTATCAACGATAAGTGTCTCTTTCTCTCTCTCTCTCTCTCTCTCTCTCTCTCTCTCTCTCTCTCTCTCTACCGCTCCCTGTTTTGGTAAACAAGCAGTCATGTTGTTACTCCGCTAGAGACTTTTTCTCATGTATTAAGTGTGTATGTTATTATGTGTTATTATTTAGTTAGCTAGTAAATAAATTATTAAAGTGCTGAATCATAAGTGAAGCTGGGGTTTTTGTGGATCCAAGAAGGTTACGACCGTTAAGAATGATATTATAAGAGGTTATGAATTAATACGTTGACTGTTTTATGGAAGTGATAGGTAAAGACTCTTTAAACAACTTATTCCGTGGTGCCCCAAATTCCTAATGAGTTAATTGTTACATAATACATTTAATCGGGTAACAATTAAACATAGTTAGTTGATTCCATAAATAACAGTCATCAGATGAAATAAAGTCACGTCACAACATAAGTATCAAAAGTAAAAGTAAAAGTATAAATCATTTAAAATTCCAGGGGTACACTCCAACACTCAGACATAATTTACAAACAAAGCATGTGTGTTACGAGTCCGTCAGACCAGAGGCAATAGGGACGACCAGGGATGTTCTCTTGATAAGTGGGTGAATTGGACAATTGTCCTGCTAAGCATTCAAAATGTAACGAGTACTTTTGGGTGTCAGGGAAAATGTATGGAGAAAACAATTTTCTTTAGGAATGTAGTGAAGTCAAACTGAAAGTTGTCAAAAATAGAAATAGTAAAGTAAAGTACAGATACTTAAGTAGTACTTGAAAGTATTTTTACTCAAGTACTTTACACCACTGGAGTTAGAGTATATAATAAAATGATATTAGGTCTAATCTACGGTGACCTTACTGAACAGTCGTCCAGAGTCATTGTCCAACTGGGTAGAATGAACAAGGGAGTTTTTACCTTAATGTGACTAAGCCCCAGGTTGGAGATTGTATAGTTGCTATATGACGAGATCTGTGACTTGAATTGATTACTTTATGATAGATGTAGGAAAGTATTAACTCCATAACTCATCAATGAAACTCATTCCTCCTCTAGTAGTATGTACTTTGTGTTGCTTGATATTAGTTTCCCCTTTGAAACTTCCATCCATCCATGTACACAGGAGCTATGGGCAAGAGAACCTACAGTACTGTACCTCGGTTCCTGCATAGAACTTGGTGCTGATGTCCTCCAGTGGTATGAGTTGTTTGGCTGAAGGCACTCTAAGCAGGGTGTACTTTGGAGCAACCTCTGATCTCTCTGCATTCAGGTGGGCCCTGTCTGTGAGGGTCAACAGGGGTTATCAGAAGGAGCAGAGAGTGAGCAATGTTGTGAAGTAGTTAAACATCATGGTTAGGGCATTCTTCCCCAGTAGCTTAGTTTTTGTGGCTTTTTTCACTACTCCTATTCTCTTTATCCTAATGACTGTGAGTGGAGCAGGGCAGTTGACCACAGTGCAGACAGGGTCCTCCTGCAGCTCTGTGAGGCTAGGTGCCAGCTCTGTTATATGACCACCAGCAGGGGAGAGGAAGAAGGGAGATGGAGAGCATGAGGGTCGGTGAGGGGAGAGGAGTGCGATTTGATGTCACAAAAGCCCCACTGTCAGCCAGGACAGTGCAGGACAGCCGGTTCACACAACCTTTTCAAAAGGCATCTCTAACAATATGATGTTAGCTATCTGTAAGGTGTATCTACCTAATCACCATAATCACACATTGTTGTAAGCTAAGTTCGAGTACAGTATCAAGATACAGCCGGACATTCAATGAATAGAAAAATGGGGGAAACTATACTAACATACCACTTGTAAACAGTGTTCAGTAGCCTATAGTGTTCAGAGGATTGGAGGAAGGGGTCTTTGAGACAGGTAACACCAGGTAACACCTCTGAATCAAGACTATAACGTCTGTGACTTGACCTTCCATTTTCGAATAAACAAAGACTCTACCCACCTTAACTCAATGAGCCCCACTGCAATGCTGGACGCGATTTGGACCCCTTTTAAAAATGGTGTGCTTGAGCTACAGACTTCTGTAGCACAAACACGCAGGCTGAGCTAGAGCGGTGTTTGTGAGGCAAGGGCAGATCCGAAGGGTCTTTTTACAAAAAACATCTGTAGAGTCCAAATGGTTCGAGCTTCAAACTATTAAAAGCTATCTATGAAATGTTTTGCTCTATGACACTCTACACTCACAAGCTACACAAGAGCCATTACAAGGTAAGGGGTTCTTCTACATAGAAGATCATATGAAATCCAAGGACATAGTGTCTATAATACTGTAATAAGCTCACATAGTTGCAGTTACAAACTCCAGACTCCACACAGTTGTCAGTGACTAGTTGGATATTCATTTCCAACTGAGAAAACTATTTCTGAACTTACAGCATTCATATAAATTCATTGTTATCCGGTTTTTGCTTTGGCAGACCTTGTTCGTTTTATTGACATTTGTAAAAACTCATGAATGCAACTGTTTATGTCAAATTGTTTTGTGTTCTACTTGTAGCCCTGGATGTCCTGAAAAGAAAAGGGTAAAACCCTTTATTGTGAGGCTAAATGTAAGGGCTGGTCAGATCAATGAAAGTAATATAAATGAATAGCCAATTTTTTCTGGGGTCTCGGGACTGATAGGGTTAACACAAGGTATCTAAACTGACCATGTTCATTACAAAGAAAACTTAGAATTGTTCAATTTAAATTATTATATAAAATTCTTGCTACCAATAGAATGTTATTTATATGGGGGATACAATCTTCCCAACTCTGCAGATTTAGCTGCGAAGAGACAATCATTAGATCATTTGTTTTGGTAATGTCTATTTGTAGCTTGTTTTTGGACACAGGTCCAGGAATGGCTGAATAATTGCAATATTTACCTGGAGCTAACCCTGCAGATAGCATTACTGGGTGATCTGAAAAGTCATAGTCAATCGATCAATAATATAATAATACTTTTAGCAAAAATGTTTATTTTCAATATACAATCTGTAGAAACAATGAGAACAGAAAGGTTCAGAACTTTTGTAAAACATCACAATACAGTTGAAAAATATATGGCAAATAGAAATCCAATATGGATGGTGTTAAGAGATAGATGGGTGGTGTTGAATGGAGTTGAAGGGTGGGACAAATTTTTTGTTGTCGATTTTTTTATTTTTTTATTGACGGACAGCCAGGAGCACACTCCAACACTCAGACATAATTTACATTTGTGTTTAGTAAGTCCGCCAGATCAGAGGCAGTAGGGATGACCAGGGATGTTTACATTTTTAGTCATTTAGCAGACGCTCTTATCCAGAGCAACTTACAGTTAGTGAGTGCATACATTTTTCATACTGGCCCCCCGTGGGAAACAAACCCACAACCCTGGCGTTGCAAGCGCCATGCTCTACCAACTGAACTACAGGGGACCTATGTTCTCTTGATAAGTGCGTGAATTTGACAATTTTCCTGTGGAAATGTAACAAGTACTTTTGGGTGTCAGGGAAAATGTATGGAGTAAAAAGTACATTATTTTCTTTAGGAATGTAGTGAAGTAAAAGTTGGTAAAAATATAAATAGTAAAGTACAGATACCTAAAAAAAACGACTTAAGCAGTATTTTAAAGTATTTTTACTTAAGTACTTTACACCACTGATGCTCTGAATACAAATATTCCATTCTTGTTCTCCATCGGTATCCCCATTCTGGAGAACTTATCACAGAGAGAAAGAGCGAAAATGAATAAATATCTATTACATCACAGCACAGATTAGCTATTTCAGTCCTTGTCATGGTGAGTAATGTCAAATGTCAGTTAGGGTCGAATCATTGTTCTAATAAAAGAGCACTTGGGCACATAGCATAGTGTGTGGATCTATTTTTGTTCTAGAGTAATGCTATCCATCCCTCCATGGTTGTAAATCAAATCAAATGTTATTGGTCGCATACACATATTTTTCAGATGTTATTGTAGGTGCAGCGAAATGCTTTTTATGGGGCTAGCTCCCTAGGGACACTTAGATGATTGCCTGGTTTTACTTAAACCACTGAGCATCCGTGGAAATTAATGAAGCGTTTCACCACATACACACTTAACACAAGACAAGACAAGAGCCACACTTAATTAGGTAGTGTAAGGGTTGGTGTGAGGTGTGACCCAGGTGCGGTGCAGGATAGACAGTAGGCAAGGATGGTGAAACAAGGATCTTTACTGGTGGTCCAAAAACCAGGACACAAAACAACGGACTATACACGAAAACAAATGAGGAGCACATAGGTCTCCAAAAAACAGGCTGAGAGCAAACAATACGAAATACTAACTCTGACTGGAAAAACACAATGACACAGGGAGAACACTTCTCGAGTACCTGTAACTCCGTCACATGATCCGACACTGATACGTACTGCTTGACATCAAGGAACTAGCAGAGAAATCTGAGCAAGGGAAGTGAGGGCATAAATACACAGGTGAATCAGATAGCCACAGGTGACACCAATAGGCAGATAATTAGTCCCAACTGTGAGTGAGGAGGTGCCTATGGTTGTCGGAGGATGACACCTAGTGGGTCGCTCCGGAACTGCGTAACAAGGTAGTAGAAAATCCTTGCCTAATTAACTAATGTTCACTCCATGCAAGCACAGAACATGAAGTCTCCATTACTATTATTAATGCACACATGGTACAAATCTTGCCTAACACCTCTTCTCTTCCTTGGTAAATGAAGCTGTGTGAAAGGCATGTAGCTAGTGATATCATTAGACAACAGCACTATAAAGGCATCATGACACGTTACTTGAAGAAGTGTCACCTAGTATTATCTGCTCTGACCTGTTAGGGAGGCTTGTGTTGACAGGACCCCTGATGTAGAAGCCTATTGTGACATACTGACATTCACCCTTGACCTCTCCTATAAACCTCATACTATAGCCCTTCTCTACTGTAGCTGCTTTCACTGATCCACTATCTCAGATCCTTCTAAAATGACTTGTATAGCGGTAAAAGAGCTTTTAAGTCCGATTGGATTGTAATTTATACAGGGTCATCATTCCAAAATTAGACTCAGAAACCATTAGGGCGATAAGAGGGCCTAGTTGACCCTTTTAAGTGTAAGTGTTTGCTTATCAGTGTGTAAATTAGGTGTGAAAGCTTTAAAGCGTCGGCTTTGGGTTGAGTTGAGTAGTTCTCCCATTCTCTGGTATGTTGGGCACTTTGTTAGAGTGTTTACTTTAGATCTGATAAGGTGGGAGCCGATGAGTTTGAAATCAGGAAAACTTTCAAGAATGTTTCATTTGGCTAACAATAAAAAACACGTCTAAGTCAAATAGCCAAGCACAAATTACATTAGTATTTTTCCCATGGTAAGAACCAACAAAAATGAGAAATGTTTATAAATTATCTAATAGAAGATCTGTACTCTACAGTGGAAGCAGCATCCTGTCACACTGAACTGCCCTCTTCATAAAGCACCAGCCTCCCCTCCCCCGCACTCATCCCTCTACAGTTACTCCGTACCTCAAAGGTTTTCGACAGCCACTGGATGTCGGTAATGGGTGCTTTGGGTCGATTCTCTGTGCTTGAGACGGCACAGTACTTCACCACAGGGGTCTCACTCTTCCTCTTGTCTTCAAAGCCCTGCTGGGAGGACAAACACACAGGGATTACTCAAAACTTTTGAGGAAACCCGTTGTACTTAATATAATAGAGTAAAGTGATTTTGTAGTCATTACTCAAACCGATAGAGTCACTGTGACCCTGTAGGGGGCCAAAGTTGAGTTGTATCAACTAAAATGTAACACTCCCATTAAGCCACAGCTCCAATATAATTTCCCAGTGTGCCTTGCCTTTTCAAGTGAATTGTAGAGTTACTACACATGACTGTATTTGTTAGTGACAGAGACATGGTTCTTGAATTTGTTCATGTTCAGTCCTGTAGCCTTCATCTAGTGAGTTCCGAGGTGAACATTATCATTAAACTCTTTATGACAATACATATCGCATAAGGCCTTGTCGAGGCCTAGATTTACCCTAATACAGTGCCATAAAAGTCCTGGTTTACAGGCCACATCCGGCATGCAAGTAGGGTTGCAAAAGTCTGCTAACTTTACCAAAATTCCCAGGGGAGTAAAACAAGGTTGTCCACTATCGGCATATCTATTTAATATGGCCAACGAAATGTTAGCTATTAAAATCAGATCCAACAATAATATCAAGGGATTAGAAATCCAGGGCTTGAAAACAAAGGTGTCATTGTACGCTGATGATTCATGTTTTCTTTAAAATCCACAACTTGGATCCCTCCACAGCCTCATAGAGGATCTAGATAATTTTTCTAACCTCTCTGGATTACAACCAAATTATGATAAATGTACTATATTACGCATTGGATCACTAAAAAATACAACTTTTACATTACTGTGTAATTTACCAATAAAATGGTCTGATGGTGATGTGGATATACTCGGTATACATATCCTGAAATAAATAAATGATCTCATTCCAATACATTTTAATAGAAAGTTAGCAAAAATAGACAAGATCTTGCTACCATATAAAGGTAAATACCTGTATATTTGTGGAAAAATCACCCTGATGGTAATATCCCAGTTTACCTATTTGATTAGGGTCTTGCCTACACCTAGCGAACAGTTTTTGAAATTATATGAGTACCAATATCCCATTTTATTTGGAACGGCAAGCCAGACAAAATTAAATGGGCCTATTTTTATAATGAATATGAATTTGGAAGACAAAAATGATTAAATATTAAAGCATTAGACCTCTCACTAAAGGCTTCAGTCATACAAAAGTTATACTTAAATCCGAACTGGTTCTCTAGCAAATTAGTAAGAATGTCTCACCTTATGTTCAAGAATGGCCTTTTTCCCTTCATTCAGATTACAACTTCTCACTTTCAGTTATTTGTAAAGGAAATCATCTCCCAAATATCTCTATTTTTAAAACAAGCCATAGAAAGTTGGATTGCAATTTCAATTTAATCCACCAGAAAGGACAGAACAAATAATGCAACAAATATTGTGGTTAAACTCAAATATACTAATTGTTAGAAAACCAATATTTTTTGAAATAATGTTTAAAAAAGGTATAATCTTTGTAAATGATATCATAGGTAGGACTGGTTGAGTTATGTCGAACATGCAGCTAACAAAAACATATGGAAACGTCTGCTCTACCCAAAATTACATCCAACTAATTGCAGCATTACTGCAAAAATGGAAGAGGAAAGTGGAATGGGGAAAAAGTAAGGAACTTGTCTGTCGGCCCTGCATTAAAGACCATAATTGGTTAAGGAAAATTGTGATAAATAAAAAAGTTTCATTTAAGGACCAACAAATTGACTGCCATGCCATATATATTGCAAAATAGTTGGGAAGAGATTTCTGACATACCGATTCCATGGCACCAGGTTAATGAACTGATACGCAAAACGACGCCAGATGCAAAACTTTAAATTATTATACAAAATTCTTGCAACCAATAAAATGTTATTATATGGGGGATACAACCTTCCCAGCTCTGCAGATTTTGCTGCGAAGAGACAGAATAATTAGATTATTTGTTTTGGGACTTGTTTTTGGTCACAGGTCCAGGAATGGCTGAAGAATTGCAATATTTACCTGGAGCTAACCCTGCAGATAGCACTGCTGGGTGATCTGAAAAGTCATAGTCAATCGATCAATAATATAATAATACTTTTAGCAAAAAAATATATTTTCAATTTACAGTCTGTAGAAACAATGAGAATTGAAAGGTTCAGAACTTTTGTAAAACATCACAGCACTGTTGAAAAATATATGGCAAATAGAAATCCTATATGGATGGTGTTAAGAGATAGATGGGAGGGGATGAATGGAGCTGAAGGTTGGGACTAATAACAACTAATAACAACAAGATAACTAATGTAAAACATTATGTGTCCGTAAAACGTATATAGGTTATAGGTTAAGAACTTTTGTGAAAGAGCACAGTTTAAAAGATATGGCAAATATAAATCAAACCGGATGGACATCAGAAATAGATGGGAGAGGTTGCGGGTAGAGGAAGGACAGGAGTAAAAACAAACATACTAACATACAGTTTAATTAACGGATAGCATACATTTTCCTTTGTACTTGTCCCCTGTGGGAATCAAAACCACAACCCTGGCATTGCAAGTGCCATGCTATATCAACTGAGCCACATGGGACCACAACATTGCTGATCCATCCTCAGTTTTCTCCTATCACAGCCATTAAATTCTGTAACTGTTTTAGAGTCACCATTGGCCTCATAGTAAAATCCCTGAGAGGTTTCCTTCCTCTCCGGTAACTGAGTTAGGAAGGACGCCTGTATCTTTGTGGGTGTATTGATACACCATCCAAAGTGTCATTAATAACTTCACCATGCTCAAAGGGATATTCAATGTCTTATATATATATTTTTAGTATATATAGTTTTTTTACCCATCTACCAGTAGTTGGCCTTCTTTGAAAGTCGCATTATGCAGCTTCCTCGTTGGGGATTAGCGTCAGCCTCACCATGTTGTAGCGGCGCATTGCTCCTGTGTTCATCCTGGTCATCTTGTTCAGGTGAGGGTGGTTTTGGTTCTGGTCTTGATGATGTCTGGTCTGGTCATTGGTCTGCTCCGGTCCTGCAGGCGGAGGAAGGACAACCTCAAAGCGAGTAGACACACCTGGAAGCATGTGACCCAGAGGTCAATGGAGGCACTCCCCTGTGGTCAGCTCACTCACCCGTAGGTTCATATCTTGGAAGGGGTTCCTTCCTCCGCGCCCTGGTTGTGGTGGTGTTTTCTGTGTCTGGTTTGGTCTCTCCTTTTGGTGAACTGCTCTGGGTGGTTGGCGGTCGGCTGGTCCTGGTCTGGTCGGTGGTGGCCTGAGGAGCGGCGGAGGAGGGCTGCAGGCCAGAGGGTAGAGGGAGTAATAGCTGGCCATGGCAGCGCTTCTCACCTCAAGGCCTGCAGTCCATCGTCTCCTCCTCAGGCAGCTGGTTCAGTGCTCGTTCTGGATGCTGGGGGGGTCCGCGGTCAAGTTGGGCACCGGTCAAGCCACTGTTACCTTTCCTTCATCCACAGTCCTTCAGGTGTCAGAGTAGTCCATGGACTAGGGGAACAGCACCAGCTGCAGTCAAGCCACTGTTACTAGCACTGTCCCCTAGTCCGTCGAAAGAATATACAATTGATGAGAGAGAAAAGAGGGTAGAGAGAGGAACACAAATATTTTCAGTTTAGAAACTTAAAGGTCCCAAACAGTCATTCTGATTCCCATGCAAAATATCCCTTATCATTTTATTTTTATGGGGGGCAAGAATGCTAAACATTTGAGAATTTTATTTTTCTACCAGGAAGTTTGAAAAGACAGGCTGAGTGGGCAGGGAACCTATAGTCATCAGCTCACCTCGACTGACAGCTCTTTGAAATGCCTATGTCAAGAATGTTGGATGTAGTGAGCATAGCTGCAGTAAAATCACCTCAAGCAAATTTGGTGATACACAAAGCAACTCAAGCAACATTGCATCAATGATGACATTTAAAAACAAATACATTTCCTGTTTGGCATGTCTCTTGTGATGCGGTTCACAGCTGCAATGACGGATGTGTTGACATGACAACTGCGTCAGAGTTTTAAACAACCCTTGCCCCCCTTTTGTTCCATGCTGGCTGAAGACCTAGCTAGTCAGTAACAGTAATTGTTCATACTTTGGTCATCATACTTTGATCTGGTTCATCCAAATGTCATCCAATTTCATGAAAAACATGATTTTGATTGTTCATGACCTTTAACATGATGAAAAGAAATTACATTTACTCTCACAGGTGGCCAAAAAGAACTATCTGAAAGCCACGTGTCCAATAAGCCACCACTACAATATATTATAAAAAAGGTAAAAAAATATAACCCCTCCCATCACAAAAATGATTTACACAGGGGTTCCTCAAATGGCGGCAGGTAGCCTAGTGGTTAGCGCTTTGGGCCAGTAAGCAAATGGTCACTGGTTTGAATACCTGAGCCGACAAGCTGACAAATCTGTTGATGTGCCCTTGAGCAAGGCACTTAACCCTAATTTGCTCCAGTGGCGCTGTACTACTATGGCTGACCCTGCCAAACGGCGACAACGGCTTTGGGCTCACCAGGTTGTATGGTTACAAAGCAAATTCTCCAGTGTTGAACAAAAAAATAAATACACTGAGAGTGTTAAATCAACACAAAGTGTGGAGTCTGTGGACCCATATAGACACTGGAAAAGTGTTACATTAACACACTGCTTAGTGTAAAGCCTTATTCAAGTATTTCCCAGAGTGCCTTGCCTTTCGAGTAAATTCTAGCGTTTACCACCCTTGACTGTACAGTATTTGTTAGTGAAATAGACATGGTTGTTAAATTCATCAATTTTCAGTCCTATGGAATTCACCAAGTGAGATCCTAAGCGAATATGTTATCAATAAAAAATACAATTACTTCTTTAACACTATACTGTACGTAGTTCATAAGGCTTAATTTTGAGGGCTTATTTTAAACTAATACAGGGGCCTGAAAATCACACGCATCATTATCACATTATCATTACCAGCATGCTCTATTGCAGGTTGATTTTTAGAATTGTTTGTTTCAAGTTATACCTCGTTCTCTGATGAGCACCTTTCTTTGTCTTCATACTTGATGCCAAAGCAGTGCTTCCTCTTTTTTGTTTAAAAATGTGTTTGTGCATGTACATTGATTGATTAATTCATTAATCTTATGCTACTCAAATATAAATTACAAAAATGTTTCTAACTAATCCAATATGTCACTTGGACTTATTGCACCCGTTACTGAAATGGTTGTTCCAGTTTAGATGCTTTAGGTAGTCGCATAGCTTAGTCTTCTGCCTCCCGCGACGCAGGCCCCTCATGGTGAAACAGAGAAGATACTCTCTGTCCTGCTGAGTTTTGGTGCAGAGTCTTTTCCTGACAAGGTCAAGTTAGGTGGTGTTAGGTACTATGGGCAAGCTTTTGTCGCAAACCCATCAAGGAGTTTTAGGTGACAAGCTTATGGTGATGTTACAGAAGTGATGTGAGAAGTGTGCAGTATTGGGGGAAAAAGTTGTGCGTTAACTGTAGAGGTACCCATGGTGCTGGAGATCAGAAGTGTCCGGTCTACAACTTATTCGAAAGGCGAGGCACTCTGGGAAATATCTGAATAAGGCTTTACACTAAGCAGTGTGTTAATTTAACACTGTTCCGGTCTCTGTATTGGTCCACAGACAACACATTTTTGTTTTGTTTTAAACACTGGAGAATTTGCAGTGTTCTAATTAGGTCTGGTTTTGCCAGGGTATATGCTTAGGTTAGGTCTGGTTTACCTGAGTTATATGGTTAGGTTAGGTCTACAATGTTGAAGTAATGTTGCCCTTGTAACAGGCTTTGGTTTGGTCTGGCCTGGCCAAAGTTGAGGTTTGTGGGGCTAGGTTGCCTGAGTATATGGGTTAGGTCTGGTTTGTTGTGATCATCAGGGTTGCCTTGTAAAGGACCATCAGTACCACTGCATTTCCCTTTAATTAAAGGCTGAGGATGAAGAGAAACTCGGTGAGCCAACGAGCCATCATCACACTGTGTCACAGAGCTTTACGCTAACTCTTACACTTAGCATAGAACTGGGGACCTACATTGAAGTGAATATTATGAAACAGAAATGTGACCCTTGATAGACTTAACAATGACCTCACATGAGGTATGCCACTGGGATCGTGTCAGTGTTTTTAGGACATTGGGTTGTACTGTACTTAAGTTTTGGTGTTTGTTGCGATGTTCTTTCCACTGCTGGTGCATGTGCTCTGTAACTGTTCTACGTGGGCAGATATATCCCTTATCACAACCTGAGATGACAACAGCACAAAGAAGTTTATTAGTCAGTATGGATCAACACCTGTATCTCAACACCTACAAAATGCTGGGTTAAAAACAACCCCAAAATAAATGTCCACAACTCTGCTATGCTCCCATGGTGATTTAATCAGACGCACAAAAAAGACAACATTTTGATCCGAGTTAGATCTTCGTCATGACACGTTCTTCTGTCCTGCACCTGATAAGTTCGATGTGAATAACCCAACATGTTGGCTTGTTGGGATTACCCAAACATGGGCTAATTTAACCATCAGTTGGGTATTTTCTACTTTCATGCTGGGTTTACCTAGCAGCTGGGTCTCTTTTGATGTAATCCTCACAATGTTAGCTGCTTTTGTAATTTGATCAGTCATTTACTGTATTAATAAACAGTATGATACTGTATAAACTGAACAGTAGATTACCGTAGAATGTACAGTAAAATACCATACATTTGTTTTACAGCACACTGTAAGACCTTTCTGTAATTTCAACAGTAAAACAATGTAGAATGAAAATGTTGTGGGCTGGGGAAAGAGTCTCTGGCTCATTAACATATTTTAAGGCGTGCCTTGTTTGTTGCACCCGTGAGTAAGAACCCCCAGAGTATAGCGTAATATACTTTGTTTTAAGAGTTCTACACATTTTGTTTTGAGACTCTGCAGTAACTTATTGGCCAATTGCTGACAGTAATTTACATTAATTCAGAACGCAGTACCAATGCTCCATTTTTTTAGCACCAAAAACCTTTTGAACACTAGTGTTTTTGTGTGGTATAGTTGTTTTTCACTCGTGAACATATTTTGAGGTGTGTCTTGTAAGACACTATATTTGTTGCACCCAATAGTGAGAGTGCTGTACCAATTTAAGTGATATGTGGTAGTAGTTTCCTAACAATTAAATGTATATAGGAGACAGATCAGTGTAGTAGCAAGCCTCAAACCTTTAATCGTCCATACGACTCTGGTTTCTCAACAACCCTGTGTGGTGGAGATTTCCTGCCCACCCACCTCCACATTTCATGCAATCCTACTAATTTAGCCATGGGCAGAGAGATTTAAAAAAAGCTTTTACAGCAAATTTCCTGTAATTCTACCCATTTTGCCATGGTGTGGAGAGACATTTTATGTCGCTTTTGCCTGAAGCTGGCCCTGCGGAGGAGGGAGCAAAGATCTAACCTTCACCCGGAGCAAACAGGCCACAGGGAAGGACCAGAAGGAGCGGGCGGACCGCCACCACAGACAGGCTCCCATGTTCCATCCTGGTGATCGTGTCTGGCTCTACACTAGGAACCTCCCGCTCTGCCTGCCTGAGCCCCTGGTTTGTGTGGCCCTCCAAGGTCCTCCGGAGGGTCAACGAGGTAACATTACAACTCTCCACCAACTACCGGATCTCACCCTCTTTTCCAAATTTCCCTCCTCAGGCCGGTGGTTCCGCCTCCCCTGGACATAGATTGGAACCCTGTCTATGCCGTCAGGTCCCTACTGGACTCCCGACATAGTGGGGGTCAGCTTCAGTACCTGGTGGACTGGGAGGGGTACGGTCCGGAAGAGCACTATTGGGTCCCGGCGGCCAACATCCTGGACCCCAACATCGTCTGGGATTTCCATCTCCTCCATCCGGACCATCCCGCTCCTCGCCCTTGGGGCCGTCCTCCTCGCCCTCTCCAGCGCTCGATGTCGCCGTTCTACTAACCACCGGTCCTGGCAACCATCTTTACTCACACCTGCTCCCCATCATTACACACACCTGGAATTCATCATCACCTTGATTGCCTTCCCTTTATTTAGCCCTCAGTAGCCTCAGTCAGTATTGGTTTGTTTTCATTCACGGTCTGTACGCTTCTCGTGTTTTATTTATTCTGCATTCTTCATTATTAAGCTCACCTTCTGCACCTGTTTCCTGACTCCTGGGGTATACGTGACATACAGGCACTGGTTATAGTGAGAAGCTTCCTCTTCAGCGGACATCTTGATGAAAACCAGTCAATATTCAGGTCCCCAAGAAAGTAGACTGTTTACATCACACACACTATCAAGCATTTCACACATATTATTTAGATACTGACTGTTAGCACTTGGTGGCCTATAGCAACAACCCAAAAGAAAAGGCTTTAGATGTGCAAGGTGAACCTGCATCCACAACACTTTAATAACAATGTTCCTGTGGTCCATCTTCAGTTTCTCCGAGATCATTTCCCTCACTTTGTCCTCAGACTTCATCCAGGTCTCATGTGGTGATTCTGCAATTCCCTCCACAACAATGTTGTTCCGCCTTGATCCAACTTGGCCATCTGGCTGCAGCCTGCACAGCCATCATCTGCAAGATCTATAAAGACAACCATCCCACCAGAGACTGTACCTCCACACGCCTCTGCAACCTGTGTGGGAAAGGGGGGCATTCTTCAGAACCTGCCCCAGTTCCAATGCTGGCAGGGCAAGGGCCAAAGGCACCACCAGGTATCCTGTATGTGTTTTTGTGTTTTTCCTCTCCTTCTGCCCTAATCACAGGTGTCCTTTGTGTTCCTGATTGGTGGTCGTTGGGGTGTCCCACCTGTCCGACATCCGTTTGTCTGCTGATTGCTGAGGTGGACCAATCAGTGGACATTCCTCTGCATTGCACCACCTGTTTCTGGTTTTTCACTCACACCTCCCATTGTTTTAAAAGCCAGTCAGTTGTGTTTGTTGAGAGAGACTATTTTCGTATATGTGAGTATGGATATGATTGCAAAATGTTAAAAAACTATACAAAACTATGCACAATGACTACTTTCAACAATTTCCACCATTTCCTTAGTGCTCATCATCTATAGCCTGGGAAGACAACTCATCTCTGGAAGAGTAGCCTAAGTATATTTGTGTTTTTCAATGTGTTGGAACATTGACTTGGACTGGTTTCAGGTCAATTTGTGATAGCTTTGTGATAATTGGTGGGTGTGTCTGTTGGAGGGGGTCGTTTTTCAGCGGCAGCTGTAAGCGGCAGTCTTGTCGCCGAAACGAAGATGTTCTGCAGAGTTGTTCGAGGAAGGAAAGAGAGAAAGGCTTCACACCACTCTCTCACTTGAGTTTCTTACCTAGTTATTTTTAGATGATCTAATTTTACTATTTTGTAGCTTTGTCAAGTATGTGTGTGATTTCTATCCCTGTTCGCTCCTCTCCCTGTAGGTTTTACAGACGTTCCCCTACCCATGGCTGCTACTCTTCTAATCTAGTGTACCCTGTGCACATAACCTATGTGGACTGTCTCCGGCAACCTTTGGAACTGCCAATCTGTGGTCAAGAAAGCTTAGTTCATCTCAGCCTATGTCGCCCTTCAGTCCCTACGCTTTTTGGCCCTGACGGAGACATGGATTACTCCAGAGAACACTGCTACTACAGCTGCTCTCTCATCATCTATGTGTTCTCTCATAGTCCAAGACCATCTGGTCGACACGGTGGTGGGCTACTAATTCCTCCTAAATTGAGATTCTCTTTTCCCCCTATCTCACCTGTCCATCTCCTCATTTGAATTCCATGCTGTCACTGTCACTTGTCAAGCTCAACATTGTTGTCATCTATTTCCCACCAGGTGCTCTTGGAGAGTTCCTCAATGAGCTTGACACCTTGATAAGATAATCTCCTGAGGATGGCTCACCAGTTATCGTACTGGGCGACTTCAACCTCCCCACGGCTGACTTCGACTCATTTCTTTCCACCTCTTTCTTTCCCCTCCTTGCCTCTTTTAATCTCACCCTTTCCCAGTGTCCTCCCACTCACAAGGCAGGAAATACACTTGATCTCATCTTTACTAGAGGCTGTTCACCTACTAATCTCACTGCAACCCCCCTCCAGGTCTCTGACTACTACTTTGTTTATTTTTTCTCACTCTCTCCTCGAATAGTACCCACTCAGCCCCTACCCAGATGGTCATGTGCTGTCGCAATCTTCGCTCTCTCTCTACCACTACTTGTTCTCCTCTTCTATCCCCCTGCCTTCTCGACCCTACTCTCTTCCCTTTCCTCCTCCATTGACTCCCACTGTCCCCCTTTTTTTATTTAATCTTTATTTTGACAGGGCGTCAATGCTGAGACCAAGGTCCCTTTTCCAGATGAAACCTCATAACACCACAATACACATCAAAATACAATAAACATATTAAAATACACATTCATATACTTAATAAAATACTAATTATTTTTATTTTACACAACAATACACGAAAAGTAAAACACAATCATAAAAACAGACACATTCTTCAGTAAAAAGGTCAAGGACCGCACCACCCTCTGGAATACCCTAGAGGCACCAATTCCTCCAACTTTAAAGTGTATTGTAGATCATTCCACATGTAAGGTGCAATGAAATTAAAGTCTGATTTACCCAACTCTCTAGACGCCAAAGGAGTCTCCAGAGTTAACTAACCCTGTGAACGGGTTTGATAACTTGTCATTTCAAATAAAATCAAATCATATTTTATTTGTCACATACACGTGTTTAGCAGAAGTTAGAGCGGGTGTAGCGAAATGCTTGTGCTTCTAGCTCCGACAGTGCAGTAATATCTAACAATTTGACAACATATACCCAATGCACAAGAATGGGATTTAAGAATATATACATATATGGACAAGCAATGACAGAGCGGCATGGACTAAGATACAGTAGAATATTATAGAATAGAATGCAGTATATACATATGAGATGAGTAGTGCAAGATATGTAAACATTATTAAAGTAACTAGTGTTCCATTTCTTAAAGTGGCCAGTGATTTCAATAGGCAGCAGCAGCCTCTAATGTGCTAGTGATGACTGTTTAACAGTCTGATGGCCTTGAGATAGAAGCTGTTTTTCATTCTCTCGGTCCCAGCTTTGATGCACCTGTACTGACCTCGCCTTCTGGATGATAGCGGGGTGAACAGGCAGTGGCTAGGGTAGTTGATGTCCTTGATGATCTTTTTGTCCTTCCTGTGACATCGGGTGTTGTATGTGTCTTGGAGGGCGGGTAGTTTGCCCCCGGTAATGTGTTCGGCAGACCGCACCACCCTCTGGAGAGCCCTGCGGTTGTGGGTAGTGCAGTTGCCGTACCAGGCGGTGATACAGCCCGACAGGATGCTCTCAATTGTGCATCTGTAAACGTTTGTGAGGGTTTTAGGTGCTAAGCCGAATTTCTTCAGCATCCTGAGGTTGAAGAGGCTCTGTTTCGCCTTCTTCACCACACTGTCTGCGTGGGTGGACCATTTCAGTTTGTCGGTGATGTGTACGCCAAGGAACTTGAAGCTTTCCACCTTCTCCACTGCGGTCCCGTCGACGTGGATAGGGGGGTGCACCCTCTGCTGTTTCCTGAAGTCCACCATCATCTCCTTTGTTTTGTTGATGTTGAGTGAGAAGTTATTTTTCCTGGCACCACACTCCCAGAGCCCTCACCTCCTCCCTGTAGGCGGTCTCGTCATTGTTGGTAATCAAGTCTACTACTGTTGTGTCGTCTGCAAACTAGATGATTGAGTTGGAGGCATGCTTGGCCATGCAGTCATGGATGAACAGGGAGTACAGGAGTGGGCTGAGCACGCACCCTTGTGGGGCCCCAGTGTTGAGAATCAGCGAAGTGGAGATGTTGTTTCCTACCTTCACCACCTGGGGGCGGCCTGTCAGGAAGTCCAGGACCCAGTTGCACAGGGCAGGGTTCAGACCCAGGGCCTCAAGCTTAATGATGAGCTTGGAGGGTACTATGGTGTTGAATGCTGAGCTATAGTCAATGAACAGCATTCTTACATAGGTATTCCTCTTGTCCAGATGGGATAGGGCAGTGTGCAGTGTGATGGCGATTGTATCGTCTGTGGATCTATTGGGGCGGTAAGCAAATTGAAGTGGGTCTAGGGTGACAGGTAAGGTAGAGGTGATATGATCCTTGACTAGTCTCTCAAAGCACTTCATGATGACAGAGGTGAGTGCTACGGGGCGATAGTCATTTAGTTCAGTTACCTTTGCTTTCTTGGGTACAGGAACAATGGTGGTCATCTTGAAGCATGTGGGGACAGCAGACTGGGATAGGGAGAGATTGAATATGTCCGTAAACACACCAGCCAGCTGGTCTGCGCATGCTCTGAGGACGCGGCTAGGGATGCCGTCTACATGCTTAAATGTCTTAATCACGTCGGCCAGTCCTAGGTAGTGGGCCTCGTCAGTGGCACTGTGTTATCCTCAAAGCGGGTGAAGAAGGTGTTTAGCTTGTCTGGAAGCGAGACGTCGGTGTCGGCGATGTGGCTGGTTTTCTTTTTGTAGTCCGTGATTGTCTGTAGACCCTGCCACATATGCCTCGTGTCTGAGCCGTTGAATTGCGACTCCACTTTGTCTCTATACTGATGTTTTGCCAGTTTAATTGCCTTGCAGAGTGAGCTGCTACACTGTTTGTATTCTGCCATATTCCCAGTCACCTTGCCATAGTTGAATGCAGTGGTTTGCACTTTTAGATTTGCATGAATGCTGCCGTCTATCTACGGTTTCTGGTTAGGGTAGGTTTTAATAGTCACAGTGGGCACAACATCACCTATACACTTCCTGATAAACTCAGTCACTGTTTCAGTGTATTCGTCTAAATTATTTTCAGAAGCTACCCGGAACATATCCCAGTCCGCGTGATCAATCTTGAAGCGTGGATTCCGATTGGTCAGACCAGCGTTGAATAGTCCTTAGCACGGGTACTTCCTGTTTGAGTTTCTGCCTATAGGAAGGGAGAAGCAAAATGGAGTTGTGGTCTCGGCTTGAGGGGGGATATACACGGCCGTGACTATAACCAAAGAAAATGATCTTGGGAGATAATACGGTCGGCATTTGATTGTGAGGTATTCTAGGTCGGGTGTACAGAAGGACTCGAGTTCCTGTATGTTAATACAATTACACCATGAGTCATTAATCATGAAACACACACCTCCGCCCTTCTCCTTCCCGGAAAGATATTTATTCCTGTCTGCACGATGAACTGGCTGGACCGATTTCGACAGAATATCCCAAGAGAGCCATGTTTCCGTGAAACAGAGTATGTTACAGTCCTTGATGTCTCTCTGGAAAGAAATCCTTGCCCATAGTTCGTTGACTTTGTTAACCGAAGATTTAACATTAGCGAGTAGGATACTTGGAAGCGGTGGGTGGTGTGCGCGCCTCCTAAGTCGAACCAGCAGGCCGCTCCGAGTGCCTCTCCTCCACCGGCGATGTTTTGGGTCAGCCGATGGAATCAGTTCAGTTGCCCTGGGGAGAGCAAACAAAGGATCTGCTTCGGGAAAGTCGTATTCTTGGTCATAATGCTGGTGAGTTACCGCTGCTCTGATATCCAATAGTTTTTCCCGGCTGTATGTAATGATGCAAAACACTTTCTGAGCTAATAATGTAAAAAAATAAATACTGCAAAGTTTCCTAAGAGCTAGTCGCGAGGCCGCCATCTTCGTCGGCGCCAGGATCAATCTTAACAGTGATGTTAGGTAAGTCAGAAGTTTGTGGAGCAGGGCTTTGTAAACAAAAATAGCATAATGATGTGCTCTACTTGACTTCAAAGAGGTCCAGCCAACCTTTTGGTAAAGAATACAGTGATGAGTCTCCTGTGATAAAATGAAGGGGCACTATGAAAAATGGCATCCAAGGGTTTAATAGTAGAAGCAGCTGCACTTTGATAAATAGTATCACCATAATCAAGAACAGGTAGAAAGGTTGACTGCACAATCTGCTTCCTGCTGACTAGGGAGAGACAAGATCTGTTTCTGTAAAGAAAAATGCCCACTTATTTTTCTGGAAATAGCCTAAAAGAAAGCTTTGACTATCATTTCTCTGATCATTCAGAATGTTTCCCCTATCAGCATCCAGCCCAATATCATTGTGAATAGGCTTGGAAGTTATTTTAAAGCGATAGCCCGTTGAAATAAAATGGTGATTAAATGCATCAATGATGGCATTTCTTTCCGTAATGAGGCCCATGTCTGAATTCATTTGTTGTGGCAGAGAGGAGGAAGTAGAACCCTTCAGGGATTTGACCGTTTTCCAGAATTAGCCTGGTTCCCATTACAATCTGAAAGAGCGGTTACATAATAATCAGATTTAGCCTTTCTGATTAGTCTTACACAATGATTCTTCAGTTGCTTTGGTCAATACCAGAATGTCCGGATTCGTCTGCATAGCCCAAATCTTGATATACTCCAGTTTAGGTAGTAAGCTCCTAATGTTCCGATGCATGTCATTTAAGATTTTTAAAGTCACATGAATTTTCCAACTCAAACAAGCTACGTTCAATAGGCGGTTGCAGCCCCTGTCTGATGATTGATATTGATATAGTTGGTATGGCTATAAGAGTGCATAGAACTGCCCCATTTGGTCTATCCCTGTTAGTAATAGAGGAAAGAGTAGAAATTGGAATTACTTTTCCAAAGTTGGCACCATAGGCCCTGAGGCCGCAGCCAATGTCAATATGAGGAACTCTCAGAGTAACCAATGATGGAATGTTATAAACTGATTTACATGGGCTTTGGTTGCAATCATGCATCAGCCCAAGCACACTATGGGATTTGAAAACCAAGGGGGTATTGAATTTCACATTTGGACTAATAGCACTGGGTGAGCAGACCACAGTGGGCTTCTCTTTTGACCTAACAATAGCATATCTAAGAGTGGAGTTCAAATGAATGGGTACAAGATTACAACTGACAACACCCCTGGCAGTATAGACAACAGTATGACGATAACACTTTGAAAGAATGGGAGGTTTTATCCTGAGTGGTGCTTGGACTCTCTGAGTCAATATCTTAACGCAGCCTTGAAATGTGAAGAGAGGGTCCAGGCTCCTAGATGGTTTGGGTGGAGTCCATCCTCCTAGCCAGCTCAACCCTCCCCTGAGTGACTCAACACGTGCTCAGCTGAGCAAAAATTGAGGAAAACTAAACTTTCGGAGGACCAATCAACCTTCCACTCCCTCCTCTCTACCTTCTCTTCTTCTTGTATCCTCTGCTAAAGCCGCTTTCTATCACTCTGAATTCCAAGCCTCTGCCTCCAACCCTGGGAAACTCTTTTCCGCATTCTCCTCCCTCCATAATCATCCACCTCTTCCCCCTCTGCGGGCAACTTTGTCAACCACTTTGAAATGTTTTTTACGACATCCGCTCAGGCTACTGAGTCCACTGGTCCCACTCACACAGAACTACCCTACGCCTTGAACTCTTTCTCCCCTCTATCTCCAGATGAAATCCTGCGAGTTCAGCCACCCAACAACATTCGACCCCATCCCCACTTCCCTTCTCCAGACTATCTCAAAGTTTGGTAACAGAATGATGGTTTGTGCTGTTTGTGCCATCCTTCTGTTACCAAACTTTCCATCTGCACTTTTCTACAAGTAGATGTATTTTTGTAAAATGTTCAGTGGAAATTATTAAAAGTAATCCTTGTGCATAGAGTTGTATGGTTTGTTTAACTTTGCAATCATTGGTTTTTGTTTGACATATATTTTAAAGTGAAAAGTCTGAGTCTCAGCATCATTATGTTGCCGTGGAATTGCCCAAAGGTGCCTGATCACTGATCAACTGACATCGAAAGTAGTCTTACTCAAAAGTAGATGGTAAGAAGCATATCACAATTGACTGATTGATGCCTGTCAACTTCTCAGGGTCCACTTGGACATGGGGAAGTTGGCTAGCCTACATTTTAGCTTGATCCCCACTATGCTGCATGTTTAGTCTGGTGTTTTTAAGTTGTTGAGTGCATTGTTGGAAAGTGATAATGTGTTGGACTTTGAGATCAGGTTTGTTATGCAGCACTGCTGGGTCAAAGCTCAGGTAAGAGACTTGACCCATTCTCTCATTCTCTACATGTACATTTACGTCATTTAGCAGACGCTCTTATCCAGAGCCACTTACCGTTAGTGAGTGCATACATTTTTCATACTGGCCCCCCGTGGGAAACGAACCCACAACCCTGGCGTTGCAAGCGCCATGCTCTACCAACTGAGCTACAGGGGACCGCTTCCGCTTAAGTTGAGCCATTTTTGGTTTCATTTAGCATCACTACGTCAAGGGAAATATAGTCTAATTTCTTACAAAGATCTCTACAATAATGTAAGAATGTTGTGTATCCCTGGAAATAATCAGAATGAGTGTAAACATAACAATTTTGAAAATATGGCTTGTCCAAAAAAAGTGATTTCTTGGCACCACTTACCCCGGGTATGGGGTAAATTGAACATAGGGACAGGGTAAGTTGAGCCACTTGGGGTAAGTGGTTGATGGTGTCCTGTGACGGTGGGTGGTGGTGCTGGTAGGTCAAAATGTAATTCATGGAATGGGGGTGTGATATATATCTTAAATGTATGCCTACATTCAGATCAGAGAAGGCTGGTGGGAGGAGCTATAGGAGGACGGACTCATCGTAATGGTTGGAACGGAATAAATGGAACGCATCAAACATATCAAACATATGGAAACCACATGTATGACTCCGTTCCATTTATTCCATAAAATTAATGTAAACACCTTACGATATACACAAGGAAGCACATTAGATGTGCAGGACAACAGTATGTTAATGGCTGTAGATTGGTGATTTGTCTGTTAGCATGGAAATAACTGTGAATTAGCAGGGAGCTAATGCGACCACTGCAATTAGAGCATGCTAGCTAACTCACTCTTACAGCAATAACATACAAAATCACATCCCAGGATGCCCCCAATATCTAACAGGTACCAAACACATATTGTATATATACATTAAGAAATGTACATCAGGTGGAAACATAACCAACCCTGTTACATTCTCCCCTGCTGCATTCCACTTGCACACTATAAACAAAATATGAGGAATGCAATACCCTACACATCAAAACACCCACATACAATCAGTCCAAGACTGTTTTACTGTGAGATCCAAGGGCGAAAAGTCACCAAATAGTTAAATCCTAAGACTATTCTGTTAAGAATGGGAGAGACAAGAGGGTAGCTAACCCTCTCGTCTATTATAGTCTAACATGCCTTTTACATGTCAGATGTAAAAAAAAAAAAACGGACCAACATACACTTTTAAAGTAATACGGTGAAAGAATTAATACAAATGACCCACGTGTCGCATCAGAGCAACCATGTGGCTAAACACTATATATAATATAATATATAATATAATATGCCATTTAGCAGACGCTTTTATCCAAAGCGACTTACAGTCATGCGTGCATACATTTTTTTTGTGTATGGGTGGTCCATCCTATATCCAAGACACAGGACAGGACACACACATGACACACCAGGAATATCTTGAGAAACAGTCCAACCTACTGAACAGTTCAACCTAAAATAGCTACTTCAGGTTGCAGGGCCCACGGCTGTCCTCTGCTTCATCCCCTTCATCATCCTCGTCATCACCATCCTCTCCCTCCTAAGGTTCTCCTGTTTTTCTCTCAAATGGAGCACCCCAGCTCAGCTTATACTCACATAGATGATACACTTCCGTCACCCTACAGTGAAGTGCGAAGATGCACCAGCAGTGAACGTAAAATGCTGCTGGTTGAGCTACTAGCATGAAAGCTCAAATAAATCGCTAAATATGTATAGAATATTGACAGATAAATAATAAACAATAAAATATATTTCCCCCTCCTTTCTGCTACCACGAGCTAGTCTATGACTACCTGAGAATACAGCTCGTGCAGGAAAGTCAACACAGTTCGTATGCACACACTAGATCTTCAGTGTGCATCAGCAACCGCGATACTTCTTGAAGTCGGCTCACCCTCGACGCTACGTACAGAGAAGAAAAGACTGGTCTCTGCACCAGTGTAACAGATGTGATCATACTTTGCAACTCTCTTGCGTTGTGTTTTAAAGAAAATAATGCCCAGCCAGCGTTCCCAGTTGATTGGTGATGATAGACACAAGAAAGCACATTAGATTTGCAGGACAACAGTATGTTGATGGCTGTCGCTTGCATGTCAATATTAGACTGGGTTATTTTGTAATAAAACATCATAACAATGACAAAAATAGTATAAAATACAATAAACGTACCTGACGATAGACACAAGGAAGCATGTTAGATGTGCAGGACAACGCAAGTCACGTGATGCTGTTGATGAGAATGGCAGCTTGAAAATCCAGCTCCGACCACCGTTGCAGAAATACCATTTGCAAACAAATATAGAGCCTCTTATTTTATATTTTGAGAGTGCCTACAACTCGAGATGAGTAAACTTAAGCAGCAGAATGTCGACCAAAAGAAATGCTAGCTCAAGACATGCTTTGTCGTCTCTCCCTCAAACTAGCCAATAACATGGCAGTGCTAATGCTAATCTGGACGACAAGGCAGAATCTGACACCGACCACGAGCTGACAGAAAAGTAGCTGCAGACATTCCCAAAATCTACAGTCTCCTGACAAAAATGTCTGCTGATCAACAGTGTAAACATGAGGAAATCCAGAGATCTACAGCATCAATGGATGGTAAATTGACTGACATTGCCACACGCCTAAACCATGCTGAAAGCCGTCTCAACATTCTCGAGGATGAAACCCACTCGCAACCAAGGCTGAGTTGGATAAGCTTTGTGAGAGGGTGGATGATCTGGACGGTAGGGGGCGCATAGAGTTGATCAGGCTGTTGATTGTGGCCTGTTGATTGTGGCATCCCAAACATGCTCAATGGGTGACATGTCTGGTGAGTATGCAGGCCATGGAAGAACTGGGATATTTTCAGCTTCCAGGAATTGTGTACAGATCCTTGCAACATGGGGCCGTGCATTATCATGCTGAAACATGAGGTGACGGCGGAGGATGAATGGCACGACAATGGGCCTCAGGATCTTGTCGCGGTGCATTCAAATTTCCATCGATAAAGTGCAATTGTGTTTGTTGTCCGTAGCTTATGCCTGCCCATACCATAACCCCACCGCCACCATGGGGCACTCTGTTCACAAAGTTGAACAGAAAACCGCTTGCCCACATGACGCCATACACGCTGTCTACCATCTGCCCGGTACAGTTGAAACGGTGATTCATCCGTGAAGAGCACACTTCTCCAGCGTGCCAGTGGCCATCGAAGGTGAGCATTTGCCCACTGAAGTCGGTTTCGACGCGAACTGAAAGTCAGGTGAAGATCCTGGTGAGGAGCATGCAGATAAGCTTCCCTGAGACGGTTTCTGACAATTTGTGCAGAAATTCTTCAGTTGTTCAAACCCACAATTTCATCAGCTGTCCGGGTGGCTGGTCTCAGACGATCCTGCAGGTGAAGAAGCTGGATGTGGAGGTCCTGGGCTGGCATGGTTACACGTGGGCTGCGGTTGTGAGGCCGGTTGGACGTACTGCCAAATTCTCTAAAACGAAGTTGGATGCGGCCTATGGTAGAGAAATGAACATTAAATTCTCTGGCAACAGCTCTGGTGGACATTGCTGCAGTCAGCATGCCAATTACACGCTCCCTCAAAACGTGTGACATCTGTGGCATTGTGTTGTGTGACAAAACTGCACATTTTAGAGTGGCCTTTTATTGTCCCCAGCACAAGGTGCACCTGTGTAATGAGAAATACTCACTACAATGTTTATTTTCACTGCACCAAAGTTTTCTTTTATTATTGTATAGAGAACGAGAAGCAGATGTCAGGGTGAACTAGAGTGGGTAGGAGGGTGCGTTCCAGATACACTGTATGTTCACAACGCTATTAAAGAAACTAACTTGACCTCAGTCCCCACATCAGGAGTAGCCTGGGAGGCCATGAAAGCATTTCTTAGAGGCTATATAATTCAGCATGCATCCCATAAAAAGAAGGCCAATATGGCCAAACAAACTGACTTGGAAAAACAGATTGAGATAGCTGAGAGTTATTTTAAACAAGACATGTCAACCTCCAACTTAACAGCTTTAACTTGATTGAAATACGAGTTTTATTCCATCTTGTCTGAAAGGGCATAATTTGCCTTGTTCAGAGCCAGAAATAAATATTTTGAGGAGGGATGCTAACCAGATACATTAATCAGAGCGAATCTATGAGCGCTATACCTGCAGTTAGGGAACAGGATGACAGTTTACCTTCAAATGCTACTGAAATCAATTAGGTATTTAGGAACTTTTACACCAGTCTTTATGCATCAGAGTCACGGGTAGAGAGTGACAAGATTAGCTCATTTCTAACTGGACTAAATCTCCCCTCCTTATCTGAGGAACAACGGGACCTCCTGGATGCACCCATTACAGTAGAGGAGATTATGGAGGTTATACAACATTTACTAACAGGCAAGGCTCTGGGCATGGACGGCTTTCTTTATGAATGCTTTGCTGTAGAACTTGCCCCATTACTGCTGGATATGTACACTGAGTCATTGGAGCGGGGTACCCTGCCTCCTACCCTATCATAAGCGTTTATTTCCCTGATTTAAAAAAAGGGAAGGACCCATTAGACTGTAAGAGCTATAGGCTCATCTCTCCTATTGGCTGCGATGTCAAATGTATTTCAAAACTCCTGGCCATTCGGCTGGATGAAATTATTACTACCTTAATCCATGCTTATCCAGAGCGACTTTCAGTTAGTGAGTGCATGCATGTTTTTTTTCATACTAGCCCCCCGTGGCAATCGAACCCACAACCCTGGCGTTGCAAACGCCATGCTCTACCAACTGAGCTACACGGGACTAACATTAAACGCTTTATCAACATCATGTGGGTCACACAGAATGAACAGTCCCCTATGGCGGCCATCTCCCTTGGCGCGGAAAAGCGTTTGATAGGGTAGAGTGGTGCTATTTATTTCTTACCCTGAAGTTCTTTGGTTTTGGCAATACATTAATTGATTGAATATGACTCATATACACCCAGACCAAAGCCACGGTTCTAACCAATGGCATTATCTCACCCTCCTCTGAATTAGGCAGAGGCAAAAGACAGGGGGATCCATTATCACCTGGACTCTTTGCCGTAGCTCTAGAGCCGTTGACCTCAGCCATTCGCCTGGACCCAGCTTTTCCTGGCATACAGATACAGTTGAAGTCGGAGGTTTACATAAACATTAGCCAAATACATTTAAACTCAGTTTTTCACAATTCCTGAAATTTAATCCTAGTAAAAATTCCCTGTCTTAGGTCAGTTAGGATCACCGCTTTATTTTAAGAATGTGAAATGTCAGAATAACAGAAGAGAGAATTATTTATTTAAGCTTTTGTTTATTTCATTACATTCCCAGTGGGTTAGACGTTTACTACATACACTCAATTAGTATTTGGTAGCATTGCCTTTAAATTGTTTAACTTGGGTCAAACGTTTCGGGTAGCCTTCCACAAGCTTCCCACAATAAGTTGGGTGAATTTTGGCCCATTCCTCCTGCCAGAGCTGGTGTAACTGAGTCAGGTTTGTAGGCCTCCTTGCTCGCACACGCTTTTTCAGTTCTGCCCACAAATGTTCTATAGGATTGAGGTCAGGGCTTTGTGATGGCCACTCCAATACCTTGACTTTGTTGTCCTTAAGCCATTTTGCCACAAGTATGCTTGAGGTCATTGTCCATTTGGAAGACCCATTTGCGACCAAGCTTTAACTTCCTGACTGATGTTTTGAGATGTTGCTTCAATATATCCACATAATTTTCCTTCCTCATGATGCCATCTATTTTGTGAAGTGCACCAGTCCCTCCTGCAGCAAAGAACCCCAACAGCATGATGCTGCCACCCCCGTGCTTCACGTTTGGGTCGGTGTTCTTCGGCTTGCAATCAACCTCCTTTTTCCTCCAAACATAACGATGGTCATTATGGCCAAACAGTTCTATTTTTGTTTCATCAGACCAGAGGACATTTCTCCAAAAAGTACGATCTTTGTCCCCATGTGCAGTTGCAAACCGTAGTCTGGCTATTTTATGGCGGTTTTGGAGCAGTGGCTTCTTCCTTGCTGAGCGGCCTTTCAGGTTATGTCGATATAGAACTCGTTTTACTGTGGATATAGATACTTTTGCTCCAGCATCTTCACAAGGTCCTTTGCTGTTGTTCTGGGATTGATTTGCACTTTTCGCACCAAAGTACGTTAATCTCTAGGACAGAACGCGTCTCATTCCTGAGCGGTATGACGGCTGTGTGGTCCCATGGTGTTTATACTTGCGTATTATTGTTTGTACAGATGGATGTGGTACCTTCAGGCATTTGGAAATTGCTCCCAAGGATGAACCAGATTTGTGGAGGTCTACAAAAAAAAATTCTGAGGTCTTGACTGATTTCTTTTGATTTTCCCATGATGTCAAGCAAAGAGGCACTGAGTTTGAAGGTAGGCCTTGAAATACATCCACAGGTACACCTCCAAATGACTCAAATGATGTCAGTTAGCCTATCAGAAGCTTCTAAAGCCATGATTACATTTTCCAAGCTGTTTAAAGGCACAGTCAATTTAGTGTACGTAGACTTCTGACCCACTGGAATTGTGATACAGTGAATTATAAGTGAAATAATCTGTCTGTAAACAATTGTTGCAGCTTGATGAGAAGGTGACAACAGTTGGTGCAATTGGTGCATCTCACCAGCCAATTAGACCTTTGATATACTGTAGAAGCACAGATTGAAACTGTTAGGCTAATGGTCGCTGTATACTGTATACTAAATGTCATTTACAGTTTTTAGCTTTCAGTGGTGTGTAAGAGGTTGGATATGCTTTAATCACTTTATCAACAAGGTCTGAACAGAATGTTATGGTGATGAGGTTTTGATAAGCAATCTTTTTAATTTATTCAGGTTTTCTTTTATTGCAGAAATGTTTTAAGTCACTTGTTTGTTATTTACCCCCCAACAGAATGCCTTGTGATTTTTCCTGTGTTCCCCATTGGAAGCACAACAGAGGAGGATGTGTTGAATTTCGTTGTGCATTTCAAAAGGTATCAGGCCCTAATATTAAACGTTTCATTTTTTCCTGCAAAAAAACATATATTAAAACTATATTCATAAGTAGTATAACGGCATCAACTCTATCCATTTCATGAAAACGTATTTTGCTTATAGTACATGGTTGTGGGGTGACAGCTCTGTAAACAAACACATTGCAAAATATTCATAGCTGGATCCCTCACGTTTTTGTCCTAAATGTAGGTTGTTGTACTTGTCAGTAATAGGCTACTGTATTTGTCTTTGTGGCTTGCAGGTTGTTGAATGTGAAGATCAAGTTCACTCTGAATCAAATACAATTTTATTTTTATTTGTAACATGCTTCGTAAACCACAGGTGTAGACTAACAGTGAAATGCTTACGGGCCTTTCCCAACAATGCAGAGATAAAGAAAATAGAGAAACAATAGAAAAGTACATAATAATAGATACACAATGAGTAATGATAACTTGGCTATATACAAGCAGTACCGGTACCGAGTCGATATGCAGGGGTACGAGGTAACTAGGAATAAAGTGACAGATAGTAAACAGTAGCAGCAGCGATTCAATAAAGTTTGTGCAAAAAAGGATCAATGCAGATAGTCCGGGTAGCTATTTGGTTAACTATTTAACTAACTATTTAGCAGTCTTATGGCTTGGGGGTAGAAGCTGTTCAGGATTCTGTTGGATACAGACATGGTGCATCGGTACTGCTTGCCGTGCGGTAGCAGAGAGAACAGTCTATGACTTGGGTGGTTGGAGTCTTTAAAAATGTTTAGGGCCTTCCTCTGACACCACCTGGTATAGAGGTCCTGGATGGCCGGGAGCTCGGCCCCAGTGATGTACTGGGCAGTCCACACTACTCTCTGTAGCTCCTTGCGGTCGGATGCCAAGCAGTTGCCATACCAAGCGGTGATGCAGCCAGTCAAGATGAACTCAAAGGTGCAGCTGTATAACTTTTTGAGGATCTGAGGGCCAATGCCAAATCTTTTCAGCCTCCTGAGGGGGAAGAGGCATTGTTGTGACCTCTTCACGACTGTGTTGGTGTGTTTGGACCATTATAGATCCTTAGTGATGTGGACACCGAGGAACTTGAAGCTCTCGACCCGCTGCATTACTGCCCCGTCAATGTGAATGGGGGTGTGCTCGGCCCTCCATTTCCTGTAGTCCACGATCAGCTCCTTCATCTTGCTGACGTTGAGGGAGAGGTTGTTGTCCCGATTGGCGCAGCGGTCTAAGGCACTGCATCTCAGTGCTAGAGGTGTTACTACAGACTCTGGTTCGATTCCAGGCTGTATCACAATCCGGCTGTGATTGGGAGTCCCGTAGGGCGGTGCACAATTGGCCCGGGGTAGGCCGTCATTGTAAATAAGAATTTGTTCTTAACTGACTTGCCTAGTTGAATAAATAGTCCTGGCACCACACTACTCCCAATTCACCACTTTATTGACAATGTTTCGATCTGAAACGGATCTTCGTCAGACAGTGCTCACATCCCAAAATATACACATTTCATGACACATGATGGGTGTGGAAAGAATTCAATTATCTTTTATGCATAGTCAATCATAATTAATCACAAAGGTACATATGGTCATAAAGGATTATATACATACAAATCAGTCCAAGTTAAAACCAGTAAAAAAAGATTACGTTGGAAACTGTTGGAATACCAGCCCATATGACCATTACGTGCAGGACGCGCAGTGGCTGCAGATATAATTACAGTGAACTATTTCAAAAACAGCTTGTGTACCTCTAATAATTTGATATCAATGAGATTGGCACATGTAGTAGTTACAGAAAATCTAATATATTTGTACAAAATGACCAAGTGGAGACCTGGATGGCAGGACAAATCAACGTAACATATTAATGTAAGAAATGGTCTGATATCAGACTCTTGGTCCTGACCTTTAGGAGACATGGCGGACAAACGGTGAATCCAATAAAATTATCTTCTCAGTAATAGATTAGCAGTATCTCCCCCCTCCTAGGAGTCGTAACATGTTCGATACCAATTTATCTCAAAGAGCTGATGTTGTGACAAGCCTCCATGAAATGCGCAGCCACTGAGTTTCTCTGGTCAAGAGTCCTGATATTACTCCTGTGTTCTGCTATCCTTGTTTTCAGAGCTCGTTTTGTTTTTCTTACATAGCATAGACCACAAATACACTTGATCAGGTACACAAAAATTTTTGTGGAACACGTAATGATCCCCTCAATCTTAATGGCCTTGCCCGTAATAGGGTGATTGAACATTGTGCATTTGTTTGTAAAGTTACATGGGTACATCAGCCACATTAGTAATTACCGTCCGGCACATTGTCTAGGAAGGTGCTACGTGGCACCGGTGGAAGATCAGACCTCACAACCATTTGACTGATGTTGGGGGCGCGTCTGAAGACTACCCGCAGGGGTTCTTTAAACGTATTTTCCAGTTGTGGATCAGTTCTCAAGATGTTCCAGTGTTTTTTTAATGATATGGTCAAACTGTTTGGCAAGTGGGGAGTATTGAAGGAAGCATTATACTCAAGAACAGAAATGTTTTCAGTCAATGAGCCAATGTAGGCCACAATAGGTCTTCCTGGTGGCTTAACCAATCGTTGGTGGATTTTTGGTAAGGCATGGATAACGCTTGTGATTGGATTGTCTACATTCATGAACTCATATGTTTTTTCTCATAATGTCTCCACTTTCAACAAGAGACTTCAGCTTGCAGTGAATCTCATCTTTGAAGAGTGGTGTGGGGTCACGTGACAGTTTCTGATAGAAAGTGGTGTTTTTCAAATGTCCCCGGATCTCATTCACATATTCATCACGGTTTAACAACACCACAGCCCCGCCCTTATCAGCATTATGCACTAAGTGGAGTAATTTTTGCATTCATCCAATGCTTGTCTCTGTTCTTTAGGAAGATTATTGTAGACACTGTATTCTCGTGTCTTATTCAGAATCTGAGACATATTTTTCCACCAATCTGCAGTATGTTTCTAGGGAGGGATTTCTGTATCTGGGCGGACAAAGGATGGATATGGCTCGAAAAGGGTTTTTCGTTCTGTGGGAAACGTAATTCTCTATTGTGTCACCCATAGCCTGAACACTTGTTTCACCCATACTTGACACATCCACATTTGGACTCATCATTTATGGGGCAGAAGAACTCCCAAAGTCTCAATATACAAAATAATTTCTGAAACTCTATGTAGTGTCAGTCATTACATGATACAGTGGGGAAGAAAGATAAGCCTTTACTCAAGGCCAACTCATATGAAGTGCTTATGTGACTTGAAGAAAGGTTGATCACACTCAGGCATTCTGACTGTGTGTCCAATGGCGGCCTTGTTCCTCTGTTCTTCTTGCCCCTCCGGCACTTCTTCCACGTCTGTGGTGCTGCTGACTCCTCTTGGGCCATTGAGGGTTGCCTACCCTCACCAGCTGGGGGCGTCCCGTCAGGAAGTCCAGGATCCAGTTGCAGAGGGAGTTCAGTCACAGGGTCCTTAGCTTAATGATGAGCTTGGAGGGAACTATGGTGTTGAACGCTGAGCTATAGTCAATAAACAACAATCTCACGTAGGTGCTCGTTTTGTCCAAGTGGGAAAGGGCAGTGTGGTCCAGGGTGTCTGGGATGATGGTGTAGATGTGAGCCATGACCAGCCTTTCAAAGCATTTCATGGCTACAGATGTGAGTGCTATGGGATGATAATAATTTAGACAGGTTACCTTGTGGTCCTCTGTAGCTCAGCTGGTAGAGCACGGTGCTTGTAACGCCAAGGTAGTGGGTTTGATCCCCAGGACCGCCCATACACAAAAAAAAATTATGCACACATGACTGTAAGTCGCTTTGGATAAAAGCGTCTGCTAAATGGCATATTATTATTGGTGTTCTTGGGCACAGGGAATATGGTGGTCTGCTTGAAACATGTAGCGATTACAGACTGGGTCAGGGAGAGATTGAAAATGTCAGTGAAGACACTTGCCAGCTGGTCAGTGCATGCTCTGAGCATGCGTCCTGGTAATCTGTCTGCCGCCTTGTGAATGTTAACCTATTTAAAGGTCTTACTCACATCAGGTACGGAGAGCGTGATCACACGGTCGTCCTGAACAGCAGGTGCTCTCACACATGGTTCAGTGTTGCTTGCCTCAATGCGAGCATAGAAGGCATTTAGCTCATCTGGTAGGCTCAAGATAGGTTGCAAGCCCTACCACATCCGACGAGCGTCAGAGACAGTGTAGTAGGATTCAATCTTAGTCCTGTATTGACGCGTTGCCTGTTTGATGGAGGGCGTAGCGGGATTTATTATAAGTGTCCGGTTTAGTGTCCCGCTCATTGAAAGCAGCAACTCTAGCCTTTAGCTCAGTGCGGATGTTGCCTGTAATCCATGGCTTCTGGTTTGGATATATACGGTTACTGTTGGGACGACGTCGTCGATGCACTTATTAGAAATTAGGTAAAACGGATTTCAGTTTTCCTGCATTAAAATTACTGGCCACTAAGAGCGCCACCTCTGGATTAGCATTTTCTTGTTTAATTATCAGCTCGTTGAGTGTGGTCTTAGTGCCAACATCGGTTTGTGGTGGTAAATAGACAGCTACGAAAAATATACATGAAAACTCTCTTGGTAAATAGTATGGTCTACAGCTTATCATGAGGTATTCTAACTCAGGCGAGCAGAACCTTGAGACTTCCTTAATGTTAGAGATCGCGCACAAGCTGTTGTTAAAAAAGAGACACACACCACTCCCCTTGAGCTTACCCGACGGTGCGGTTCTGTCCTGCCGATGCATAGAAAAACCAGCTTTTATCCATGTCCTTGTTCAGCCAAGTTTACGAGAAACATAGGATATTACAGTTCTTCAGGTCCCGTTGATAGGATAGTCTCGAACGGAGCTCGTCCAGTTTGTTCTCCAGTGACTGTATATTCACCAATAGAATAGAGAGTTGGCGGATCATTTACTACTCGTTGCCATATTTTCATCAGGTTACCCGCACGTCAGCCTCTATATCGCCATTTCTTTCTCTTCCGAGTGTCAGGGATTAGGGCCTGGTCCGGGGTGAGCAGTATGTCCTGTGCCGCTGACTCATTGAACTAGAAATCTTCATCCAAATCGAGGTTAGTGATCGCTGTTCTGATGTCCAGAAGCTCTTTTCGGGAAACATTATGTACATTTCTTTCAAGATTAGAGCAAAACAACACACAAAATAGCATAATTGGTCAGGAGCCCGTAAAACGGACGCTATACATTCCAGAGCCATTCTCAGGCCATAAATCTACAGACAGCCAGACACAGAGAGCTGCCAAACTGCTATGTCTTTAAAGTCACGGTATGCCATCTGACTTCAGGCTGTTTGTCTACTTCACTTAACCTATTAGCTAGGCAGATTGCATTCAGATTCCCAGTATGACAGTATGTTTTCTGTGTTAGAAGTTTGTTCCCATTTTAAAATGTATCCTATTTGGATTTCACTGTATTTCAAAGTCGGTTAAGAACTACCCACTGCTCTTTGACTGTCTCATCATTGTAACAAGCATCACCTCCCTCACTCTGCACATGCTCTGTGCTCAACAGGATTCAACTTCAGTTTGTAAGTCTACTGATATGATTACAAGAAAGTCATATCTTCTTTTACACTATGCTATAGCATCATGGTAAACACAAAGGCACAATGTGTATACTGTATCTGTTTATGCATAATGATTAGACTTTTTCTTTTAAGAGTCTTATAGGATTATTTTACAACGGGTTGGTCAAAACAAGCATTGTGATTGGTTGAGACGTGTTCTAAGCCAAAAACCTGTTTAACACAGGTTAGCCAACGATGCAAAAATTGACATCTTGTTTTCTGTTCCATCTGAGAAATTCCTGCTCATCCAGTGTCCTATCAGCTCAGCCAGCCAATCAATTAACTTGCTCTCCACTGGAAAAAGCATCTAGACATGATTCCCCCTTGCTTCTAGCCTAACATTTGGTTTGCAACAACAGGGGGTTGTACAAACGTTGCTGTCTGTCTCTCGACATTTGCAACATTGTTTCACTATTGAAATTCGATCTCCAATTGACAATTAACGTGTCATGACGAAACTGACATCTTTTCTCAGCCAGTCGACATCATGAATCAGCATAATTTTTATGGATAGATACAAAGAAATGTCTGTGTCTGTGTAATCCTTTGTTTATGTAAACCTGTCTGTGTGATATGACAGGAGTACACAGTCTTCTGTCCAGTCCGCCACAGAGAGGAGGTTCCATGGTCAGATAGACTGGAGTTTCTAAAAGGCTGGTATATCCTCATCATCTGCTCCATTCTCAAAATAGAAATCCAGACAAAGGTAAAGTTTTGTACTGTATGTGTGTGTGACTTCATTAGCCTTCACACATGACATATATATGATTTGTTTAATTTGTAGTGGCAGCATTTTAGTTCGTCTTTGTGCTTTCCCCCATTAGATTATGACCAATTACGATGTCTGCAGTATCTTTCTTGGGACAGGCACAATGCTCGTTTCGATGGGAGTCATACACTACATGGGCTACTTCAAGAGATACAATGTAAGAAACTCGTTGAATTCAACACTTGATGCTTCACACAAGCCATATTACTTAGTTTTAAGTGGAATATTTGATAAATTCCAACGGAATTCCATTGATCTGTGTATTGTGTTTGGGTATTTCTAGATTCTCACTCTGACCCTGAGAGCAGAGTTTCGGTTCATCGGTTGTACCAGAATCATCTACCTGGGGTACTGTTTCTGTGGCTGGATCGTACTCGGGCCCTACCACGAGAAAGTAGATAAAACAGGGATTGAACCCACAACCTTCATGTGCTTTGTGTTTGGAGTGTCATCACTCAACAACATAGGTGCAGGAATTTTTCTACATCAAAAGGAGGCTATAACTGGAAATAGTTTTTATTTTGTTGTTAATTTCGGAACTTGAACACAGTATCAGAGTGCCTGTTCTCCTTGATCAACGGAGATGACATGTATCCTATTTTCAAGGACATGCAGCGGATGAGTTACTTGGTGTGGCAGTTCAGCATAGTACAGTCGTGGTCAAAAGTTTTGAGAATGACACAAGTATTGGTCTTCACAAAGTTCGCTGCTTCAGTGTTATGATATATTTTTGGTATACTGAAGTATAATTACAAGCATTCCATAAGTGTCAAAGGCTTTTATTGACAATTACATTTTTTGCAAAGAGTCAATATTTGCAGTGTTGACCCTTCTTTTTCAAGACCTCTGCAATCCGCCCTGGCATGCTGTCAATTAACTTCTGGGCCACATCCTGACTGATGGCAGCCCATTCTTGCATAATCAATGCTTGGAGTTTGACAGAATTTGTGGATTTTTGTTTGTCCACCCGCCTCTTGAGGATCGACCACAAGTTCTCAATGGGATTAAGGTCTGGGGAGTTTCCTGGCCACGGACCCAAAAGTTTAATGTTTTGTTCCCCGAGCCACTTAGTTATCACTTTTGCCAAATGGCAAGGTGCTCCATCATGCTGGAAAAGGCACTGTTCGTCACCAAATTGTTCTTGGATGGTTGGGAGAAGTTGCTCTCGGAGGATGTGTTGGTACCATTCTTTATTCATGGTTGTGTTCTTAGGCAAAATTGCGAGTGAGCCCACTCCCTTGGCTGAGAAGCAACCCCACACATGAATGGTCTCAGGATGCTTTACTGTTGGCATGAGACAGGACTGATGGTAGCGCTCACCTTGTCTTCTCCAGACAAGGTGTTTTCCGGATGCCCCAAACAATCGGAAAGGGGATTCATCAGAGAAAATGACTTTACCCCAGTCCTCAGCAGTCCAATCCCTGTACCTTTTGCAGAATATCAGTCTGTCCCTGATGTTTTTCCTGAAGAGAAGTGGCTTCTTTGCTGCCCTTCTTGACACCAGGCCATCCTCCAAAAGTCTTCGCCTCACTGTGCGTGCAGATGCACTCACACCTGCCTGCTGCCATTCCTGAGCAAGCTCTGCACTGGTGGTGCCCCGATCCCACAGCTGAACCAACTTTAGGAGACAGTGCTGGTGCTTGCTGGAGTTTCTTGGGCGCCCTGACGCCTTCTTCACAACAATTGAACCTCTCTCCTTGAAGTTCTTGATGATCCGATAAATGGTTGATTTAGGTGCAATCTTACTAGCAGCAATATCCTTGCCTGTGAAGGCCTTTTTGTGCAAAGCAATGATGACGGCACATGTTTCCTTGCAGGTAACCATGGCTAACAGAGGAAGAACAATGATTTCAAGCACCACCCTCCTTTTAAAGCTTCCAGTCTGTTATTCTAACTCAATCCGCATGACAGAGTGATCTCCAGCCTTGTCCTCGTCAACACTCTCACCTGTGTTAACGAGATAATCACTGACATGATGGCAGCTGGTCCTTTTGTGGCAGGGCTGAAATGCAGTGGAAATGTTTTTTGGGGATTAACTTCATTTTCATGGCAGAGGGATTTTGCAATTAATCTGATCACTCTTCATGACATTCTGGAGTATATGCAAATTGCCATCATCAAAACTGAGGCAGCAGACTTTGTGAAAATTAGAATTTGCGTCATTCTCAAAACTTTTGACCACAACTGTATACCTCTACACCTTCATCTCCCTCTTCATCGCCGATACCTACGACACCATCAAGGTTATGATGCATTATAGGCAGTGCGTATCCAGCCAGCAGACATGAACCCTTACCCTAACTTCAACTGATTTCTAAACCTAATGTTTTGATCTACTGGTCGAATATGCACTTCTGTTATTACATTTCACTCGTGTTCTTTCTTTTTTACAATTCTTCTTTCTAGTCAAAATATTCGTAATCAGAAAAATCCTCCTTGTTTGTCTTACAGCAGCAGGAGTGGAGCCTATTGTCGGCGCTGCCTGCGTTCATGTCGAAGTGCAAAGACCTGCCCACCTCAGGACGCTACCAAGTCAAGGGCTCCTGTACCTGCTCCTCCATAACCAATTGCTTCCCCAAGTGAGACCAACCTGAGTGACATCACAGTGGTCAGAGGTTACCTGTTAAATGTTTTTTGTCCGATTCTAGAACTCTGGACCACAACAGAACCAGGGTTGGGGTAAACGCCATTTAAATTCAGAAAGTATTCAGAAACTGAAATTGCAAAAGAGTTTATTTGAGGAACCAAGGCTTGAACACAGGTTATGTGAAGTGACACGTTCTTTCAGTTCAAAAATCAACCAATGTAACTTTTAACTAACCTCTAAAAAGTGTTGTTTTCCCCCTCAGATGTAATGACTCACGAGAAAGACTGAGCTCTGAATCAATAGACTGAGCCACAGTGGACCTTTATCTGTCTCCTAAAGTTAGAGATTAGTAAGAAACCTTACAATGTACATAACCATGACCAGCACTTTACTATATGGTTTAGCCCTGCAGAACTTTGTTATTGTCCTGGACTTCTAGACCACCAGCCAACTCTCTATGCAGTAGCATCGAGCTTGAGGACGAGGTAGGACCTGTTATGAATAGTCACAATGTAAGATGCCTGATCAAATTTACAGAAGTTGATGACCACATGATGATATGCACTGATGAACGTTACTGATATGCACCAGCTTTATATGTGAGATGATTATTTGAATGTACTGTAAACATTAAATTGTGAATTGTTCAAAGACTTTGCGCCATTCATTCGATCAATGTTGCCTTAAGTTCCTTTTCCATAAACATATTTTTCCAGAGCCCAGTAGATTGTAACTTTTTAGCTGGCGTTCCAAAGACATTTTGCATCTAGTCATGAGCAAGCATTGAATCAGAGTGGATAAGGATACTGGAAACAGATAAGGAAATGCAACTTATTTTCTGTTAAAATTAGGATTTATTTCTCTAAGGACAGCATAAACTGGAAGTAAAAAACATAGCTGACCTGTACAATTTCTTTTTTGCTCATCATATTTTTAAACTCTTCTATCAACATAAGCGTATATGTCACAGAATGTACATTTCATTAAAAGGTGTTTATGACATGTCTGGTAAATTGGTGCCAGAGTTCATTGCACTGTTTTGTTCTTCACATACTGAGAACAGCTGAAAGGATCTCCATCATCATATCAATAAAAAAATTAAAATCTCTGCCAGAATAACATTTCTGTACAGTAATAGAAAGTGTCAACTCAAACACTATGTAAAGAAATAAAAAATGCAAACATTTCAGCAGGAGTCAAGTTCATATCGCTTCATCCAACTCGAATCTGGTGATTCTAGAGTAGTGTGGGAGCTCAGTTCATGTTTCCCTGCAGAGAAGACTGTCCACTAATCCATTGAGAGTTGTGTGGAGTTGGAGACACATGTAATTGACTGTCTGGGCCCGTCGTGAATGAATACTGTCGTGAATGTCTGGCAGAGGTTAATTGGGTTCACAGGGTAGATACATTTTCGGCTGTGGTAGAGGAAACCCTGTGATGATTGCATCAGTCTGTTGAGGAGCTCATGCTTGGGCAGGTAGAAGTGGGATAGAGTCAGTCTGGTCCAGGCTGTGAGGAGTTCAGGGCTGAGCTGAAGTTAGAAGATAGGTAGGTAGACATATAGGGCATCAGTCTGGGCAGGGCTGGCTAGGGACAGAGTCAGAGCTGGGGGGTAGTGGTAACGGGACCCGCTGCTCGTCCATCCTGTTGACCTGGGATCGCAGAATGAGGCTGAAGAAGTCCTCGTCTGGGACAGTAGGACCCCTAGTGGGGGGAGGGGGTGCTGCACACCGCTGGTCATTCAGCCTAGAACCCTACACAGGCACATTGGAACAGACCAGATTGTGATCTCAAATCAACAGTGTCAGTAAAATGTCTGATATATAGTATTTTTCAATAAATATGGTCCATGAGTTACAATTAATCATCTTTACAATAGGTACTAATTCAGTATGTAAGCAAATTAGGCTTTTACTAACTTCTGACTAATAGTCAAGTCATTTTCAGTGAACCAGCTAAAATAGGCTACTGTAGGCTGTCTTGATTACCTGGCACTTGACTAGCATGTCAAAGAAAACGTCGTCAGCCTGAGGCTGGTCAGCACTGGTCATCAGAGGACTGAGCATGGTGGGGGGGCTGAGGGGCTGATCAGAGGTGCAGAGACGTAGACCGGGGAAGCTGCTGCCCACGCTGACTCTCTGCTCGTCCAGCCGACGGCCCTGGGAGCTGGCCAGCAGGTCCCGGATATGCCCAGGCTCCGGGTTGGCCTTGCACGCGGAAGTAGCTACAAGAGGAGGAAGAGGACAGGGAGGTGAGGAAGGGGTTTCAGTTTAGCCTGAAAGCTACATCTCCTTCGCCAAAGCAATCTTTTTAAAATGTGTATTATGCCTTCCTTATTATGAATAGGATAAGGAAGGTAAGCACAGGCAAGGCATTGGACTACGCGTAGGTCACATAGTGCCAACAAGGCACATTGGTAGACATGGCATGCAGAGGGAGGCGGGGCTAACTTACATTTCCTCATGGCTACGGGCGGGGTGGTACAGAGAGAGAAGGGGTCGGTGAGACTGCTCTGGCCGTCCAATAAGGAGCATCTTTGGTCGTCCATTCTGCTGCCCTGGAAACGACTGAGGAGGTCGAAGAAGCCTTCGCCACCCAGAGTGTCAGAACCTCCAATCTACAAGAGAAAAGATGCACAAAACACCCACTAAAACAACCAGCAAAGTCTCATATAACCATAAAAAAGGCTATCATTACAAAGACAAGAACGTTACAATAGACTGCACAACATGCCCAACCTCTATGTTATCTACTGTAGAAAAACCCCAGTAGGCTGTTGAACCCGTAGGAATATATTTAAAATAATAGCAATAGACCAATTACAGTGGGGGAAAAAAGTATTTAGTCAGCCACCAATTGTGCAAGTTCTCCCACTTAAAAAGATGAGAGAGGCCTGTAATTTTCATCATAGGTACACGTCAACTATGACAGACAAAATGAGAAAAAAATATCCAGAAAATCACATTGTAGGATTTTTTATGAATTTATTTGCAAATTATGATGGAAAATAAGTATTTGGTCAATAACAAAAGTTTCTCATTACTTTGTTATATACCCTTTGTTGGCAATGACACAGGTCAAACGTTTTCTCTAAGTCTTCACAAGGTTTTCACACACTGTTGCTGGTATTTTGGCCCATTCCTCCATGCAGATCTCCTCTAGAGCAGTGATGTTTTGGGGCTGTCGCTGGGCAACACGGACTTTCAACTCCCTCCAAAGATTTTCTATGGGGTTGAGATCTGGAGACTGGCTAGGCCACTCCAGGACCTTGAAATGCTTCTTACGAAGCCACTCCTTCGTTGCCCAGGCGGTGTGTTTGGGATCACTGTCATGCTGAAAGACCCAGCCACGTTTCATCTTCAATGCCCTTGCTGATGGAAGGAGGTTTTCACTCAAAATCTCACGATACATGGCCCCATTCATTCTTTCCTTTACACGGATCAGTCATCCTGGTCCCTTTGCAGAAAAACAGCCCCAAAGCATGATGTTTCCACCCCCATGCTTCACAGTAGGTATGGTGTTCGTTGGATGCAACTCCGCATTCTTTGTCCTCCAAACACGACGAGTTGAGTTTTTACCAAAAAGTTATATTTTGGTTTAATCTGACCATATGACATTCTCCCAATCCTCTTCTGGATCATCCAACTCTAGCAAACTTCAGACGGGCCTGGACATGTACTGGCTTAAGCAGGGGGACACGTCTGGCACTGCAGGATTTGAGTCCCTGGCGGCGTAGTGTGTTACTGATGGTAGGCTTTGTTACCTTGGTCCCAGCTCTCTGCAGGTCATTCACTAGGTCCCCCCGTGTGGTTCTGGGATTTTTGCTCACCGTTCTTGTGATCATTTTGACCCCACGGGGTGAGATCTTGCGTGGAGCCCCAGATCATGGGAGATTATCAGTGGTCTTGTATGTCTTCCATTTCCTAATAATTGCTCCCACAGTTGATTTCTTCAAACCAAGCTGCTTACCTATTGCAGATTCAGTCTTCCCAGCCTGGTGCAGGTCTACAATTTTGTTTCTGGTGTCCTTTGACAGCTCTTTGGTCTTGGCCATAGTGGAGTTTGGTGTGTGACTGTTTGAGGTTGTGGACAGGTGTCTTTTATACTGATAACAAGTTCAAACAGGTGCCATTAATACAGGTAACAAGTGGAGGACAGAGGAGCCTCTTAAAGAAAAAGTTACAGGTCTGTGAGAGCCAGAAATCTTGCTTGTTTGTAGGTGACCAAATACTTATTTTCCACCATAATTTGCAAATAAATTCATAAAAAATCCTACAATGTGATTTTCTGGATTTTTTTCCCTCAATTTGTCTGTCATAGTTGATGTGTACCTATGATGAAAATTACAGGCCTCTCTCATCTTTTTAAGTGGGAGAACTTGCACAATTGGTGGCTGACTCAATACTTTTCCCCCCCACTGTATATGATTTATATGATTACACTACTATGTAGGCTTATCTCTACAGTTGAAGCTACCTTGGCTTCTGACTTCTGTGTGTCCATCTCTGGGGCTGTGGGTTTGTTGCTGGTGTCCTGGAGGACTCCGTCTCTGGTAGGAGAGCTGTGCTTCTTGTGTTTCTTCCCTCTGAGCCGGTTGATAAAGAACAGCTTGGAGGTGGCCTTGGCCATGCTGGATTTAGGGTTAGGAGGCCTGAACACGACTTCGTCCCAGTTCTGTTGTAAGGGCAGTACATGATGACAAAAGTACCGGTACATGAAAATAAACATTGATGATAGGGGAGTGATAGGTGGTGTGTGTAGGCAGTTTAGTTGAGACGTCACCAATACTATATAATATCAATCAATAAAAACTAAATGTACATAAATCAATACAATAGTAACATTACGGATAAGGGATATTTCTGCTCATAAGCTTATGTAAATGTGTTAATATGCATGTGTACTGTACATATTTTTGTACCCACCTCTACAGTTTTTTCAGGACTAAGCCCTATCAGCTCCAAGTTCTCTATACTGTTCCTCCTTCCTTCTGACTTAATGCCTGAAACGAACATATCAGAAGTCGGTATGGGTGCCATATGTATCTACTCCCATTTGTGTCACTTTGCCAGGCTTGCACCTGGACTTACTCCGGACTACAGATGTGTAAAGTTCAGAATAATGAGTACAAATGGAATAATGCTTATTTATAATAATAATAATATTATTATTATTATTATTATTATATGCCATTTAGCAGACACTTTTATTCAAAGCGACTTACAGTACTGTGTGCATACATTTTCGCATGGGTGGCCCCAGCGGGAATCAAACCCACGATTGACATTGCAAGCGCCATGCTCTACCAACTGAGCTACACAGGATCATATTTATTTACACTAAAATCAATAATCATAATAATAACAATAATAATGATAATAATAATAATAGTGTAGCATTGTTACAGGCAGGCCGGAAGGGACTTGTACCTGGTAAGGTGTTCTGCTTCCTGAGGTTCTCAGTCAGAACAGAGCTGTTGGTGTTAAAGTCGGAGCTGTTGTTGGTGTTGAGGCTTGAGCTTGGGTTCTGACCCAGAACCAGCAATAACTTCAGGTCTGACACGTTCATCCTGGCGGTTGCCTCGCCATTTTTGTCTCCAGTCTGGACCAAATACAGGATGAGAAGTGTATTATAGAAAAAAAACCAGTGAGAACTGCATAAGAGGAACACAACTCGAACACAGCAGGGGAATCATCTGGCCATAGAGAGAGTCCAGGTGTTGTTGTCCTCACCCCTCCCCTCGGTACCGGAAGAGATTGCCTCATTCATTTTATTCATACAGAATTCCTAGAGTTGTGACTTATTGGATAATAACGAGCAGGTTATTTCCATGTAGAAAGAGCTGTGACTAGATGACAGGTACTGATAACATGCATTACATTTACATTTACATTTTAGTCATTTAGCAGACGCTCTTATCCAGAGCGACTTACAGTTAGTGAGTGCATCCATTATTTTTTTATTTTTCATACTGGCCCCCCGTGGGAATCAAACCCACAACCCTGGCGTTGCAAACGCCATTCTCTACTAACTGAGCTACATCCCTGCCAGCCATTCCCTTCCCTACCCTGGACGACGCTGGGCCAATTGTGCGCCGCCCCATGGGTCGAACTGACTTCTCCTACTTAACATGCCTTGTTGTTCTGTGGTGATTCCCTTGTCAGGACATACAGTACACATATAGATGGCATTGCACAGGGCACAAACAATTGTAATCAGATCAGATGGTAATTTTCCATGTTTTGATTTGTTGTTCAATTGCTTCACCTCTTTAAAAGTATTTTTGTGGTAGTCTAAGAAGTTTAAAACGTTTTACTTAAGCGAAGCAGTGAAATATAGTCAAAGTTAAATATATAAAAATATCTGGTCTGATAGGGTTAACTCTTGTCCGAGGTAAGGCTGCAGACAGTCAAAAGGGAAAATAGTGCCAAAATGCGTAGGTTTTCAATAATAAATACTAATTTTTCCTACTCAACGTCCCTTGTCCTCAAACAGTGGCAGAATTTCTCACACAGCTAGTAAGATTATAGCCAGTAACTTCCCAGTGGGCAAAACTGGTTGAAACATAATTTCAACCAGTTCTGCACAGTGTTTGTCCCTCCATGGGTCTCGTCAGAGCTCTGAGGTGCTGGTGGTGGCTCTCTTCTGGCTGATGGATAGGGAAGTGATAGGGAAGTGGACTAAACATTGACCAGGCAGTAAAAAGCACCTCTTTGGATATCTCCAGATGTTTCTCAGCAAAGTGAATGGCCTCCTGATGATTCCCCAGGGCCTTGTGGGCATTTCCTAAACTCCAGCATGCTCTTCCCTCCCCGACCCTGAACAAACACAGAGGGACAGACAGAAGAGAGATTGAGTAATGCCAACTCAGAAAGTACACTTCTCTACTGTGAACACTTTGCATAAGCCTTTTGAACAATGTGTGTCTTGGGAAAAGATGAACATTGGTCTCTAGAGCCATCAGAGGACTCATAATTAAAGAAGATGGTCATGATCATATACGCTCGACAACCATAAGCAACCAAGTAAGCGTGTGTACCTGTCCTTGAGCTCCCGTGCGATGATGAGGTGTTTGAGGTGGTAGTCGATGGCTCTCTCGTAGTCCTGCAGCAGTGTGTAGGTGTTCCCCAGGCTGTAACAGGCCTGAGCCTCCACAGCCTTGTCCTTCAGCAGCCTGGCCAGCTGCAGAGTCCTCCTGGGGGGCAGAGGTCAAGGGTCAGAGGATGATAAGGAAGAGGTCACCAAAAACTAGTCTTGCTTGCTGTGGGGCTTTGGTAAGAGACTTCCAGAAACATCATATTCACTTATTATAATTTCCCCACAACCCTTTTCCCTTAATTGTTTTCTTCTTTCCCAAGTCCAAACATGCATGTCCTAACTGGGCAGTACAAGACAGGAGTGTCTGAAAATTCCTGGGCCTTTGATGGTCAATTGGTCTAAGGAAGTAAGTCCACTCACTTGTAATGTTCAGCTGCCACTCCAAACTGGCCCAAGAAGATGTAGGCGTTCCCTAGGTTACAGTAGGCCCTCCTCTCAGCCGCCCTGTCCCCAAACTCCTTAGCGATGAGGAGACGCTACAAAAACAAATCAAGGTCAGAGTGATGTTCTCGTTCTACTAAATAAAGAAACGAGAACATATAATATCATAAAACAATATTCACACAGGCATCATGTATGTGATATACATACAGTGGGGAGAACAAGTATCTGATACACTTTCTTCCATTTTCTAATAATTGCGCCAACAGTTCTTGCCTTCTCACCAAGCTGCTTGCCTATTGTCCTGTAGCCCATCCCAGCCTTGTGCAGGTCTACAATTTTATCCCTGATGTCCTTCCACAGCTCTCTGGTCTTGGCCATTGTGGATAGGTTGGAGTCTGTTTGTTTGATTGAGTGTGTGGACAGGTGTCTTTTATACAGGTAACGAGTTCAACCAGGTGCAGTTAATACAGGTAATGAGTGGAGAACAGGAGGGCTTCTTAAAGAAAAACTAACAGGTCTGTGAGAGCCCAAATTTTTACTGGTTGGTAGGTGATCAAATACTTATGTCATACAATAAAATGCAAATTAATTACTTAAAAATCATACAATGTGATGTTCTGGATTTTTGTTTTAGATTCCGTCTCTCACAGTTGAAGTGTACCTATGATAAAAATTACAGACCTCTACATGCTTTGTAAGTAGGAAAACCTGCAAAATCGGCAGTGTATCAAATACTTGTTCTCCCCACTGTATATACAGTACCAGTCAAAAGTGTGAACACACCTACTCATTCAAGGGTTTGTCTTATTTTTTACTATTTTCTACATTGTAGAATAATAGTGAAGGCATCGAAACTATGAAATAACACATATGGAATCATGTAGTAACCAAAAAAGTGTTAAAACAAAATAATGTATATTTGAGATTCTTCAAAAAAGCCACCCTTTGCCTTGATGACAGCTTTGCACAGTCTTTGCATTCTCTAAACCAGCTTCACCTGGATTGCTTTTCAAACAGTCTTGAAGGAGTTCCCACATATGCTGAGCACTTGTTGGCTGCTTTTCCTTAACTCTGCTGTCCGACTCATCCCAAACCATCTCAATTGGGTTGAGGTCGGGGGATTGTGGAGGCCAGCTCATCTGATGCATCACTCCATCACTCTCCTTCTTGGTAAAATAGCCCTTCCACAGCCTGGAGGTGTGTTGGGTCATTGTCCTGTTGAAAATCAAATGACAGTCCCACTAAGCCCAAACCAGATGGGATGCCATATCGCTGCAGAATGCTGTGGTAGCCATGCTGGTTAAGTGTGCCTTGAATTCTAAATAAATCACAGACAGAGTCACCAGCAAAACACTCCCACACCATAACACCTCCTCCTCCATGCTTTACGGTGGGAACTACACATGCGGAGATAATCAGTTCACCCACACTTTCTCACAAAGACATGGCGGTTGGAACTAAAAATAAAAAATTTGGACTCGAGACCAAATGACAAATTTCCACGGTCTAATGTCCATTGCTTGTGTTTCTTGGCCTAAGCAGGTCTCTTCTTATTATTGGTGTCCTTTAGTAGTGGTTTCTTTGCAGCAATTCGACCATGAAGGCCTGATTCACATAGTTCCATCTGAACAGTTGATATTGAGATGTGTCTGTGACTTGAACTCTGAAGCATTTATTTGGGCTGCAATTTTTGAGGCTGGTAACTCTAATGAACCTATCCTCTGCAGCAGAGGTAACGATGGGTCTTCCATTCCTGTGGTGGTCCTCATGAGAGGCAGTTTCATCATAGCGCTTGATGGTTTTTGCGACTGCACTTGAAGAAACTGTCAAAGTTCTTGAAATGTTCCGTATTGACTGACCTTCATGTCTTAAAGTAATGATGGACTGTCGTTTCTCTTTGCTTATTTGAGCTGTTCTTGCCATAATATGGACTTAGTCTTTTACCAAATAGGGCTATCTTCTGTATACCATTCCTGTGGTGGTCCTCATGGGTCTTCCATTCCTGTGGTGGTCCTCATGAGAGGCAGTTTCATCATAGCGCTTGATGGTTTTTGCGACTGCACTTGAAGAAACTGTCAAAGTTCTTGAAATGTTCCGTATTGACTGACCTTCATGTCTTAAAGTAATGATGGACTGTCGTTTCTCTTTGCTTATTTGAGCTGTTCTTGCCATAATATGGACTTAGTCTTTTACCAAATAGGGCTATATATATATACATTATATATGTATATATTCTCTCACTGTTCAAATAAACCTACCATTAAAATTATAGACTGATCATTTCTTTGTCAGTGGGCAAACGTACAAAATCAGCAGGGGATCAAATACTTTTTTCCCCTCACTGTGTGTGTGTGTGTGTGTGTGTGTGTGTGTGTGTGTGTGTGTGTGTGTATGTATGTATATGTATACATACATACATAAATAACCCTGATAGTCATGTACTAAGACTTGTGATGCCACTAAGTTAGGGTATGTACCTGTTCATGGGCCACCACAGTTTTCTGGAAGTTTCCGAGCAGATAGTATGTGTTACCTAGATTACCATAGGTTCGTCCCTGTGCTGCCCGATCCCCCAAGTCCTTCACAATGGACAGGTTGAATCTATACAATAAACAGAGACAAAAAAAGTACATAAAAGGTAACTCAATCACCAAAAGTCATTTATTCATAGACTGTGATTTACACTCACTTAGTTATTTTTCAGCAGACTCCATCATAGAAAGTATTAAAAGGTAACAGACATTCACAAAAGTAATATTTATTCACCATTAGAGCATAGGCGGACTCCATTATAGAAACCCACTGATTAACTCACTCGTAATACTCTGTGGCTTTGATCAGCGCGAACTTGGCCTCCTCTGGGATTTCTCCTGGCTCCGCTCCAGTCCAGCAGATGCTCTTCCCCTTGGAGTAGTAAACGTTGCCGAAATTATACAGCGCTCGGGCCTGCCCAACCTACACACACACACACACACACCACCAGCATTTCACAGACCAACACAACCAACGTTGTAAATACTTGCCCAGCACACAAACAGAAGGTCGGGTGTCAAACTATTCTAGACATCAGCACATAATTATTCATCAGTTATTCTAGCTCCCCAACTATTCAACAGTGGAAGAACAAGCTCCCTTTTATGGCCCCAACCAGTGGTCACCAGCCCTAGTCCTGGAAAGTCCTGGGTAATCAGGCTTTCGTTCCATACTAGCACTAAATCTCAGTTAAGCAAAGTCTTGATTGAACGTTTGAATAAGATATTAGTGTTGGGCTGGAACCAAGATTAGAACAGCATGTTGCTCTCTCTAGGACCATTACAATCCAATAATATTATTTACTTGTGTTGGATTCTACCTCGAAATATACTTATTCATGTTACCATACTATAACTTTTTGTAAGGAATGTATATGTTGGGGTCAATGGAGGGTGGATGAGAACTAGGTATATGGAAAGTTACTGAGTGAGGAAGGGGGAGTGCAGAAAGTTTACATTCTGTCAAAACATGGTATTGTTAAATCTCATAGCTCCTAAGGAGGGAGGCAAAGGGCAACAGTCTGGTTTCAGTCACTGATAATATAGGACAGCCGTGGATTAGGGAGGAGTGAGGAATTCGGCCCGAGGTCAGGTCAGATGAAGTGACAAGGAACAGTCCTGTTACACACATATACTTACATGCATAGGAAGGTTCTAGCAGGAGGCGGGGCCATGACTACACCAATGAGAGGAACCAATTAAGTTCCTGACTAGCAACAGAGATGTATTGGCTGTCTAGATGTGTAAGGAGTTGACTCTGCCTAGTAGGAGGGTTTAAATATATGTGCTTGTGTAAACATGTCTTTGTCTTAGCAGCTGTTTGACCCAGTGGGTGAATAAACTTGGTTTGAGCTTTTCCTAGTAATCCGTTTGAGTTTTTACTCTGTTTGTTTAGAACCTAACACTTGTGATTAAATTATTATGTTTGAATGTCTCACCTTATCGTACATCCCTCTGGTAATGTCATAGTGTCTTTGGCAACAGACCACTGCTTCATCAAACCGTCCCAGAACCTTCAAGGTGTTTCCAAGGTTACCACTGGCTTTTGCTTCTCCAAGTTCATCCCCAATGGTTCTGGAGAGAAATCACATCCAAACACAGAATCTGAGAAATGTCAATGGTTTACAGTACCATGCCAGGCACTCTTGACCCAGAAAGGAGAAATTAGAATTTGTTCCACAAACCAGCGTTTGTCTCCCTACTCTAGTAAGGCTCCCATTTGAAGTGATAAATGTTTCATCCCCATGAGATACTGTGACCTGGGTGCTTTGCTTACTTTCTGACCAAACCAACAAACTGATCACTTGGTCACTTTACCAGTCCCCCAGCTCTCATTTCTCCAGACCTTCACATTTCACATGGTCCCGTGTGGCTCAGTTGGTAGAGCATGGCGCTTGCAACGCCAGGGTTGTGGGTTCGATTCCCACGGGGAACCAGTACGAAAATGTATGCACTCACTACTGTAAGTCACTCTGGATAAGCGCGTCTGCTAAATGACTTAAACGTAAATTTAAGAGTGCAACAAACCTCGCATTGGACCAGTTTTATAAGGGCAGCATAGTCTCATGTTAGTCTTATGTGTCTCCCGAGTGGCGCAGTGGTCTAAGGCACTGCATCGCAGTGCTAGCTGTGCCACTAGAGATCCTGGTTCGAATCCAGGCTCTGTCGTAGCCGGCCGTGACCGGGAGACCCATGGGGCGGCGCACAATTGGCCCAGCGTCGTCTAGGGTAGGGGAGGGAATGGCCGGCAGGGATGTAGCTAAGTTGGTAGAGCATGGCGTTTGCAACGCCAGGGTTGTGGGTTCGATTCCCACCGGGGTATGAAAAATAGTATGAAAAATAAAAAAAATCATGTACGCACACACTAACTGTAAGTCGCTCTGGATAAGAGCGTCTGCTAAATGACTAAAATGTAAAATGTAAATGTTATGAAATCTTCACTTGGCCAAAGGCAGTGTCTTAAGGCGGACTGTACGTTCCTAAGGTCATGGCGGTAGTGTGCGCCTGGTCAGAGAGGTCATGGCGGTAGCGTGCACCCGAGTAGCCTCTACAGAGTCCCCAACAACTCCATCTTAACTCCCCCTCCACATTTACTGGATTGGTTGAGCAGCGCAAAACAGAACCTCCCAAGTTGTTTTTCCCTTCTCGTCAAGACCAGTATGTATGGTATCTAGTTTCATGTGTTTATTTCACGCCTGCTACATTAGGTTAGGTCAAAGTGAGGTTGTAGTGGTGTTGTGATGTCATGGCGGTGCTGTGTACCTGGTCAGTGTGAGGTCCTGCTAAGTGTGTGTACCTGGTGAGGGTGAGGTCATGGCAGTGGTACTCCAGAGCCTTGTTGTACTCCTGCAGGTGGAAGTAGGCGTTGCCCAGCTGGCTGTAGATGGCGCTGAGGATCTGGAGGTCCTCTGTGCCCACCTGGATGGCCGACTCGAAGGAGGAGACCCCGGCGCGGTAATCCTCCACCTTACACAGCCTCTCTCCCTCCAGAGCCAGCTCCAGACATGACATCTCCATCCTAGAAGGAGAAGAACACTTTATAGCCCAATTTCTGTGCGTGCGTACGCGTGTGATCAGACTGTCTAGGAACAGAAACTCATTTGGGAGGAAAGTTGAGGTGTACTTTCGTTTGTTATGAATTTTAGGTTGTTCAGGTGTGGAAATTATGAATTCAAAGGATAAGGCAAACCACTTTTGTATTTTAAAAGGTTTAATAAAACAGAGGGAAGACAGAAAATGTATCCAACAGAGTCAGTCACATTCTCCCCTAAACTCTCATTATATGAACATCCTTATCCACTCATTCTCCAGGCCCAGACCATAACATAAGTCAAGCCTATAATCCATCTGGTTCAAAGTAGACCATATATTAGACATAGTATTATCTATTAAGACCCCCATAGCTGATTTACAGCTAGTGACGCTTAACCTCAGGAGAATTACCCTACCTAAGCTGCTAGGTTCTGCCTATAGGCACATGGAAATTAACCGTACCCAACACGTTTATGTACCTGGACATTTTGTGCGGCAGACAGGGTAAAACAACATCAACACTAGAACCGCATGGCCTTTCAGCATAGAAGTACCCACTAGAGAACGTTTCCGGGCGTCCCCTTTAGCACATGCATCAGATCCATATCAACCCGCAAAGTGCGCAAACATAAGCACCAACGCTTGATAAACAGTGCATAAACTATTGTAAAGGATGAATTGAATGAAGAAATATTTGTGGAAATATATCAATAAAAAAATACTAAAAACAATAGTTATTTGTTTAGATAGTGTCATGGATATATTTTGTATAATTCCACAAAGTCCTAGAAAAAATTTAGGCCTATAGCCTATTTTTGTTTCCCCTTACAATAAAAACATTACAGTGTAATCCATTTGATCAACTTTATTTGTAGATTTGATTAGTAATAGACTTATAGTAATGAATAAAGTCCAGTTACAGCTTCTTTTGACAAAGTAGAAACAAAAAAGATGATAATAATAATAATAATAATAATAATAATAATAATAATAATAGAGCATGGCGCTTGCAACGCCAGGGTTGTGGGTTCGATTCCCACGGGGGGCCAGTATGACAAAAAAAAAAAAAAAAAAAAAAAAAATGTATGCACTCACTAATTGTAAGTCGCTCTGGATAAGAGCGTCTGCTAAACGATTAAAATCTAAAATCTAACATCATAACCATCCAGGTGCGCATGTGAAATTATTTAGTGTATTCTTAAACAAAAGCACCAGTGTATGAACAAATGTAAAGGATGAATTGCATAAAGAAATATTCTTGGAAATATATTCAAGGCAAAATATAAAAACAGTCATTTGTTGATTGTATCGGACACTGCATTGTGCCCTTACACCCGTGCCTTTACGACTGAATCAATCGCGTCTTCTCTTTATGCTTCGGGTCCACAGTCAGCACACAGCGTCGGGACTTTGTGTGAGCAAGCACCACAAACAAATCGGTTGCACTGCACACAGTTTTCATGGGCCTTGTTTCGTGTGCACATGCCGACTTGACATTTGTTACGTTACAGCCTTATTCTAAAATTGATTAAATGTATTTTTCTCCTCATCAATATACACACAATACCCCATAATGACAAAGTGAAAACAGGTTTAGACATTTTTTAATTTAGTTTGAACCTTATTTACATAAGTATTCAGACCCTTTGCTATGAGACTCGAAATTGAGCTCAGGTGCATCCTGTTTCCACTGATCATCCTTGAGATGTTTCTACAACTTGATTGGAGTCCATCTGTGGTAAATTCACTTGATTGGACATGATTTGGAAATGCACATACCTGTCTATATAAGGTCCCACAGTTGACAGTGCATGTCAGAGCAAAATCCAAGCCACAAGGTCGAAGGAATTGTCCGTAGAGCTCAAAGACAGGATTGTGTCGAGGCACAGATCTGGGGAAGGGTAGCAAAACATTTCTGCAGCATTGAAGGTCCCAAAGAACACAGTGGCCTCCATCATTCTTAAATGTAAGAAGATTGGAACCGCCAAGACTCTTCCTAGAGCTGGCCGCCCTGCCAAACTGAGCAATCGGGGGAGAAGGGCCTTGGTCAGGAAGGTGACCAAGAACCCGATGGTCACTCTGACAGAGTTCCAAAGTTCCTCTGTGGAGATGGGAGAACCTTCCAGGAGGACAAACATCTCTGCAGCACTCCACCAAATCAGGCCTTCATGGTAGAGTGGCCAGACGGAAGCCACACCTCAGTAAAAGACACATGACACCCCGCTTGGAGTTTGCCAAAAAGCACCTAAAGACTCTCAGAGCATGAGAAACAAGATTATCTGGTTTAATGAAACTAAGACTGAACTCTTGGTCTGAATGCCAAGCGTCACGTATGGAGGAAACCTGGCACCATCCCTACGGTGAAGCATGGTGGTGACAGCATCATGCTGTGGGGATGTTTAAAATGTCAAAAGACGGCGGTTCATAAGGACAAGGTCAAGCAGCAGACATTGTGGACAACAAAGCTACAGACGGCAGAGGGCGAAAACTACTCTCTACTGACCGGGATGACCGCCAACTCATTCGAATGTCACTCAACAACCGTAGGATGACATCAAATGACCTACAAAAATAATGGCAAACGGCAGCTGGGGTGAAGTGCACGGCGAGGACGGTTCGAAACAGGCTCCTAGGGGCAGGGCTGAAGTCGTGCAAAGCTAGAAAAAAGACCTTAATCAATGAGAAGCAAAGAAGAGCCAGGCTGAGGTTTGCAAAAGAACATAAGGATTGGACCGTAGAGGACTGGAGTAAGGTCATCTTCTCTGACGAGTCCAATTTTCAGCTTTGCCCAACACCTGGTCGTCTAATGGTTAGACGGAGACCTGGAGAGGCCTACAAGCCAGTGTCTCGCACCCACTGTGAAATTTGGTGGAGGATTGGTGATGATCTGGGGGTGCTTCAGCAAGGCTGGAATCAGGCAGATTTGTCTTTGTGAAGGATGCATGAATCAAGCCACGTACAAGGTTGTCCTGGAAGAAAACTTGCTTCCTTTTGCTCTGACATTGTTCCCCAACTCTGAGGATTGGCTTTTCCAGCAGGACAATGTGCCATGCCACACAGCCAGGTCAATCAAGGTGTGGATGGAGGACCACCAGATCAAGACCCTGTCATGGCCAGCCCAATCTTCAGACCTTAACCCCATTGAAAACTTCTGGAATGTGATCAAGAGGAAGATGGATGGTCACAAGCCATCAAAGAAAGCCGAGCTGCTTGAATCTTTGCGCCAGGAGTGGCATAAAGTCACCCAACGTCAATGTGAAAGACTGGTGGAGAGCATGCCAAGACGCATGAAAGCTGTGATTGAAAGATCAGGGTTATTCCACCAAATATTGATTTCTGAACTCTTTCTAAGTTAAAACATTAGTATTGTGTTGTTTAAAAATGAACATGGACTTATTTTCTTTGCATTATTCGAGGTCTGACAACACTGCATCTTTTTTGTTATTTTGACCAGTTGTCATTTTCTGCAAATAAATGCTCTAAATGACAATATTTTTATTTGGAATTTGGGAGAAATGTTGTCAGTAGTTTATAGAATAAAACAAAAATGTTATTTTTACCCAAACACATACCTATAAATAGTAAAACCGGAGAAACTGATAATTTTGCAGTGGTCTCTTAATTTTTTCCGCAGCTGTATATTGAGATCATGTGACACTTAAGATTGCACACAGGTGGACTTTATTTAACTAATTATGTGACTTCTGAAGGTAATTTGTTGCACCACATCTTATTTAGGGGCTTCATAGCAAAGGGGGTGAATACACCACTTTTCCGTTATTTATTTTGTAGCATTTTTTTTTATACAAGTTTTTTTTTTTCATTTCACTTCACCAATTTGGACTTTTTGTGTATGTCCATAACATGAAATCCAAACAAAAATCCATTTAAAATTACAGATTGTAATGCAACAAAATAGGAAAAACGCCAACGGGGATGAATACTTTTGCAAGGCACTGTATGTTGTTTTGCAGGGGGGGCAGCTCCCGCCTTTGTTTGTTTATTGTTCCGAGCAGGTCTAGTCTTCTTTGCAATCAACTTGTCTGCCAGGGAAATTAATGTGAAGACGTTGTCCATGGTCACATTTCTGCCTTTGCCCATGTAAGGCTCCACGAGTCTCAAAACCAGTCTCAGACAGACGCTCACCTGCTGGCCTGGTTTCAGCTTTCCCCAGATATGGAAAGCCATTGAGCAAGGACTTGGTTTCGACATCGGCGGCTAACCAAAACTTAATTCCAAATTTGTCTGGTTTGTTGGCCATGTATTGGGTAAAACAGCACCAAGCTTTTGTTGGGAACAGTTGCTCATCAACAGTTATGTTTTCTCCTGGCTGGTAACAAGCGATGCAATTCACAAAACTTTTCCAGGTGTCGGAGACGGCGGCAAACTTGTCTTTCTGCACGCGTATCGGTCTTGTCTCCTTGTCATCAAAAGGCAGGTGTCGAATAATCTCTCTGAAGCGTTTGTGTGGCATGTGGTCTCTCGGAAAAAGTCCACCCCATACCAATCAGGCCAAAATGACCCCACATCCTTGCTCTTTCCGCCATATGCTCTGTGGACATACAAAAGTGCAATAAATGCTTTGAGTTCATCCATAGACATGTCCCACCTACTGTTTCCTTTTCTGTGCGCATGAGCGACAGTACAATCTCTGATGTGCTTCAACATCTGCATGTCACATAAACAAAGAAATCTCTTTAGTGCGCTGGCAATTTGTCTCTTTGCGTGAGGTGTAGGGCCTGCTCTCTCTGTGAGAATATTCTGGGAAGGCCGCCTTCCTGTTGAGCTCTCTACACACTTTTCTACCCAAACTGTGCCATCGTTCCCAGACTCCTGTCTCACCATGGCAGTTGGGATCACTGTGACAGTTGGCTCTGTTCTCGTTTTTCTGCGGCGAAGCTCAGGCATCGGAGGCAGAGGCTTGAAGTCAACATCAGAATCAGATGAAGACTCCTCATCAGCAACATCGATTTCAAGCTCAATATCCGATCCTCCATCTGACTACAACTCGTCTACATTAGGCAGCATTTGCAATGCTGTCAGTGCGTCCATTCGTTTGGTTCGACTTGCCATTGTGAACGTTGTACTCAGTGTCTGATTTGACTCTCTGAGGGGAGATTATAAACCACTTTCACCCTCATCCTTCAAATCAATCAAATTAAATCACCCTCTTCATCATTTAGTTCATTGAAGTCAGATGCACCATTATCAGTTTATCTGGTTTCTATCGCCCATTCATCCATTGACGACAGAATAGCATATTTTAAATTGTACGTTTATTATGTTACTAGTTTTTGCTTAGTAGGCAGAGCAATGCTGCCACGTGAGTGGTCATGTGCTGAATGTATGGACAGCACGGATATTCTTGGAAAAAGGGAAATTTGGAAATACCGAGCTGTACCTCTTGAATTATGAGAGTTACAGTGCATTCAGAAAGTATTCAGACCCCTCGACTTTTTCCACATTTTGTTACGTTACAGCCTTTATCTACAATGGATTCAATAATTGTTTCCCCCCTCATCAATCTACACATTTTGCCCCATAACAACAAAGCAAAAACAGGTTTAGATTTTTTTGCAAATCAATATTTTTTTTTACTGAAATATGACATTTACATAAGTATTCAGACCCTTTACTCAGTACTTTGTTGAAGCAACGTTGGCAGTGATTACAGCCTTGAGTCTTCTTGCGTATGACACTACAAGCTTGGCACACCTGTATTTGGGGAGTTTATCCCATTCTTCTCTGCAGACCCTCTCAAGCTTTGTCAGGTTGAATGGGGAGCGTCACTGCACAGCTTTTTTCAGGTCTCTCCAGAGATGTTCGATCGGGTTCAAGTCCGGGCTCTGGTTTCATCAGACCAGAGAATCTTGTTTCTCATGGTCTGAGAGTCCTTTAGGTGCCTTTTGGCAAACTCTAAGCGGGCTGTAATGTGCCTTTTACTGAGGAGTGGCATCCGTCTGGCCAGTCTACCATAAAGGCCTGATTGGTGGAGTGCTGCAGAGATGGTTGTCCTTCTGGAAGGTTCTCCCATCTCCACAGAGGAACTCTGGAGCTCTGTCGGAGTGACCATTTGGTTCTTGGTCACCTCCCTGACCAAAGCCCTTCTCTCCTAATTGCTCAGTTTGGCTGGGTGCCTTTCCAAATAATGTCCAATCAATTGAATTTACCACAGGTGGACTCCAATCAAGTTGTAGAAACATCAAGGATGATCAATGGAAACAGGATGCACCTGAGCTCAATTTCGAGTCTCACAGCAAAGGGTCTGAATACTTATTTAAATAAGTTATGTTCATTTTTTATAAATTTGCAAAAATCTAAAAACCTGTTTTAGCTTTGTCATTATGGGGTATTGTGTGTAGATTGATGAGGGAAAAAAACAATAGAATCCATTTTAGAATAAGGCTGTAACAAAATGTGGACAAAGTCAAGGGGTCTGAATACTTTCTGAATGCACTGTATTTGACAAAGGTAAGTGTAATAGAAACTGCAGAATATGCTCATCAGATTGTCAATTTAATCTTGTTTATAGGCTAACTCTCATTATGTGCAAAATTAGTTTTGGTATAGTTTCGATGGGCCAGAGCTGTGCAGGCTGACTGGCATCATTTGTTATCTGCTCATCATGTTGGATAGAGGACATGTTTTGTATTATTCTAAAGGCCTACTGCAACACATAGCATGTTTTTGTTTCCCTTACAATACATTAGATTAGTAACATAGTTACAGTAAATAAAATAGCCCTGTAACAGCTTCTTTTTACAAAGTAAAACATAAAAGAGAATGGTATGAACCCTCAAGGCGCGCGGTTAAATTATTAACATGAGCACCAACGCTGATAAATACGCATAACACAAACTCATCATTACACTATTGTTGTTCTAAATTAAATCAACATCTTCACCCTCATCATTCAGTTAGGCCACATTTACATTTGATTGTTTAGCAACTTGCATAATTATCACCCATTCCATCCATTTGTCATTCATTCAGTTGGCTGGCATCAATTGCGTCACTGGACAGAGTCAAGGATATGTTTTGCATTATTCTAAAGGCCTACTGCAACATGTAGCATGTTTTCGTTTCCCTTACAATAAATGTGATTAGTAAGCGTGTTATAGTAAATAAAACAGTCCCATAACAGCTTATTTTTACAAAGTAAAACGTAAATGGCATATTATTATTATTATTAAAAAGAGAATGGTATCAACCTGCAAGGCGCGCTCAAATTATTGGCTGCTGATAAATAGGCATTACAAAGTCATGATTACACTATTATCTTTCTAAATGAAATCAGCCTCTTCACCCTCATTCAGTTAGGCCTAATTTATACTCAATTGTGAAGTAAGGTGCACAATTATCACCCATTCATCCATTTGTGATTCATTCAGTGAGGAGAGAGCGACGCATTAGCGCATGGCTGGGTACCAATTTGTAAGTCGCTCTGGATAAGAGCGTCTGCTAAATGACTTAAATGTAAATGTACCAACGTCATACAGCACATTGTCTTTGCAGATTAAAAGGCTCTAAATACTTTTCTGTTTGTGATTTTAAAATTCTGACAAATGAGCAGTGTAAAATACAAAACATTTAGGAAAAGTCAGGGAAGGAGCAGGACATCGCTTTTGGGGGGGGGGGGGGGAGCATTGGCCTATGGCGGTTCTAGTGTTAAAATCCAACAACAACAACCACCACCACCACCACCACCACCACCACCACCACCAGAACAAATATACACATAAGATAGCAAACAGCAAACATAGCAGTTACGGTCAGAGTGCTGTCCCAGTCAGAGTATATCAAACCTAGCCTGGTCCCAGATCTGTTTGTGCTCATGACAATTGCTGTTTGCATGATAGCATGATAGCACAACTGGTACTCAGGGCACACCAGACCAATGACATGGACTGCAGAAATACCTTTGTCATGTTGGTATACAGCTCTCCACGAAGACAGTTCGGCTCTACAGCACACCCATCTGTGTACGTGGTTCGGATCTGCATCTATACTGTAGAACTTCATAGTCCACACCCAGACACCATCGGCTTAAAAACAGCTGTGGTTGGTTACTCCTCTAGGAAGTTATGCTGCTTCC